>NW_006262688.1:15270426-15307875 GCF_000493195.1 Citrus x clementina | reverse complement strand
ATATGGGAAGCAACAATCTGTGTAAAGGATGGTGATATTCTCTCTTTTTCTTTTTGGGTAAAGTCATGTCACTTTTATAAAAAAAAAGGTAAGAAGGTGAATAAAGCCTAAACTATTTTTTCTCCTAAGATTCCAACTTGAATGGCTAACTAAGTGCTTTAAAATAAATATTTTTTGTAAATCCACCTCACAAATACCAAAATGGCCCTACTCATTTAATATTTAAATATTTTATTTTATTTTATTTTTCAGATTTAGTTATTTAATAAAAAATTAGATCTATCTTCATCCCATTGAATAATATCCCATTCATTCATTAATTCAAAAATTTTATGTGTATAAAAAAATCTATGTTAATATAAGAAAAGATCTGTTAAATAAGATAATACCTTCATTTTATTGATTATTTCACCATAGGTAACACTATAATTACCCCCAAAAAAAAAACTCAAAAGTGTGGCGCTTTAATAGAAAAAAGGGAGAGAATTAAGTTAAATTCATAACCAAGTTTTTAACAAATAGGAAATCCAATTTAAACTCCCTTCATCATACGATTGTAGCGTTGGAAGTGAAGCTTTTCTGGACCAAAAAACTGGTGGTATCCAAGAAATCAGTAGGCCATTTTATACCCAAAATTATTTATAAAATCCCTTTTTAATTGAAATTACCTAAATAATTAAAGACAAATTAATTCATTTTTTAGTTTGATTGGGAATTCAATTAATCATTTAAATAAATTATTTTTTTAGCAAAGTTTTTACATCCATCCCATTTCATAATTTGTATTTATACTTTAAATTTTAATTGAAAATATATTTTTTAAAAAAATTACAAGAATTTAGAGTTACGAAGATAGAAATTATATAATAAGAAAGAAACAATTTAAACATTTTAGAATTCATATATAAAAATTTAAAAGAAATATTTTTTCCCAAGTAAAATTTTATAGAAAGATGGTTAATTTTAACACATGGTTTGTATTTTAGAAAATAAATTAGGGTATTTAAAAAATAAAATTAGAAAAGGGTGTTACAAGAATTTTAAAGGGGTATTAAAAGTTATACTCTCAAGAAATAGATATGGTCATAAATGTAGCCGTTGTATAAGGTCTGTAGTCTCTGTCTCTCTCTACTATTTTTGGTCCATCCGGGCATCATCCTTTGGTACATAAGGCCTGGAGAATGCGCAGCTATCACTCTTTTCCTCTTGCTATATGTTTATTTTATTTTCTCTCCTAATTAATAGGACTAAAGGACATTTGTATAAAAAATAAGGATTTTTTTTCCCAGTGTTTCTCTTTCTCTTAATTTTTTTCTAATCTTTCAAATCCAATTAAAAAAGTTGTTTAATAATAAATAAAATTAAAAAATTAACTTAATTATTAATATCCAAATTCAAAATTCAATTTTGATCACTTATTTCCCCATCCGAGACTTAAGGAGAAAAACAATATTATGGTAAAATCTTTATCCATGCAAGAACTGAAAATAGTGATCTTCAATGGTTTGTTTTTTTTTTTTCCTCTTTAATGCCGACGCTTGAGATTAGGGGTCATTCTTATATTAAATCTATGCCAGATAAAACTCCAGTGCATTCAAAATAGTCGAGTCACAATGGGCCATTTTTTTTTTAATTACAGAAAAATATCATTTTATAAAAGAAATTAATGAATATTATATTTGTAAGACAAAAAAATAAATTAATTAAACACGGCACTTTCCCCAATAGGATAGAGAAAAAAAAATTAAAACAAGTTCAAGAAGTACAGCTTTTGAAAGTCAACAAAACACATTTGGAATTTCTCCTTCATCACACCATAAAAAAGTCGAAAAAAGGTCATCATATTTCAAGAAGTGGATGAAAATTTTTCCCTAATTACAGGAACTTGGAAAGTTTCACTTACCTTGAAGACTTCTTTTTTTTTTTTATATATATGAAGACCTTTATGCACAAGGTGGCTTTATTAGTGGAGGTGGCTCTAATCACCTTTGGGTAAAATCTAACAACATCCATATATAAAATCTTAATGGGATTGAGAAAAGATAGTTGTATCTTAAAAGTTTCGGTACTAAAATATTTGGTAAACATTAAGTATTATAATTTGAAAACTTAATTGATATAATTTTACACTTGTATGATAAAAAATTTATTATATCTTTATTAATTTTATTAAAATTATATTTACTATATATTATTAACTTTTATTTAATAATTATAATTTTTTTGGACAGTAACTGTATTTCAAAAGTTACATCACCTCAACCCTAAGAGAGGACGTGATTATTACGTTATATTTATTAGAGAACAAAAATATATTAATAATAATATAAAATGGTGGGGCTATTATTTACTGATTTATGTTATGACATAGGAGATCTAATACAAATGACAATAAATGTTTATTACAAAGGAAGCCAACTAATTAAAATACCGAAATTGTAGAAACATATATGACCTTCTTTAGTATCAAGCTTGAATATTGATAATAGTTTAAATATAGTTTCTAATCTACCTTAATTGAAAAAAATTAAGGATCAATTACTCATAATAAAATGTTGTTTTGTCATTTTCTCTAGTGCAATCATTCTTGCATGATCTGAACCAAATTTGATTACTTCTCAAAATTTTCAAGAGGTCAAAAATGGCAGGAAATTCTAGATTATTGGATAAATTATAGTGAAAACAAGAAGTATGTAAGTTAACATGTGAACAAATTGAAAAAAGGGAAAAAGAAAACGAACCCTTTATTAATTATTAATTTATTGTGGCAGATAAATCCATGTTCTACGTATAGAGAGTCAAAATAATTGACTTACAAAGGTTTAATTTCTTAGGGCATGATTAACGGTTTAAACTACCATATGCAAAGCCGAGCCATAAATACCTGAAATTACGATCAAGTGGACCCTTGATGTTAATTAAGATTAATCACGCCATCACTCATGGCTTTATAATTCCTTTATATAGTCCCCTCAAGTTCAGCTATCTAACCCCACCTCTCTCTGAGTTTAATTCAATCTCCGAAGATAAGAAAGAAGAAAATGTCAAATATTTCAGTCTTTCTTATCTTCTTCTTCTCTCTTTTGATTCCTAATTTGGTTTCATCTTCATCAATTCAAGACCCCGAACTCGTTGCACAAGATGTGCACAGGTAACTAATAATACTTTATTATATATTTTAGTTTAAGTTTTAATTTTATGTAGGCTACATTAATTTAATTTTTTCTTATTGTTTATTTAACAGGAGCATCAATGCTTCTCGGCGGAACTTGGCCTATTTGTCTTGTGGAACTGGAAACCCTATTGATGATTGCTGGAGATGTGACCCAAATTGGGAGAGAAATCGCCAAAGATTAGCTGATTGTGCCATTGGATTTGGCAGGGATGCCATTGGAGGAAGAAATGGTCGAATTTATGTGGTCACTGACTCCGGCGACGATAACCCGACAAACCCGAAACCGGGGACTCTCAGGCATGCGGTGATTCAAGATGAGCCATTGTGGATTATATTCAATAGAGACATGGTGATTAAGCTGAACCAAGAGCTGGTTATGAACTCTCACAAGACAATTGATGGTAGAGGTGCAAGTGTTCACATTGCCGATGGGCCATGCATTACCATACATTTTGCTACTAACATCATTATCCATGGCATTCACATACATGATTGTAAGAAAGCTGGCAATGGGAATATAAGAGATTCACCTGAGCATTCTGGATGGTGGGATGCGTCGGATGGTGATGGGGTTTCCATATTTTCAAGTCAGCATATATGGATTGATCATTGCTCATTGTCTAATTGCCAAGATGGACTCATTGATGCCATCCATGGATCCACTGCCATCACCATTTCTAACAACTACTTCACTCATCATGATAAGGTCATGCTCTTGGGCCACAGTGATTCTTATACTCAAGACAAGAACATGCAAGCCACTATTGCCTTTAATCATTTTGGAGAAGGGCTAGTACAAAGAATGCCGAGGTAATTAATTAATTTAATCAATTTGATATTATATTCGTACAGCATATATGTTTCATAGAATAGCATTGATTTGTTGTGTGTTTTGACAACTGCAGATGCAGGCAAGGGTATTTTCATGTGGTCAACAATGACTATACTGAATGGCAAATGTATGCTATTGGTGGAAGTGCTGCCCCTACTATTAACAGCCAAGGCAATAGATTTTTTGCACCCAATGAAAGATTTAGGAAAGAGGTATAATTAATTAACCATGCATAATGTACATTCATTTTTTTTTTCTTTTCTACTACATTCACAATAGCTTGGCTGATTGCGAATGCAAATCAGTCAACACTCTTTGAAATCGCACATGAGTAATAATAGAGGGTAAGGATTTGCACTTGTATTTAGTGGGTGGGTATCAAAACTTATTAAAAAAAAGAGAGAGAGAGAGAACAGTTCCCTACACTTCATGCATGAACGTACACTTATTGAGATTTGAAAACCAAATTAAACATGTGATGGATGCAGGTGACTAAACATGAGGATGCACCAGAGAGTGAATGGAGGAACTGGAATTGGAGATCAGAAGGGGACTTGATGTTGAATGGGGCCTATTTCCGGCAAACGGGAGCCGGTGCATCTTCAACCTATGCTAGAGCTTCCAGTCTGAATGCAAGACCATCTACTCTTGTGGGTCCAATGACCATGAGAGCTGGCGCACTCAACTGCAGAAAGGGCTCTCGTTGCTGATCATAATTTAATATTTGAAATTAGTGCATGATGATGAAGAGTCATCAGTCAATAGCCCTTTACATTCTGGCTGCTTTAATTTACTCATTAGAACTTTCTGCTTCCAGTCGCTAAGTAGCTATATCATTACCATCTCTGTGGGCGTGGACAACCTCTACGTATTGCTTTAAAAAGCTATCTCTAGGATTTTATTGTCAAGTGTGTCCATCCTTGTTATGTCAAAGAAAGCAAGCGGAGTAGTGTTGCTTTTATTATTAATTAAACGTATGCTTTTTTATGTCTAAGGTATCATATTAGTTATACAATAAGTAAACGATATTACGATCTGTCTATCTCTACTTTATGTCTATCTCTACTTTAAAGAACCAGCACGCAATTAGTGATTTAATAAAATTCAACTATATATATAGTTATATCATATATTATTAATTAGTTATATTATCTTTGATATATTTTAAAGTTCCTTACGCATGCCCTCTATTGTTAGCTGAGTGCTTGAATACACTCACAATTACTTTGAAGAAAATTTAAACAACTTATTCTTTGTAACTTTTTTTTAAAAGTAAAATGAAGGATAAAGTATCAATTTTTAACTCCCTATCTTATCAAAATTTGAATTCAAATTATTAGAAAAAGAAAATTATTTGAAAACTACTCAATCAAATTCTAGGTACGAATAATTGGATATTTACCAGATCATATACAAGTCTAATTTTTATCATACTAATATTTACTCTCATCCGAACGTGAGAACATGTTGAAAAATATCAAGAATGTGAACGTAAAAGAATTTTGCGGCATGCCTCGCCAGAAACGAAGAGAAAACGACTGAGCACACTTACTTTTTCCGTCAATCAAGCAAAAATTATCAGACGTGGGCCGGAGTCTGCAAGTCAAAAGGGCATTAACAATTATGTACTCGCGTGATCACACTGTCACAAATGACAAGATTTTATTTTGTCTTTTTTTTTTAACTGCAACCAGTTGCGTTGAGTAATGAGTATAAAAAAGTTCACGTACATGACTTTTACAATTCCAACCCCAACTCAGCTCAAAATAAGAATAAATAAAAGATAAAAGTTGATATATGTTAATGGATATTCTTAAATTTTGAATTAAAGAGAAAATTGTTTTAATTTTTTTTTTGATAAGATTAAAGTGAGATTCACGGATTTAGATCCAATGCTATATTGATTTATACTCAATTTTCCATAATTTTTTGTCAAATTTAATTAATTTTATATTTTTATCGGATAACTACTAATTTTATCTTCCAAAAAAAGTTAGTAAAAGAATTAGTTTAGCACTGAATCAAAATTCAATATTCACTGTTGAGATGCATATCATTTCTCTATCTTCTTAGCCTATTTTATGACTATATATATACAACTAGTTTTCCAATTTTGTTCAAACATAAGATTTCATCTTATTTTATAAGTGCACGTTAATTTTAATTTCCATTTGGTCCAAGTAGCTTATAGAAGCCTATAAGTCTACGCATGCCGAAAAGAATTAGATCATGAGTTAGGAGTTGCCGTAAGTCTATATCCTTAGCCCGTTAACTATTCTTAATTGATAGGTGTGATTTTTTTTTCCTATCAACCACGTCAAGTGCAGCCAGTCTTTTACTCGATAATTGTCATGGAAAAAGGATAAACACACCCCTAACGTTTAGGTGAAAGGATAAAAATCTTCCTAATGTTTAAAAAAATACATTTACACCCCTATTCACTAATGAAAACAGTAACTTTTAACGGCAATTACCGTTATACCTTTCTATCATATAAAAAAAATACAAATTTAACTTGTGGTATTAATACCATAAAATTTTATTTAAATTTTAAACTTGTATATTTAACAATTCTCCACATGTTATCATTTAAACTTGTATATTTATAACTAATTTTTTATGTTATTTATTATGGTATTAATTGAAATACAAGCTAACATTAATAACCAATTTTATTTATTTTTATTCTTGAGTAATGAATTAAATTTATTTGGCTTGAAGAGGGAATTTGATAAAAATTTAAATAGAAAAATTGGGTAATGAGGGCATATTTATAATTTTATTAATAATATATATAAATTGGATAATCAACAATTTTTTTATATACTAGAAGAGTATAACGGTAATTTCTGTTAAAAGTTACTGTTTCCGTTAGTAAATGTGGGTGTAAATGTCTTTTTTAAAATATTAGGGGGGTTTTTGTCCCTTTGTCTAAACGTTGGGGGTGTGTTTGTCATTTTTCCTAAATTAATGCATTTAAATTTTAGAATGTAGTTTTCCAAAGACATTAAGGTAGCGTGTACCTTTTGGATTGAATTAGAAATTTTAAGGAGTGAAAATCTTGGGATTGTTAGTGTGGAGTAAGAGTAGGATTAACTATTTACTTACAGTAGAATAGAAGTGTGGAATCGGAACCGGAATCTCATATATGTATTTACTTTATCTTGGATTAAGAGTAAAATATTTTAAATTATAAATTTACCCTTATTTAAAGAATCATAGTTTTTTATTACGAAATGAATAAGAAAATATATTTCTAAAACAAGCTATTTATTTTATTATTACTTTTAATCTAAGTAAATTATTATTATTATTCTTAATTATGTAAAACATAAAGTTTTTATTAATTTTAATTTTAGTTATGTAAATTAGAAATTATTGGTAAGAGCAACACAAATGAAATATTATTATTAATAATATAGTACAAAATTAATATTTTCTTAGAGTAAACAATTTATTATTATTAATTATTAATATTAAATAAATATAATATTATTAATATTAAATAAATATAATATTATTAAAATTAAATAAATATAATAATATTAAATTTTCAAATAAAGATACTTATATAGCAATATTATTAATTCCCTTTGAAAATAATAACATTATTTTTAAGTAATTTTAACTTAGAATCAATGTCAATTATTATTTTTAATAAATGTAATATTATTAAAAAATACAATAATATTATTTAAATACATATGATATTGTTATTTTTTAAATGTAACATTATTTTATTTTAATAAATGTGATTATATTATACTTAATATTTCATTTTAATGAATATAATTATGTTATATTTAAAGGAAAAGATTAAAAAAAAAAAAAAGGAAGAACACACTCCTACCTTCCCCAATGGGAGAGGAAAATTTCACTCCTCACGCCAAACATAGGTGAGACCTACAGAGTGAGATTTATGTTTCTACCCTTAAATAAGAATGTGAACACGGATTGAGAGGACTCCACACTTCTCAATCTCATTCTAATAAGTAAACGCATCCTAAACCCTTTTTCAAAGACAAAAGTCATTCAAAAATTAATTCGCATAATAGATAAGCTCATGGACTTTCAAAATTCTTTAGAATTGTAAAGGGAGGGAGTAAAACTTTTTTTTAATTATTCAATACAACTCAAAGGTCATTTATATAAAAAAGATAATAAAATAAAAAGAATAAAGTAATGATAGAGAGCCAACTCCAACCTTACTTTAGTTAGAGAAGAATAGATAAAAGTTAAGCTAATAACAAAGTTGCCTCAAATTTTAAGCTAAATAATAAACTTGGCCCAAAAATCTGCCTTCGTGGAGTGAATATCATTTTTCGAAAGAGAATACCATTTTCAAAATAATATACCAATCACCATATAATTTACCAAGATATTTAAACCCACCAAACTGCTCACAAAATCTATTTACTAAATAAACAGACTATGAAATGTTAAAATTAAAAATTTTATTTTACGAACCCCTTTCGTACCTTAAATACCCTTATTAAACTAAATTAGCATAATTTCTTTTACTTTTTTTTCACGTCTTAATTTCTCAGCTCTTCTTTCATCTCTTCCTTTCCCAATCCTCTCCAACCTTTTGTTTGTCAATCGTCATGATACTATACCCAAACCCTCCAAATTTTATTTTTTAAATTATTATTATTATTATTTTACAATAGCTTTGTTTCCCTTGAATTTAAAACGTATTATCATAAATGATTTCAAAGTTTATGAAAGATTGAGGAAATGATAATATTAGCAATGCCCAAAAAAAAGAAAAATTAAAAAATTGGGCTTTGTCCAAACTCACATATGTAAGAGAATTATCATTGTTGAGAAGAAATTATATATTCAATTCAAGAGAAATTTTTATGAATAGTGTAAAAACTTGTTTAATAATGATCCAAATAGGGTAAAAACCTATTTAATTCCTGTATTTTAAGATTAGTGTCCATTTAGTCCCTATATTTTTAAATATGTCTCGAAACAGCCCTGTCGTTAAAGTATTGATATCCCTACTGTTACTTTTTATTTCTTTTGACTTACTTTTACAATATTACCCTTTTATAATAATTTTTTTGTTTGGACATTAATAAACAGAAAATAATTAAATTACCAATTTAACCCTAGAAAATTAAAAAATATATTAATTTTTTTGCAAGCATCATTTGCACACTTGGTAGTTTACATATAATTTTTGACAATTAAAAATTAATCTATTTTTTTATTTTAGGGTTAAATTGGTAATTTAATTATTTTTTATTAATGTCCAAACAAAAAAATTATTATAAAAGGGCAATATTGTAAAAGTAAGACTAAAGAAATAAAAGTTAACGGTATGGGTATCAATACTTTAACAACATGGATGTTTCGAGACATTTTAAAAAATATAGGGACTAAATGGATACTAATCTTAAAATATAGGAACTAAATGAGCTTTTACCCATCCAAATATTAAACAAATTTGATGAATCCAAAAGTATAGATGAGAAGGACAATTTCAATAAATGACTAAAGATTCAAAGAATGATCAGTATTATAAAATTGAGTAAATCCATATTGAGTTTGAAGATACAAATAAAACAACAATATATATATATATATATATATAATGTTGATGACATTATTTTAAATTAGAAAAACTAATTTAAAATTATAATTTTGGCTATTGAAAGGGTTTGATAGATTTTTAACATTGACTGAGTCACTGAGTTTTGGTGTGAGTTTGACCAAATAATTAATTAAAAATTTTAATTGAAATCAGCTTGAAAATTTTAAAATTATAATTTTAAATATAAAAATAAAAAAGAATAAAAGAACTCATAACTAAAGCTTTGTCCCAAATCGGTGAGTTTTAAGTGTTTAGTAATTGTAAATTCAAAAATTTTTTCGACATATTTACACTTACAAACTAATCACTTTTCAAACTCACTAAAATCATTCTTTAATAGAGATGGCCAATGGGCTGGACGGCACATGGCACGGCATGAGCACGACACATATCCGTACAGCATGGCACGACGTGAGTACGTTTCGGTGGGGCACACGGCACGACACGGCACACACGTGGCTTGGACTGGGCTTAGAAGTTTAGGCGCGAGCCTTAAAAGCACGACACGATTAGAGATGGGTTAAGCACGGCACGATGAAAAAGCCCGCAATAAGCACATTTTTTTTTAATGAAAGTAAACTTAAAATTTTATGATTTTACAAATAACTTGAAATTAAATTTTTTAAAATCATTTAATTCTTAGTTTAAAAAATACTATAATTGATTTATATTTATAATTTATTAAATAAATATTGATATCTGATTTTAATGAATAAAATTATAAATATCACAATTTTATAAATATTCGTTAATATTATTGTGAACTATGATCTATGACTCTATGTAAGTCCAAGTTAACAATTAAGTTATCCCTTAATAAAATTTTATTATTATTATTGTTGTCAAGTATTAAAAAAATTCTAATACTATTAGGTCAAACTTAGTAATTAATATTACATTCTCTTACTATTATTAGTTTATTATTATTGAATATGAACTTTGGATTTGAATTTTCGATTCTATTAAATTGAATAAAGGCATAGATTTAAAAAAAAAGTACACCAACAGTTTGGCATGTGCTCTTAAAAATTTTTTTAAAAAAGAAAAAAGTTTATTAGGCTTTTTTCTTAGGCACGGCACGACACGTGTGGGTACGACATGAGTGGTATCGGGCCTACGTAAAAAAAATTAAGCACGACATGGCACGGCACGAAACACATAGTTGGCATGGCACAACACGAGCATGAACACATATGCGCCTTGCTTTGATGTCGGCACGGCCCATTGGCCATCTCTATTCTCTAACCAGCCACCAACTACGGTTCTTACCTTGTTCACGCCTTTATGGCTAGTCCTACCCATTATCAACGTCATTTTTACTACCTCTAACTGCTATTGTTTAAAATGATTGAGACTTCAGCTACTATTATTTTGGAGTTTTCATTTGAATCATAGCCATTTTTGTTGTTGTGACGAAGTTTTAATTTTCGCTACTATGGTTGCTACGAGTGAAAATAATTGCGCAGATGCCTGTAAAAACCTAGCTCTGTTGCTGTTACTTCTAAATGTACAAAATCTTCACAGATTTCTGGTTTTTTTTTTTTTTTTTTGTGGGTGCATTTTCATTTGTTTATTCTAGGGTTTGAGAATGTA
Source organism: Citrus x clementina (assembly GCF_000493195.1). Lineage (NCBI taxonomy): Eukaryota > Viridiplantae > Streptophyta > Magnoliopsida > Sapindales > Rutaceae > Citrus > Citrus x clementina. The sequence continues at coordinate 15,296,673 of NW_006262688.1, read as the reverse complement.
AAGAGGGTTTGGATTTGGTGAAATTTAAAATTATGTCAATTTTCAGCTTTAACTATTGATGGGTTTGTTCTGTAATCGTCAAAATTATTGGTAATAACTAGTTCTTTTCTTGTCTTTTTTTCTTTTTATCACTCGTTTAAGGTATCCAAATTTTATTGCTTTAAACTTTGTTTTAATGGGAACCCTTTGTGTGATCTTTTTTTTTGGGGGGGGGGGTAAATTTTGGATATTTTTGTTTAGGGAATTGTTATAAAGAAGGAAAGATTAAGAGAAGATAAAGAGTTCAGTGTCTGATCATAGTTTCTACAGAGAATGATGAAGAAGAAGATGAAAAGAAGGTGTTTGACGGAAATAAAGGTGAAGAAGAAGAACAAGAAGATGGTGATAGAAATGATTTCGATCCTTTAATTGAAAATCGACAATAGACTCGTTCTGGTTCTTACAACACTTCTTGGCCTCAATGTTATGGGTCTACTCTCCCTCTTCTGATAAGTGTTTAATTTTGCATAATTTTTTATTACTTCTTTGGTAATTATTTGATATTTTCAAAAGAAAGTAGATGACTATTCTGATAAGTGACCTAAAATCTATTGTGCAGTGATGGAGAATGATTCATTAACCATATTTTGCATAATATATAAATCTCTTAAAATTGTTTTCTGCAATTTTGTATGTGTGCTTGTTAGCGTATCCTAAGTAGATCCAGAAAGTTTGAGTTAATTTAATTAAGTCTCGATTGGATTTTTAATTCAATTTTTGTTACTAAGTTTGAGTGTTTTATATTAATAACTTGTTAATTGGGAACAATTTTCTACCAAAATGACTCATACTTGCATCTATACTTAATAAAGATAGTATTTAAGCCAAAGTTTTAAGTGATATTTTTTTAGCAAGAGCACCATCACAGAAAAAAGTAAATGAAATATGTATATCTTTGAAGATTCCATTTGTGTCAATTGGATGTAGATTTTGTATTGTCACTGTAATTCGCTGCTTTCATTTCTTGGCCTTTCGGTTAAAATTGAATATATATTCTTAGAAGTTGCTTTTCATTAGATGAATGTTCTGGGGATTTCCTATTCTGAATGGTAAAATCAATAATTGGTGTTGACGTTGAAATTTGGACTAGTCGGTTACTGACTGGATAAGAGGCTCCAGAAGTTTTTCTGGTGATAACCCTCCGATGCTCAAGTCAGTTTATGGGTTTACGAAAAAAAAAATGTAATTTCTTGTTTTTATGAATAAAATAATGTTAATTAAATGTAATAGAAAAATCAAAATTGAGAAAGAAAGTTCCCTCCCCTTTTGGTGTGATTTTCTTGGTGTTTTTATAAACACCCCACACCCACGACCTTAGATCGTGGCAATGAATAACCATTAATGAATTAAATTCGTGCCCTGATTTTTTGGAGGTTATTTTGACTGAGCCTTGCTTCCCAGTGACTTGGTCCGACGTCTTCTCAAACTCATCTGCTCGAGGTCACCAGAATTGCCACCTGGTCGAGATAGCCTACTAAAGGTCACAAGATTTACCTTTTGGTCGAGGTAGCTACTTATGGCCACCAAAATTACTTCCTTTTCGAGGTGGTCTGCTCATGGTCTCAAGACTTACCACTTGGTTAAGGTGGTATATTCATAGTCTTAAATTACCACCTAGTCGAGGTGGTTTGCTCAAGGTTATCAAAATTACCACCAGGTTGAGGTGGTCTGCTCAAGGCACCAGAATTTTCTCCTGATAACCTATCAACTATTTGCTCTCTTTTACTTTGAGGAGATCGTGATCACCTTGTTTTATTCCCTAAACACCAGTCCCTTAGTTTCTACTATTGAGAGTGAAATGAATCAAGACTAGAATGATAAAGTTTATAATTTTTTACAAACTTAAAACCTTAAGCAACTTATTTTGCTTTCTCTACTGACCATGTCATTGGTGAGCAGGTATTGTTAGTTTAAAGTTTTATGCATTATCTAGAGTAAATTTTAAAGCTTTTAACATTTTACTATCTTAAGTAATTTTAAGCTACTCTTATCAATTTAAGGTCTTATGCCTTACCTAGAATAGGCTTTAAGGCTTCTAATCTTGTACTGACTTAAGAAACTTTAAACAACTCTTGTCAGTTTAGAGATTTATGCTTTACGTGGAGCAAGTGTTGTATGATTTCTAATACTATTGGTATCAATGTGCAAGTGTACACAACAAGTAATATAATAATAAGTATTCAAGATCGTCTTCACATGGATTGATGTTATAGGACTTGCTACAACAATCTTATCAGTGCAATATTATTCTAAATTAGAATTAAAACAATTTATAAAACTAGTGAACTAATTAAAATAAAATTGTGATAGAAAAAATGGAATAAAGTAAAGGAAAATTATACAACGTCCACCCGTTTTTTTCTAACTTTTTCAAAAATACACAATTCTTTTTTTTTTTAGCTGAACTCCACTTGAAATTATATTGTTTTGCACATATCCACCACTGTGTCATTGTGAAATGATAATTTTACCCTTATGATGTCAATAAAATTCTAATGGTGTTATAACGAGAGTGGACCAATGAAAAAAAATATTAACTTTAGGTGGAGCGTTGCAAAAAAATTGTGTATTTTTGAAAAAGTTGGAAAAAACGGGTGGTTGGTGTTGAGTGTTAGAAAATGCATATTTATAAAGGAGAAAACCATCATTTTACATTTTAATTCTTACTAACAACCCTTACTTTTATGTATTTAACCTTCTTGTGATTTAATTACATATGTTTTATTTTAATTAAGTATTTTATGTATTTTAGGGGCATTATAGTCATTTCACAATAAAAGAGAGATCAGACGGCAAAACGGACATCACTTTTGAACTCAGGACAGTCGAAAACCTTAGGAGGAGCATAAAAGGAAAAATGACACTATTCACATGTACGGTACTATTCACGTGTACGGTACTGTCTACGTTACTGTTCACGACACTGTTCACATAGACGGATCGATGACGTGGCATTGACCGATGATGTGGCATTGACTGATGAGGTGTCACGATCCTGTTGGGCTAAAATTCTTATGTACTGTTGATGGTGACGTGGCAGCATATCAGTGGACGAAAAATCTCGCGTTACTGTTCATCCGTGTGGTCAAACCGCGTACTGTTGACTGATGACGTGGCGCAATCTTGAGCGTCCAAACTGTTTTTAATCCGATGGCCATAATTTACTCGATGTATATATAAAAAGGGGGCCTCTCCCCCCTAATTTGATATCTCTTAATCTATTTTTGGACTCCATTTTCTGTAATTCCTTCTCCATCTTGTATTTTCTACGTATTTTAATAAATTTCCATTTTGCCCCTAGTTCAATTATGAGTAGCTAATTTTCTTTCAAGCTTGGGTTGAAGGTGAAGTCTCAACATGTGTCATGGGCTTAATTTGGTAAATTTATTTTCTCTTCCCCTCTAGTTTTTGTGGATGTTTTGACTTCTCGTCGACAAATAATAATAATCTTGTCTAGATACCACCTTGGTTACACCGGCTCTCTAGTATAAGGTTATTATTATTTGTCACGATAAGCCCTTAGCACCATATTGATTAGGGCGTGGTTCATGAGGTGTGGATTCCCCCTTCATGATTTAATTGGCATTAATAAGGATTATTTAGCCCATGATGCATGTTGATACGGATCCAGATACCCAAGTACGTCATCTCAATATATTTCTCTTCAATTTATTCTCGTCATTTCAATTCCAATTTTAGAATTTATTCTTACCATTTCAATTCCAATTTTAGTATAGTCCAAATCATTTTCACCACAAATCCAACCACCCATTTACAAAATTAATTCTACATATAATTAAAATCCACTTCCTCGTGGGATCGACACTCGTCACCATTGATCTACACTACAATAGATTCGTGCGCTTGCGAGTACATTAAAATTTGCACAACAAATTTTTGGCGCCGTTGCCGGGGAAGTCAGTAATTTTAATTCATAGAATTAATTTTTGTGAATAATTTCTTTTATTTGTTTTCTTGTATTTTTTTATCAAAAAAAAGAAAAAAAAGTGAATCTACATTTAAAGGTTAGTATTTCTTTTCTTTTTCTCTTCTTTAAAATTCTGTAATTTAATTTTCTTTGTAATTTTTTTTATTTTATTAATTTAATTTTTAGTTAATTTATTTTACGTATTTTTTTTAGTGTGTTTTTATAGAAAGGTTGTAACAGCGTAACAAGGTTAGTATCGTAATTTCTCTTTTTTCTTTATTTTTATTCATTTTGTTCCCATTTATTTTGTGTTTCTTGCATGCATGGTCGTAGGTCATTATTTCCTAATCTTGAACCTATAGACCTTGAATTAGAAAAAACACTTCGCACACAAAAGCACATTAAAAATAAATTTGGAATGGATTTACAAGCACCACAGGAGAGGCCATTTAAGGACTATTTTAGTCCCTTAGCTAATTTGAGCACATCATGCATAAGATACCCAAATGTAGCTGCTATGAGTTTTGAATTAAAACCTAGTGTGCTAAATTGTCTCCCCACATTTTATGGCCTAGAAAATGAGGATCCATATAATCATCTGAATAATTTTCATGCCATTTGTCAAACTTTTAAATATGAAAATTTTTCAGACGATGATGTTAAACTTAGACTATTCCCATTTTCTTTAAAAGATAGAGCTCGTTCATGGTTAAATACTTTACCTACTAATAGAATTTTATCATGGGAACAAATGGTAACGAAATTTTTGAATAAATATTTCCCAGTGCATAAAACCAACGCTATTCGTAGGGAAATCTCGGAGTTTACCCAGAGAGAGGACGAGCAGTTTTTCGAAACATGGGAGCGATTCAATGGGCTACTCTTGAAGTGTCCACATCATGGGTACGAGAAATGGCACCAATGCCAATACTTTTTGGAGGGATTATTGCCGAATGTGCAAGAATGGCTAATGGTTACAAGTGAAGGAGAGCTAATATCAAAAAGTGCATCAGAAATTTGGGAATTCTTCCAGCGATAAGCGGATAATTCCCAACAACGGAGTCGATCACTCAGGAATACTAGAAGGATTAAGGGAGTAAATGAGGTTCACATTGGCGATTCAAGTTCAGAAATTAAAGAAGTCAAAGAGATAATTGAAGGTCTCTCTCGACAAATAGCATCGTTATCGACTGCTAAATCAACAGAGCCACATGACCATGACTCATACTCAGATCAAGCCAATGCCATAGGTGTAATGAGAAAACCATCGAATTACAACCCATACTCCAACACATATAACCCTAGATGGAGAGACCACCCAAATTTTTCATGGTCTCAAGGACTCCAACAGAATGGACCAGCAGCTCCAGTTCCACCAATTCCACAAAATCTTCAAGCCTCTCAGCCCCCATTTAGACCATACAATCAAAACCAGAACTACTCACAACCCAGACCATGGGAGGATTCATTCTAGAATCTTAAGAATCTTACTCACTCCACGATTGAGCAACAGAACCGCACCATTGATGGACTACGAAATGAGTTGAGAGCAGGCTTCAATTCACAAGCCCAATCAATTTCAAGCCTCGAGAAGATGGTGGGACAACTTGCTTCTTCAGTTCAGACCTTGGCAATGACTGTTGAGAAAGGTAAGTTTCTAAGTCAATCAGTGTCTAATCCGAAAAGAGTACATGAAGCAAGTACCAATTCACCACAACAACATGGAGAGGTCAAAGCAGTAATGACCTTGCAGAAAGGAAAAGAAGTCGACAACAAAGTGGAGATGCCGGTGACAAAAAAAAAATCAAATTGTACCTGTGAATATTGAGGACTCATCACCGGAGGAGAAACAAGATACCAGCCCACGAGAATATATTCCCAAAGCTCCATTTCCTCAGAGGTTAGCTAAAGGAAAAAAGGGAAAATCCACAGGTGAGATGCTCGAAATCTTCAAACAGGTAAGTGTTAACATCCCTTTACTTGATGCTATTAAATAAGTTCCATCTTACGCCAAGTTTCTTAAAGACCTTTGTACTAAAAAGAGAAATATGCATGCTCCAAAGAAGGCATTTTAAACAGAAAATGTTAGTTCTATACTCCAACATAAAATTCCTTTAAAATGCAAAGACCCAGGCTCCCCCACTATCTCATGTAGTACAGGGAACCACACAATTGAGAATGCTTTGTTGGATTTAGGAGCTAGTGTAAATTTGTTGCCTTATTCAGTATTTGTGAAACTTGGACTAGGAGAATTACACCCAACTCCAGTGGTGTTACAACTTGCAGATCGGTCCACGAAAATACCTCGTGGTATTATGGAGGATGTGCTTATCCAGGTAGACAAGTTCTATTTTTCTGTTGATTTCATTGTAATTGACACTCAACCAATACAAGATTCAAGGAAGCACATCCCCATTATTCTAGGCCGACCTTTCTTGGCAACTACGGATGCTCACATTCAATGCAGGACTGGAAATATGCAGTTGTCCTTCGGCAACATGACTATGGAGCTTAACATCTTCAACATTGCCAAACAACCTCATAGTGCAGATGATGGAATTGTTGATGTGGATTTAATTGAAACAATAGTTGATAATACTTTTCTTTCAAACCTTAGTGATCCTTTACAAACATGTTTAACTCACTTTGGTTTGGATTTTGATATTGACAGATCGGTCGATGAGGTCAACGCCCTACTTGACTCAGCACCATCCATGGACACTAATAAATGGAAGTCAAGAGTTGAACAACTAGCACCATCAGAGAAGAAACTCATCCCATCATCAGAATCACCACCGAAACTCGAGCTCAAACCATTACCCAACACTCTGGAATATGCATTTTTGGGAGAAAAAAGTACTCTACCGGTAATCATCTCAGCATCCCTCAATGACGAACAAAAAAGTAAGTTGTTGGATGTTTTGAAAGAGCACAAAGGAGCATTAGGATGGACCATAGCAGACATTAAAGGTATAAACCCAGTAGACTGCATGCATTACATTCACCTTGATGAAAATGCTAAAACTACTAGGGAGATGCAACGTCGGTTAAATCCTAACATGAAAGAAGTTGTTAGAACTAAAGTCCTTAAGCTATTAGATGCAAGTATCATTTACCCAATTTCTGATAGTTCATGGGTCAGTCCTGTGCAAGTTGTCCCCAAATAGTCAGGAGTCACAGTAGTTACGAATGCTGATAATGAATTAATACCCACTAGAGTAACTACAGGATGGCGTGTATACATTGATTATAGAAAGTTGGATTCTGTCACACGTAAAGACCATTTTTCTTTACCATTTATTGATCAAATGCTTGATAGATTAGCAGGCCATGAATTTGATTGCTTTCTAGATGGCTACTCAGGATATAATCAGATTCCCATAGCACCAAAAGATCAAGAGAAAACTACTTTCACTTGCCCTTTTGGCACATTTGCATATAGGAGAATGCCATTTGGATTATGTAATGCACCTGCTACATTTCAACGATGCATGTTGAGCATTTTTTCTGATAGAGTGGAACGATTCCTTGAAGTCTTTATGGATGATTTTTCTGTCTTTGGTGACTCGTTTGATCAATGTTTACATCATCTAACACTAGTTCTGCAGAGATGTATCGAAAAGAACTTGGTCTTAAATTGGAAAAATTGTCATTTTATGGTAAAACAAGGTATTGTTCTCGGTCACATCATTTCGAGCAAAGGTATTGAGGTTGACAAAGCCAAGGTGGATCTCATTTCTAATTTTCCTCTACCTAAAACAGTCAGAGAAGTAAGATCTTTCCTTGGGCATGCTAGTTTCTATAGACGTTTCATTAAAGATTTTAGCAAAGTTTCTAGACCCTTATGCAATTTACTTGCTAAGGATGTACTTTTTATCTTTAATGATTCATGTCTTGTGGCTTTTGAAAAATTAAAGCAGTTGTTGACCTCATCACCCATCATTCAGGCCCCGAACTGGAGCTTACCATTTGAACTCATGTGTGATGCATCTGATTATGCAGTAGGAGCAATATTAGGACAAAGAGTTGATCGAATTCCCCATGTTATTTATTATGCTAGTATGACATTGAATGATGCACAGTTGAACTATTCAACTACTGAAAAAGAAATGCTAGCAGTAGTGTTTGCATTAGAGAAATTTTGATCTTATCTCATTGGTTGTAAAATAATTATATTCACAGATCATGTTGCTCTTAAATATCTTCTCACAAAGAAAGATGCAAAAGTTAGACTAATTCGTTGGGTGTTACTTTTATAGGAATTTGACTTGGAATTCAAAGATAAGAAAGGGACAGAAAATGTTATGGCGGACCACCTCTCTCGTCTCCATTTTGACACAATTACAGAGCCATTAATATTGAATGAGTCATTTCCAGATGAACAATTAATGAGTGCGGAAGTATTGCCTTGGTATGCTGATATAGTTAATTATCTTGTTACAGGTAAACTTCCAGAGCATTGGACCAAGCAAGACAAAGCTAAATTCTTTGCAGAGATAAAGAATTTCTTTTAGGATGACCCGTATTTGTTCAAGTATTGTGCTAATCAAATTGTTAGACGATGTGTCCCAGAAAATGAAATTCAGAATATTCTTTCATTCTGCCATGAATAAGCTTGTGAAGGCCATTTCAGTGCTAAGAAAACAGCAACTAAAGTTTTATAATGTGGTTTCTATTGGCCAACTATATTTCGAGACGCTTATACTTTCTGTTCTTCATGTGATAGGTGTCAACGAATGGGGAGCATTACGTGAAGGAATATGATGCCACTAAATCCAATTTTAGTGGTTGAGATTTTTGACGTATGTGGTATCGACTTCATGGGACCCTTTCCCCCTTCTTTTGGCCATCAATACATATTGGTTGTTGTTGACTACGTATCAAAATGGGTAGAAGCAATTCCATGTAGGACCAATGATCACAAGGTGGTGATAGGATTTTTGAAAAGCAACATTGTCTCGCGCTTTGGATTCCCTCGAGCAATAATCAGTGATGGTGGTGCCCACTTTTGTAACAAAGCATTCAAAGCTCTTTTGACAAAGTATTCAATCACACACAAAGTGGCGACTCCGTATCATCCGCAAACCAGTGGCCAAGTTGAGATATCCAATCGAGAAATAAAGCACATATTAGAAAAAACGGTGAGGCCGGACAGAAAAGATTGGTCATTAAGACTTGATGATGCCTTATGGGCATATAGAACGGCTTTCAAGACCCCGATTGGGATGTCACCCTACAGGCTAGTGTATGGAAAAGCTTGCCACCTACCTGTGGAACTCGAGCATCGTGCATATTGGGCCATCAAGAAATTCAATTTTGACATGCAGTAAGCCAGCTCAGAAAGAAGATTACAGCTGGCAGAACTTGAAGAAATTCGCAATGATACATACGAAAATGCCAAGATTTACAAGCAACGAATGAAAGTCTTCCATGATAAGCAAATTATGAGAAAATCATTCACTCCAGGTCAAAAAGTGCTTTTATTCAATTCTCGCTTGCACCTATTCACAGGTAAGTTACGCTCTCGTTGGTCTGGCCCATTTATTGTTCATACTGTTTTTCCACATGGGGCAATTGAAATTAAGGACCCAAAGAACGGTGTCACGTTTAAAGTTAATGGTCAAAGATTAAAGCCATATCTAGAATACCAACCACATGGAGAAGACACCGAAATAAATTTGAGTGACCCACCGGATTTGAATTGATTTTTTTCTTTCTTTATATTATTCTTCTGCTAATTGAAATTATTTTTGCATAAGTGTGTTTGTTTAACTATTAAGTTTTCTTTTATCGTTTTTAATCATGAGTACCTTACTTAGACCGTTCCTCCTGAACATTCTTAAACCACTTCAACGTGTCAAAACTCATCTCAAAAGGCAGATTCAATTTTGTAAAACACATCGCATTTGGGCTCTACAACCACCAGAGTTAGTAGCCTATGTTGAGGGTTTAGAAAGCCAACTCAGAGACATTGAGAGAAGTGTTTACGACATCCAGTTGGAGCTTGAGGTAAATTCAATAAGAGGACGATTTTAATTTTCTTTGTGTGTTTTAATTTGTTTTTCTGTTTGTGTGCTTTAGTTTGTTACCCCGGTGAAGTGGCGGATAACGGTATTCCGTGACAATCAAGTCGGTTACTTCAGTTTCCCATAATAACTGATATTCTGAGGCGAAGGTATGGACAGAAACGAGATTCTAGCAAAGCTTCACAAGCGATTCCCTTCACTTCCTCAGAATGCCCTCCTTACGATCTATAAACCTCGGTCCGAACACATGCGATTACTCATGAGGAATAACATACCTGCTGACATCCGTTGGTTAATCGAGGCTAAAGTACGATCGGCAGGTGAGTTACCTCCAAAATTTATTGCATACATGCCTGGTTGTGGTAAAGGAAATTATGCAAGAAAACGACGAGCTCGAAGAATTTATGTTGCTTGTTATAAGTGTGCCAGAATGAGTTGCAATAAAAACCCATGTTCTTTAGGCATGATGTTTGATAACATGGAAGATAAGATTCAATTCATTAAGGATGGCTTGAATAAGGAGTCATTGGATGATATCCTTTTGTCTCTTGAAACGCATCCCAGTGGATATGTGCAAGGAGCGATTCTCTAGTTATGGCCATTATTCCAGAAAGAGCATGCACGATATAGTCTCGGGAATCTGACTATAAACGACCTTGTTTGCCAGTTTATAATAAAACTGGATAGGAAGCCTATCCTCGACCCATAGAGGGCGTTCAAGCCGTTTCTGGACGTAAAACCAGAGGAAGATGTGAGCCACAGTCGCAACTACCTGTAAATATCCTTTTACTTTATTGTTATTTTATTTCACTATTGTCTTATTGTTTGCATTATTGTCTTTCATAATTTTATTACTGTTTGCTTTTTCCTTTTTACTGTTTTCTTTTTGACTTGCGAGCCACGTGCTTTGCGCGTTATTTGACAATGACATATTACCTCATACACAACCATGACCCACTATCACCGAGACTCTTAAATGTGATTTCTTTTTTGTCAAGCACTCACAAATTATTTTTGAGAAGTATCACAATGTCAGCTACTCCCAATAGACAATTCGAGAACATTTGTGTGCTTTCTGGATTTACATATGGCAAACATAAAGAGTTCGTTGAGGCAGCCATAGATCTTGGTCGAAGCATAGCAGCGAGAAAATTACACTTGGTGTGGAGGAGGTAACCGAGGGTTATCAAAAATGGTCTCAGAAGCAGCTTTTATCAGAGGAAGTCAAGTGTTAGGCATCATCCCAAGAGTCCTAAAACAATTGGGCAGTTCGTCTGACTCATCAACTGGAGAAGAGTTAGTCGTCTCAGGTATGCAAGAAAGAATAACCGCAATGCTTAATCATGCTGATGCTTTTATTTTCCTTCCAGGAGATCTTGCAACACTAGAGGCACTTATCACACTAGCATCTTGGGCCCATCTGCACATCCACCAGAAACCCATCGGTTTGTTAAATGTCAATAACTTTTATGATGGCTTTATCGCATTTCTTAACCATGCAATAAAAAACTATTTCATTCCCGCTAATGTGAAAAAACTCTTTATCTGTGCTCACACTGCTAATGAGCTACTTAATCTGTTACAAGCTTATAGACCGGAGCCAGACCCCTGGACCTTTGTGTTGGAGCGTCCAAATAATGATGGTAACAGTAGCAGCAGTAAGAAGTACAAATTAGATTTAACTCTCCGCCTATAAATATTTTCTTCTGTGTTGCACCACCCAGGTGATGTCTTCTAAACTCTACTTCTTTCATTTCAAACATTGAGGACAATGTTTCGTTTTGGTTGGGGGGAGGGAATAGTCGACAATTGTGGAATTTTGGTTAAGTTTTTACTAATTTTTTGTTGTAGAAACTAACTGTTGCTAATCTTTTGTGTTGAAGATAGCTGAATATGGAGTGTAGTGACTCTAGAAACGCATCTTCATCGTTTAAAAAAAATTAAAAAAAACTTTAAAAAAAATTCAGACATTTTCTTTTTTCTTTATTATGTGTTTATGTTTATTTTTCTTCTTTTTAATTTCTCCTCTATAAATATACATTTTCCAACTTTTGAGTCGAAGATGGCTGAATATGGAGTGTAGTTCCTCTATAAACGCATCTTCTTTAAAAAAAATAAAAAATCATTTTCGTTTTCTATCATTTTACGTGTAACTTTTCTAATTAGTTTTTATGCATCATTTTCACATTTCTGCATGCATATTTTCCTTTCATGTTTAGAATAGGTTGGGGGGGTAGAATGTTGTTTAAAAAAAAACAATTTGTGTGATTTGTTTTAACATTGGGTGACATGATTAATTTAAATTTTAGTATTTGTATTATCTTTGGTCTTAAGTGATGTTACATTATGTTTGCTACTCTACATGTTGATGTCGGAGACATATATGAGTTGCTTGAAAGAATGAACATGTCATAATAAGTACCAAGTGAGTTTTTGAGCCTATCATTTTTCTTGGAGAGTAACCCTTTTGCCCATTCTTTATACAACTTAACAGTTTATTATTGTATATACGATCTCTAGATTTCTTTTGAGTTAACCCTTAATAAAAAAAAAGAAAAAAAAGTGTGTTGCTACATTTGGAGGCCCATCTAACTAGTAGATATGGAAGGTTATTTAGAGCCCTAAAAGACGATGGAAAGACCATCTTTGATCCGTTTGAGCCTTTCTAGCCATCCCTTTTATTAAATATCCATAGTTAACCCTTTTGAGCCTTTAAAAAAAAAACATTTTCTTTGTCAACTTATCATCTTGACCCACTCCAATTTGGAGTATTACCCGATAGCTTATAAGTTCCATCACCTATTTATGTTTGAGAAAATGTAAATAATTATGTTGTTCAGTGAAATTATACCAAAAAAAAAAGCAAAAAAAAAAAACAACAAAACAAAAGTTGTTGTTTCAAAAGAATAAAAATAACAATAATAGGTGAAATCCACCTTGCAACTTCCAAAAAAAAAAAAAATTTCTCTACATTTTTCTCAAACATACACTTTGTTTTCCTTATTTCCTTTCTTTGTTAACCATGTCCCTAGCCTACGTTACATCCTAATAAAAGTCCTTCCTGATTTTAGGGAACTATAATCTGAAGTAGAAGCTAGTTATATGGGCTAAAAAGATGTAGTGGTGCATATAAAAAAAAAAAATAAATTGGGTTGACTAACAGTTTTTATTTGACTTGAGATCGTATTATTTTTAATCTGAGGGCATATTTATTTCATCTTGGTGAGAGCATGTGATATCACTTCTTCATTATTTTCTCTCAATTATCATTCATTGGAGTGACTATTTTTATTGGGTTTAATTTCTTTGTGAGAGTGTCACTACTTCCAGTGAGATTTTGGGGTTTGACATGTCATTCTTGAAAGTAGCTATAACAAAGTCTACTGGGCTGAATCATGTGGATGGTTGATGTGGGTGTGATGTTACTTTAGACTGGAGATAATGCTTATACTTTTATTTGATTGCTATCATTAATCTCATTGAATAAACACAAGTGTTTCTAAATTTAAAAAAAAAATCATTTTGAATTTGAATTTTGTTTTCGCTTTATTTGCTAGGGACTAGCAATAAGCTGGTTGGGGGGTGTGTTGAGTGTTAGAAAATGCATATTTATAAAGGAGAAAACTGTCATTTTACATTTCAAGTCTTACTAACAACCCTTACTTTTATGTATTTAACCTTCTTGTGATTTAATTACATGTGTTTTATTTTAATTAAGTATTTTATGTATTTTAGGGGCATTATAGTCATTTCACAATAAAGGAGAAATCAGACGGCAAAAACGAACATCACTTTTGAACTCAGGACGGTCAAAAACCTTAGGAGGAGCATAAAAGGAAAAATGGCACTATTCACATGTACAGTATTGTATACGTTACTGTTCACGACACTGTTCACATAGACGGATAATGACGTGGCATTGACCGATGATGTGGCATTGACTGATGAGGTGTCACGATCCTGTTGGACTAAAATTCTTATGTATTGTTGATGGTGACGTGGCAGCATATCAGTGGACGAAAAATCTCGCGTACGGTGCATGCATCACACAGGATTATTTTCAACCAAACCGCGTTACTGTTCAAAGTCGGGTCAAACCGTGTTACTGTTCATCCACGTGGTCAAACCGTGGACTGTTGACTAATGACGTGGCGCAATCCTGAGCGTCCAAACTGTTTTTAATCCGATGGCCATGATTTACTCCATGTATCTATAAAAAGGGGGCCTCTCCCCCCTAATTTGATATCTCTGAATCCATTTTTGGACTCTGTTTTCTGTAATTCCCTCTCCATCCTGTATTTTCTTTGTATTTTAATAAATTCCCATTTTGCCCCTAATTCAATTATGAGTGGCTAATTTTCTTTCAAGCTTGGGTTGAAGGTGAAGTCTGAACATGTGTCATGGGCTTTATTTGGTAAATTTATTTTCTCTTCCCCTCTTGTTTTTGTGGATGTTTTGACTTCTCGTCGACAAATAATACTAATCTTGTCTAGTACCGCCTTGGTTTCACCGGCTCTCTAATACAAGGTTATTATTATTTGGCACGTTAAGCCCTTAGCACCATATTGATTAGAGCGTGGTTCATGAGGTGTGGATTCCCCCCTCATGATTTAATTGGCATTAATAAGGATTATTTAGCCCATGATGCATGTTGATACGGATCCAGATACCCAAGTACGTCATTTTAATAGAATTCTCTTCAATTTATTCTCGCCATTTCAATTCCAATTTTAGAATTTATTCTCGCCATTTTAATTTAAGTTTTAGCATATCCCAAATCATTTTCACCATAAATCCAACAACCCATTTACAAAATTAATTCTATATATAATTAAAATCCACCTCCTCGTGGGATCGACACTCGTCACCATTAGTCTATACTACAATAGATTCGTGCGCTTGCGAGTACATTAAAATTTGCACAACAGTGGTGCCCACTTTTGTAACAAAGCATTCAAAGCTCTTTTGATAAAGTATTCAATCACACACAAAGTGGCAACCCATATCATTCGCAAACCAGTGGCCAAGTTGAGATATCCAATCGAGAAATAAAGCACATATTAGAAAAAACGGTGAGGCCAGACATGAAAGATTGGTCATTAAGACTTGATGATGCATTATGGGCATATAGAACGGCTTTCAAGACCCCGATTGGGATGTCACCCTACAGGCTAGTGTATGGAAAAGCTTGCCACCTACCTGTGGAACTCGAGCATCGTGCATTGTAAAACTTCAGTGCTAAGAAAACAGCAACTAAAGTTTTACAATGTGGTTTCTATTGGCCAACTATATTTCGAGACGCTTATACTTTCTGTTCTTCATATGATAGGTGTCAACGAATGGGGAGCATTACGCGAAGGAATATGATGCCACTAAATCCAATTTTAGTGGTTGAGATTTTTGATGTATGGGGTATCGACTTCATGGGACCCTTTCCCCCGTCTTTTGGCCATCAATACATATTGGTTGCTGTTGACTACGTATCGAAATGGGTAGAAGCAATTCCATGTAGAACTGATGATCACAAGGTGGTAATAGCATTTTTGAAAAGCAACATTGTTTCACGCTTTGGATTCCCTCGAGCGATAATCAGTGATGGTGGTGCCCACTTTTGTAACAAAGCATTCAAAGCTCTTTTGACAAAGTATTCAATCACACACAAAGTGGCAACCCCATATCATCCGCAAACCAGTGGCCAAGTTAGGATATCTAATCGAGAAATAAAGCACATATTAAAAAAAACGGTGAGGCCAGACAGGAAAGATTGGTCATTAAGACTTGATGATGCATTATGGGCATATAGAACGGCTTTCAAGACCCCGATTGGGATGTCACCCTACAGGCTAGTGTATGGAAAAGCTTGCCCCTACCTGTCGAACTCGAGCATCGTGCATATTGGGCCATCAAGAAATTCAATTTTGACATGCAGCAAGCTAGCTCAGAAAGAAGATTACAGCTGGCAGAACTTGAAGAAATTCGCAATGATGCATACGAAAATGCCAAGATTTACAAGCAACGAATGAAAGTCTTCCATGATAAGCAAATTATGAGAAAATCATTCACTCCAGGTCAGAAAGTGCTTTTATTAAATTCTCGCTTGCACCTATTCCCAGGTAAGTTACGCTCTCGTTGGTCTGGCCCATTTATTGTTCATACGGTTTTTCCACATGGGGCAATTGAAATTAAGGACCCAAAGAACGGTGTCACGTTTAAAGTTAATGGTCAAAAATTAAAGCCATATCTAGAATACCAACCACATGGAGAAGACACCGAAATAAATTTGAGTGACCCACCAGATTTGAATTGATTTTTTTTTCTCTTTTCATTGATTTGATTTTTTTTTCTTTCTTTATATTATTCTTCTGCTAATTGAAATTATTTTTGCATAAGTGTGTTTGTTTAACTATTAAGTTTTCTCTTATCATTTTTAATCATGAGTACCTTACTTAGACCGTTCCTCCTGAACATTCTTAAACCACTTCAACGTGTCAAAACTCATCTCAAAAGGCAGATTCAATTTTGTAAAACACATCGCATTTGGGCTCTACAGCCACTAGAGTTAGTAGCCTATGTTGAGGGTTTAGAAAGCCAACTCAGAGACATTGAGAGAAGTGTTTACGACATCCAGTTGGAGCTTGAGGTAAATTCAATAAGAGGACGATTTTAATTTTCTTTGTGTGTTTTAATTTGTTTTTCTGTTTGTGTGCTTTAGTTTGTTACCCCGGTGAAGTGGCGGATAACGGTACTCCGTGACAATCAAGTCGGTTACTTCAGTTTCCCATAATAACTAATATTCTGAGGCGAAGGTATAGACAGAAACGAGATTCTAGTGAAGCTTCACAAGTGATTCCCTTCACTTCCTCAGAATGTCCTCCTTACGATCTATAAAGCTCGGTCCGAACGCATGCGATTGCTCATGAGGAATAACATTCCTGCTGATATCCGTTGGTTAATTGAGGCGAAAGTACGATCGGCAGGTGAGTTACCTCCCAAAATTTATTGCATACATGTCTAGTTGTGGTAAAGGAAATTATGCAAGAAAACGACGAGCTCGAAGAATTTCTGTTGCTTGTCATAAGTGTGCCAGAATGAGTTGCAATAAAAACCCATGTTCTTTAGGAATGGTGTCTGATAACAGGGAAGATAAGATTCAATTCATTAGGGATAGCTTGAATAAGGAGTCATTGGATGATATCCTTTTGTCTCTTGAAATGCATCCTAGTGGATATGTGCAAGGAGCGATTCTCTAGTTATGGCCATTATTCCAGAAAGAGCATGCACGATATAGTCTCGGAAATCTGACTATAAACGACCCTGTTTGCCAGTTTATAAGAAAACTGCATAGGAAGTCTATCCTCGACCCATAGAGGGCGTTCAAGCCGTTTCTGGACGTAAAACTAGAGGAAGATGTGAGCCACAGTCGCAACTACCTGTAAATATCCTTTCACTTTACTGTTATTTTATTTCACTGTTGTTTTATTGTGTGCATTATTATCTTTAATAATTTTATTACTGTTTGCTTTTTCCTTATTACTGTTTGTTTTTTCCCTTTTACTATTTTCTTTTTGACTAGCAAGCCACGTGCTTTACACGTTATTTGACACTGACATGTTACCTCATACACAACTGTTGTCCACTGTCACCAAGATTCTTAAATGTGATTTCGTTTTTGTCAAGCACTCACAAATTATTTTTGAGAAGTATCACAATGGCAGCTACTCTCAATTGACAATTCAAGAACATTTGTGTGCTTTCTGGATTTACATATGGCAAACATAAAGAGTTCGTTGAGGCAGCCATAGATCTTGATTGAAGCATAGCAGCAAGAAAATTACACTTGGTGTGGAGGAGGTAATCGAGGGTTATCAAAAATGGTCTCAGAAGCAGCTTTTATCAGAGGCAGCCAAGTGTTAGGCATCATCCCAAGAGTCTTAAAACCATTGGGCAGTTCGTCTGACTCATCAACTAGAGAAGAGTTAGTCGTCTCAGGTATGCAAGAAAGAATAACTGAAATGCTTAATCATGCTGATGCTTTTATTTTCCTTCCAGGAGATCTTGCAACACTAGAGGCATCTAGAAACGCATTTTAAAAAAAAAAATCATTTTCGTTTTCTATCATTTTACGTGTAACTTTTCTAATTAGTTTTTATGCATCATTTTCACATTTCTGGATGCATATTTTCCTTTCATGTTTAGAATAGGTTGGGGGGTAGAATGCTGTTTAAAAAAAAAATTTGTGTGATTTGTTTTAACATTGGATGAAATGATTAATTTCAAATTTTAGCATTTGTATTATCTTTAGTCTTAAGTGATGTTACATTATGTTTGCTACTCTACATGTTGATGTTGGAGACATATATGAGTTGCTTGAAGGAATGAACATGTCATAATAAGTACCAAGTGAGTTTTTCAGCCTATCATTTTTCTTGGAGAGTAACCCTTTTGCCCATTCTTTATACAACTTAACACTTTATTATTGTATACATGATCTCTAGATTTCTTTTGAGTTAACCCTTAAAAAAAATTGTAAAATAAAAAAAAAGAGAAAAAAAAATGTGTGTTGCTACATTTGGAGGCCCATCTAACTAGTAGATATTGATGATTATTTAGAGCCCTAAAAGACGATGGAAAGGCCATCTTTGATCCGTTTGAGCCTTTCTAGCCATCCATTTTATTAAATATTCATAGTTAACCATTTTGAGCCTTTAAAAAAAAAAAACCTTTTCTTTGTCAACTTATCATCTTGACCCACTCCGATTTGGAGTATTACCCGATGTCTTATAAGTTCCATCACCTATTTATGTTTGAGAAAATGTAAATAATTATTTTATTTAGTGACGTTGTGCCAAGCAAAAGCAAAAAAAAAAAGAAAAAATAATAATAATAACAATAATAGGTGAAATCCACATTGCAACTTCCAAAAAAAAAAAGAAAAAAAAATTCCTCTGCTTTTTTCTCAAACATATACTTTGTTTTCCTTATTTCCCTTCTTTGTTAACCATGTTCCTAGCCTATGTTACATCCTAATAAAAGTCCTTCCTGATTTTAGGGAACTATAATTTGAAGTAGAAGCTAGTTATGTGGGCTAAAAAGATGTAGTGGTGCATAATAAAAATAAATAAATAAATAAAAGAAAAAATAAATAAATAAATTGGGTTAACTAGCATTTTTATTTGACTTAAGATCGTATTATTTCTAAGCTGATGGCATATTTATTTCATCTTGGTGAGAGCATGTGATATCACTTCTTTATTATTTTCTCTCTCAATTACCATTCATTGGAGTGACTATTTTTATTGGTTTTAATTTCTTTGTGAGAGTGTCACTACTTCTAGTGGGATTTTGGGGTTTGACATGTCATTCTTGAAAGTAGCTATAACAAAGTCTACTGGGCTGATTCATGTGGATGGTTGATGTGGGTGTGATGTTGCTTTAGAGTGGAGATAATGTTTATACTTTTATTTGATTGCCATCATTAATCTGCTGGAATAAATACGAGTGTTTCTAAAAAAAAAAATTATTTTGAATTTGAATTTTGTTTTCACTTTATTTGCTAGGGACTAGCAATAAGCTGGTTGGGGGGTGTGTTGAGTGTTAGAAAATGCATATTTATAAAGGAGAAAACCGTCATTTTACATTTCAAGTCTTACTAACAACCCTTACTTTTATGTATTTAACCTTCTTGTGATTTAATTACATGTGTTTTATTTTAATTAAGTATTTTATGTATTTTAGGGGTATTATAGTCATTTCACAATAAAAGAGAGATCAGACGGCAAAACGGACATCACTTTTGAACTCAGGACGGTCGAAAACCTTAGGAGGAGCATAAAAGGAAAAATGACACTATTCACGTGTACGGTACTATTCACGTGTACGGTACTATCTACGTTACTCTTCACAACACTGTTCACATAGACGGATCGATGACATGGCATTGACCGATGATGTGGCATTGACTGATGAGATGTCACGATCCTGTTGGGCTAAAATTCTTATGTACGGTTGATAGTGACGTGGTAGCATATCAGTGGACGAAAAATCTCGCGTACGGTACATGTACCACACAGGATTATTTTCAACCAATCCGCATTACTGTTCATCCGGGTCAAACCGTGTTACTGTTTATCCGCGTGGTCAAACCGCGTACTGTTGACTGATGACGTGGCGCAATCCTGAGCGTCCGAACTGTTTTTAATCTGATGGCCATGATTTACTCGATGTATCTATAAAATGGGGGCCTCTCCCCCCTAATTTGATATCTCTGAATCCATTTTTGGACTCCATTTTCTGTAATTCCTTCTCCATCTTGTATTTTCTATGTATTTTAATAAATTTCCATTTTGCCCCTAGTTCAATTATGAGTAGCTAATTTTCTTTCAAGCTTGGGTTGAAGGTGAAGTCTCAACATGTGTCATGGGCTTAATTTGGTAAATTTATTTTCTCTTCCCCTCTAGTTTTTGTGGATGTTTTGACTTCTCGTCGACAAATAATAATAATCTTGTCTAGATACCGCCTTGGTTACACCGTCTCTCTAGTATAAGGTTATTATTATTTGGCACGATAAGCCCTTAGCACCATATTGATTAGAGCGTGGTTCATGAGGTGTGGATTCCCCCTTCATGATTTAATTGGCATTAATAAGGATTATTTAGCCCATGTTGATACGGATCCAGATACCCAAGTACGTCATCTCAATATATTTCTCTTCAATTTATTCTCGCCATTTCAATTCCAATTTTAGAATTTATTCTTGCCATTTCAATTCCAATTTTAGTATAATCCAAATCATTTTCACCACAAATCCAACCACCCATTTACAAAATTAATTCTACATATAATTAAAATCCACCTCCTCGTGGGATCGACACTCGTCACCATTGATCTACACTACAATAGATTCATGCGCTTGCGAGTACATTAAAATTTACACAATAGTTGGTGGATAATTTCCCTCAAGTAAATTGTCACAGCAAACATAAGGATGTAACAAATAAGAATGGAGTAGTTGAGTGATTAAACTCACTTAATGGTCTTGATTATTTTTCTAATGTTTAGTTCGGTAGCTACAACATCTGCTACAGTATTGGACATAATCTTTATGTATGCTTAGTTGTCACTTGTTGAATGTCTTATATCTTGATGCAACTTAACAGTGACCAATTTTTATGCTAATATAAGATATAGTATTACACGTCCTTGATTCTAACTACTCTATAAGGTAAATCCATATGTGTAGTTCATCATAAATTTTAGATTAAACATGACCCTTTTCGATTCAAGTTAAACCCAAATCAGGAAATTCAATCTAAAACCAAGTATTACCCTGATATGTTCTACTAAGACAAACCCTTTTGAGGTTCTTTCTTAGCTAATATCACTAAATTGGTGGTCAACCGAAATTGTGAATTGAAATAAGTATTATCAAAACAACATGCTATAACAAACATGCAGCAACACACATAATCAATCAATTAACCATCAAGATTGTTTATCACTCAACCACAAGTAAATTTAGTTCATAAATTGTGATAAAACAAACAACAAAATAGTTTCACTCATCAAACAAGTCATCATAACAAGAAATATAGTTGAAATCCGCTTGATTTTCTTCTTGAATCCTTTATTGCCGACCTCAATTCTCTCTCTCGATCTTTGTTTTCTCTTGCATTGTTTCTCTATTCTTTTTCTCTAATGATGACTTTCACTCTTTTCGTTGTAATGTGCTCATTTTATAAGTCGCAATTAGGGTTACCAGAAATGTATGGCAGTGAATCTCTTATTTTTGAAACTTTAGATTGCAATCTTCTATTCAATGCGCAAAATCTCATTTATCATTGCTCCAGTCATTGTTGCAGCAATAGTGCTCTAGCATCTTCATTATTCTAGACTTGCTTTAATTCAATTGCATCTAAGTTCTTTTGTAACTTTGTATGCCCGCTGCTGGCATGTTCCATCCATGAAATTTGAACTTCTTGGTCATCTACAATTATGCACGTAATCAGAGCACACAATAATCTAAAAACACATGAATTTTATTAAAATTAAACTTAAATGACTACTCATACAAAATGTGACTAAAATGCAACAAAAACATATTATTTACTTTGTAAGTAATGTTGATTTAAGCATAAAAGTATCATGATAATTCTCATTTCATAGAGTTATTAGCAGGTTTAGAGGCTTTTAATTTTTTACCAACTTAAGCAATTTTAAACAAGAAAAGAAAAGAATGAATGGATTTTTTTTTTAAAATTACTGCTTTGCCTTCTTTTTGCCTTCCTTACTTTTGATCTAGCTTACTCAAGATGTCTTTTGGTAGGCTTTAGTGGACATTTCTATGATCTCTAACTTATAAAAAATGTGAGTAGAGAAACAACAAAACTCATTTAGGCATTTTATCAGATACTTGGTAGACACAACATTAATATCGTGATTATATAATTATCCTCCTAGTGAATTACCCAAAACTTTCACAATCAAGATAACTGAACTAAGGTGGCTTAAGCAAAAAGGACAAAGATATATTCTCAAGCATAAACGCCAAACAAGTAATGAAGATAAGCATGTGATCCCAAAAATTGGATGCCAAGTGTATGATTAATTAAACAAAAATGATAAGCACATGATCTCATAAGTTCTGATGCCATGCGTAGTACTACATTTAAACCTTATGCTCACAATTACAAGGCATGCAGTAAATGAAAATTTGATTCTAAATTTTCATGCCATAATGGACGTGAATTACAACTTAAACAAATTGAACTTATGATCTAGTCATGCATGGTCATGAAAGAATATTTCCTATATTTAAATTGAATTTATGATCACAATTACCAAAATTGTACAATCAAATAAATTGATTTTCATAATTTCATATTATGAGCCGTGAAATTTTTTGGATGAAGTCAAGAATCAAGTTCACATCAAGATAGTATGTAAATTAAAATGAAAACCGACATCAGTGACTTGCCAATTGAAGAAGTAATTTTTTTCAATACCTGGATTTGGTCATTGGCCTATGGGTAGTGTTTAATCGATAATTACTCCCATCAATTTAATCTGCTAATCACTTTTGATTTGGCCAGATTCAAATTGGTAGAGACAAAAAATTGGCTTCTCGTACTGATTCCCACAGATGGCGCCAAATGTTGACGTTGAAATTTGGACTAGTCGGTTACTGACTAGATAAGCGCACCGAAAGTTTTTCCAGTAATAACTCTCCAACACTCAAGTCAGTTTATGGGTTTATGGGAAAAACAAAATATGTAATTTATAGTTTTTATGAATAAAATAATCTTAAGTAAATGTAATGGAAGAATCAAAATTGAGAAAGAAAGTTCCCTCCCCTTTTTAGTGTGATTTTCTTTGTGTTTTTAGAGGAGATCTGTGGTGGTTATTTTGACTGAGTCCTACTTCCTGGTGACTTGGTCCGATGTCACGTCAAACCCATCTACTTGAGGTCACCAGAATTGCCACTTGGTCGAGATAGCCTGGTCGAGATAGCCTGCTCAAGGTCACAAGATTTACCTCCTGGTCAAGGTAGCTGCTCATGGTCACCAGAATTACTTCTTGGTTGAGGTGGTCTGCTCATGGTCTCAAGACTTACCGCCTGGTCAAGGTAGTCTGTTCATAATCTCAAAATTACTATCTGTTCGAGGTGGTCTGCTCAAGGTCATCAAAATTACCACTTGATCGAGGTGGTTTGCACAAGGCACCAGAATTTTCTCTTGATAGCCTATCAACTATTTGTTCTCTTTTGCTTTAAGGAGATCGTGGTCACCCTGTTTTATTCCCTAAACAATTGGTAATTGCAAACGATTCAATGTTTTAGAGTTAAAATAGAAATGAATTATTTTTATTCTAGTTTTGGTGTTGGAGGTTAGATTTGGAATGCAATAAAAGAATCCAGGAAGAATGTATGTTGGCTTTGATTAGTTTCTCGTAAAGGGAAAATGAGTATTGGGAGTGGTAGTTTAGCTAAATTACTTAGAAATTGGTATTTCATTTGTGGTTTTGCAAGCCAAAATTGCAAAAAGTTGTAGCAATAGTCAAAAGGATAGAGTTCTGTCCACCTCAATTTTAATGGAGAGTAAAAGTTAATGTCATATTCCGTTCACCCAGATCTTTTTTCACAAATTTTGCTGTCTTTTTTCAAGATCTTGAGTTGAAAGGTGTGGTGGATCAAGTTTAGTTATGATTCTGGTTACGTATGGGGATTTGTTTTTGTTTTTTTTTATATTCATTTCATAGGTTCTATTAACTTATTTGTGTTTTAATTGCCAATGTGTATTTATTTTGTAGTTTATGTACCTGTGGCAAGTATGAAATTGTGGAGCCTTCTTTGGTTTATGATTGAAGAACTACTGCCCACTTGACGGAAGAGTAAAGACAAGTGTGAATATAAATAAGCAGTTCTTTTCAATTTATTTAAGTTTCTTTTTCTAATTGATTGAAATAATTAGAATTAGATGACGGTTAGTGGAACTTGACTCAGTAATGTTATTGAACTATTTTTTTTTAGTGTTATCTATAATATGTTTTACAGTCTTCTTCACTGTTTCATTTGTGCTGAAAGTGAAATGTGCATATGAGATAAACATGATGACAATGACATAGTAGATGATATGATCATCTGGCGGTATATCTGATAGATTGGATGGTCCATTTTGTGACTTTATAGATAGCAGTATTATCAAGGTAATTATAAATCGATTTAAATTTATTCAATTTTTTTCAAAGCGATCCAATTGGTCTTACACTGGCTCCACCAGTGTGCTTACGTACACTGTCTTAAACCCAACTTTAAATGTCCAGTAGTGCTCTCTAGCTCTCTTCACTTTGCAAAGCTCGTACTCTCTCTTCTACTTCTTCACTCCTAATCAGTGAAGCTCTTAATCGCCCAAGTCAGCTGATTTTTTAGGCAATCTTTTTTAAAAATTTCTACATAGGTTTTGTGATTTTATTACTTTTTTTATTGCTACTGAAAAGCTATGTGCAAATGAAGTTGTTTCATGGGAATGTGTTATTTTTGAGTTCCTAGGAAGATTGAAACTGAACCTAGCTGAGTTTTGATTTATTGGTGATTTCTTTATTTAATGGATTTTTATCCAGTTGTGCATGGTATTTGGTTGAATGCGTATTTGAATTTTGGTTTGCAAATGTTGATAATCTTTTTTAGTTGACATAGAAACTTTTATTACTAAAATGATATTCTCACTCCAAATATATTTGAGAGCTAAATTTCTTTTTTTTGTAATAATAACTTAATTTCTTCTCTGTAGATTGCTAGTGCTAGTGAATGTTCATATTTGAAGATTTGATGAGAAATTTTTTGATGTGGTAGATTGCGGGAATTGTGTAAGTTGCTAGTGGTGGATGCGTTTGTTGATTGTGACGGAGTCTTCATTTTGGAGAATTGTCAAACTAGATATATTGATGACTAAATTAGATTCTTATCTTAGATTGTCAAAGATGCTTGTATGGTATAGAAAAAAAATTTGTGCCAAACTTTTGTATATGATACAATATATAATTTTAATTTATAATATAATTAAAGTAGAATACCTTTTAAATTGTAATTTTTTTTCTTTTTAATAATGTAGAGGATTACAATTCTTTTAAGAGAAATTATCCACCACTCACCCGTTTTTTCCAACGTTTTCAAAAATACACAATTCTTTTTTTTTTTTTTTGGCTGGAATCCACCTGAAGTTATATTTCTTTTCACTCGTCCACTTCCGTTTGGAGACCGTTAAGAGAACTAACGGAATATTGTATAAATGACTTTTTTACCCTCAAATGTAAAAGATAAATTATCCACCGACCACCTATTTTTTTTGTATTGTTTCAAAAATACACAATTCTTAATTTTTTTTTGCTCAATTCCACTTGAAGTTATATTGTTTTGCACTTGTCCACCATTGTATCGTTGTGAAATGACAATTTTACCCTTATGATGTCAACAAAGTTCTAACAGTATTATAATGAGAGTGGACCAACGAAAAAAATATTAATTTCAGGTGGAGCACTGCAAAAAAAGAAAAAAAAATTTGTGTATTTTTTAAAAACGGTGAAAAAACGGGTGGACAGTAGATAATTTCCCTTCTTTTAAAGAACAATCATCAATGATATATACAAGAGACTGTTCTATATTAGAATGGTCATTAAAGATGGAACTAGATATATATAAAATGATTGTTCTTATAAAGAATGATCATCAAAGATAGACCATATATATATATATATAGAACG
>NW_006262688.1:15248840-15270028 GCF_000493195.1 Citrus x clementina | reverse complement strand
GATTAAAAATGAACCCATTTTTTATTACAATGCCTAAGATGATGATTTTAACCCCCCCCCCCCCCTTTGTTTGTTTATAGCTGTCGTTATTTAATAATTTTGCAGTAATAATAAAGTAGGTTCATAAGGGTACTTATAAGTCATTTTGTTGTCTTGCAGTACTAACAAGTTAATAAAATTTAGTCCTCCCTATGGCAAGATAAAATATATTGAAGTGAAAAATGATGAGTTTTATAATGAACCCCATTGCCAAAATATTGTCCGATGGTGTGCTTTAACTATAAAGCACTTTTTCATGGAGGTTCACATGTATGAGTTTAGAATTGCGTCGATTCCTATAAGACAAGCATCTGTAGAGCACTCATGATTTCCAACAAGGCATAAGGCTGTTAAAGTATCAAAATGTAAAACATAAAACTATGAAGAGTTTAATGTGATCAATTAGTTCTCGCAAAAGGGCCATTAGTTTATAGAAATTTTATATTTCATAAGTTCCTATGAGACATAATTAGTTGTTCAATGGTTAGTTTATAACCCGAAAAGCACCAATACATATGCATTAAATTCTATTTAAATTTTGGTGATAAACTAAATTCCTGTGTGTTTTGAAATATGTGAAAGTATTGTTGTATGTCATGGGTATTTTATAACACTAAATCCTATACAATCAAATTTGAATTAAATTTAAAGGTGTTCAAATTTAATTTAAACAACGATAAATTTAGTTAAAGGAGGGAGTTGTAGTTGTGAAAATAACGCTAAAAGAAGTTGAAGTAGTTAAAAGAGAGTTAATTGGTTAAAAAGGTAATTTATTAATTGTACCCTGTAGAATACAGTCATATCGATTTTACTCTATTTCTTTCATTTCCAAATACCGCCGAATAAAGTATCTTATAATTTTTTGTTGTTTAAAATCATTGTATTGAGTGTGTACTTTTATAACAATTATAGTCAATGTATCCAAATGACTATCTGTCAAAAACATATTTACGCTAAAATATTATTTTGACAGATAGAAATAATCTCAAAAATAGTGCACAACACGCCTTGACTTTTACTTAGTTTATTTACAGCCATACTTTACTTCCTACAGCATCTTATTTATTTTTAATTTTATCAACAATTACCAGACTGAGATGATCAAAAGTTACTATTTGATGGAGAATGGAACTGAAAAAAGCTAGTTTGACAAGGTTCCAGTTAATGTTTTAGTTGCAAGAATTTACACAGAATTTTCTAGGTAGTTTGGAATATTTTAGGGAAATTATCATTCGTATACCTTAAATTTGCGCTTTTATAAAAAATGCTACAACACTTTAAGGGTGTATCAATCGTCCACCTTAAATTGACAAAAGTTATCTGCCGACCACTAAACCGTTAGCTGCCGTTTGAAAGTTAACGGAACTATAGTGAATTGACGATTTTACCCCTGAAAATTATCACTTGTATACCATTAAAATATCTTATTATCACTTATATATCCTTAAATTATCGTTTGTATCATATGAAAAGACCAGATGACCCCTCCGACGTCATCAAATTTAAACGGTAACTAACGGTTTGGTGGACGGCAGATACATTTTGTGAACTTAAGTGGACGATTGATATATCTTGAAAGTGTTATAGTAAATTTAATAACGGAGTAAACTAAGGGTATACGATTGATAATTTCCCAATATTTTAACTATATATAAGCCACGCAAAAGTTTACTTTATTCTTATTATTTTATTCGTTCTTGTATCGTTCTTATATTTTCCTCATGAACGAAGAGGGGAAAAAAAGTATGAAAAATCCAAATTCTGCGATTACCCTCCTCCCCCCCCCCCCCCCCCCCCCCCCCCCCCCCAGTTTTCTTCTTGTCTTTAGTCATGTAAAAAAGGAAGAGTCAAAGTTATGGTAAGGAGAAAATGCAAGAAGATACACTATGGAGAATCAAGCCATGGTTATTTGTCAAACTTTCTATGATGCCGTGATTAAAATCACGATATCAATATCGTAATTAAACATGAATTGAGTAAATAAAATTTAATACATGTCAAACAAAATAAAAATGATGTAAATAGAACATAAGATATATAAATGTAAGATAAAATAATTAAATTAACATAATAGTGGTATATTGGTGTATTTTTTGTAAACAAATAAAAATTTACAAATATAAAATAAAAATTTATTATAATAATAATTACCTTTTATATCGACTACTTTTGTTTCAAATTGAATAATGATAATTTTGGGGGCGATGATGTATGTGAAATTTTATTAAGGATAAAATTCATTCTCAAAATTAGATTTTGAATTTTTTTTTCATGTTTTCTAAAATTATCTATAAGATAAGGTGATTTTATGTTCTTTTAAACCCCTCAATAGCAACCTCAGATGATCTTTAAGTACAAGTAAGAAGTAAAATTTGACAATAAAAGAAGTATGTATAAAATTGAAAATTATATCCAGTTTTATTGATATATCATATATATATATATATATATATATATATATATAGAGAGAGAGAGAGAGAGAGAGAGAGAGAGAAATGTTATAGTCCGGAATTTTAAAGTGTGGGAAAGCTTTAAAACCGCATGGTTTTAAAGGCTTAAAACTGTAAGCCTTTAAAGCCGTGCGGTTTTAAAACTTTTCCGGACTTTCCCGCACTTTAAAATCCCTGACTAGAAAACTACTATGTGTATATATATATATATGTTTGGCTTGATCTACATTAAGAAAAATAATTTTGCGTAATTAACATGTGTAATTATAAACAAATACTATGAGAGAACATGAAAAAAGAAAAAAAGTTTATAGATGTCCTAGGATGAATATAGAGTTTACGGTTAAATCAATGCAATAAACTTTATTCCAATTGTTTTCATCTCAATATTGTTACTTTCAATTAATCAATGTTTTTTTTTCTTTGTTTACTTAAATTAAATAAATAAATTTTCTCTAATTGAAATATATTATTGATTTATAAGTTTTATATTATTTTTACAAGTGTTTATTTGTTTGCAATTTTAAATCACCAATTTATCGCTCCTATATTAATTTACTTATTTCACCTTCCATTTACTAGTCTTATATGTAATTTTATAAAAAATTGTGTTTATCGCGGCATTGATGCCGTAATTCTAATCATGCTATCTTAGAATTTCCCTTATTGACTTTAATTTTTAAATAATAAAAATCACAATTATGGTAATATATAATAATATTGACAATAATAACTAAGGGCATTTAAGTAATCCCTTGTGTTTTATTGAAAATTTATCAATTGTCCTTTCCTTGCCCCGCCCACCCCCTCGGCACCTCCCTGTGGTTAAGTTAATGACCTCAGGCATGAACAGCTCCTATAGTGTGACATGCGGTTGTACAAGGCTCGAGAATGAACAAGAAGATGTCATGCTCTCAAATTCACATCTATATTCCCTTGAGGTTAAGTTAATGACTACGGGCATTTAAGCTCAATTGGATTAACATAAATATAATAATAATAATTATTATCATCTTTAGGAAAAAGCTTTTCGACAAACATTTGGTTATTCTACAACAATATTTTCAACAAACCTTTTTACCAAGTCATGCTTTCAAATTCACATCTATATTTTGTCTTAGATGGGACTTTTTTTATAAAATTATTCTAATCATATCCTTTTGTCCTGGCATCCAAACATGGCTAAAGGTATTA
The DNA here is from genome assembly GCF_000493195.1 of Citrus x clementina. Classification (NCBI taxonomy): domain Eukaryota; kingdom Viridiplantae; phylum Streptophyta; class Magnoliopsida; order Sapindales; family Rutaceae; genus Citrus; species Citrus x clementina. The sequence continues at coordinate 15,266,345 of NW_006262688.1, read as the reverse complement.
GATAAGGGAGCCTTAAGCTTGATTTGACTATTGTTTGTTATTTTCCCCATTATTTGTTAATTGTTAATAAGATAATAACAATTCTCATGTCCTAGAATTTTTTCCTTGTAGATGGAAGCAAAATTATCCAGTAATACTAGAGGAGTTAATATCTCTACAACTTCAACAACTCAAAGTACAACAAATAGTGCTATTAATACACATACAAGCAAAGGAAACCATGGGAACGTGTCAAAATATGGGAACATTCCAAAAAAAATTGAGAATGGTGCAAAATGTAAGTGTAATTACTGTCCTAAAATGTCTGTGTATCACTCTAGATTTATTGGGACCCGTACTTTATGGAATCACTTGTTAGTATGCACAATCTGTGCTGATAGGAAAGTTGATTTTAGAAAAAAAAACCTTAGCATTTGAGGATAAGACAATTGGTGGTAGCAGTAATCTTATGCCAATGTCTTGTAGCAACAAGGACCTTAGAAAAGCATGCGTTGAGATGATAATTATTGATGAATTACCCTTTAGTTTTGTTGAGAAAGAAGGGTTTTAGAAACTTATGAGTAAAGCTTGTCCAAAAGTTGATTGTTTTTCTAGGAGAACTACTGCTAGAGATGTGTATCAATTGTACTTAGATGAGAAAAATAATTTAAAAAAAGTGTTTGCCTCTAATAAATATAGGGTTTGTATAACAATTGATTGTTGGACTTAAATACAAAATTTGAATTACATGGTTATTACAGCCAATTTTATTGATGATTAGTGGCAACTTCATAAAATGATTATAAACTTTTTCCGGATTGGTGATCATAGAGGAGACATAATTAAAAAATTGATTGAATCTTGCTTGCTTGAATGGGGTATTTGTAAAGAGTTTACAATTACTGTTGATAACGCAAGTTCGAATGATTTGGCTATTTCTTATTTAAAAAAGAAGCTGAATAATTGGGGTGGGCTTGTGTTGAATGGTGATTATCTTCATGTTAGATGTTGCACACATATTATAAATTTTATTGTGACTGAGGGGTTGAAAGAGATTAATAATTATGTTTCTAGCATTCGTAATGTTGTGAAATATGTAAGATCATCACCGTCTAAATTAATAAGATTTAGAAAATGTTTTGAGCATGAAAAGCTTGATTCTAAACATATTGTTGTCATGGATGTTCCTACTAGGTGGAATTCCACCTATTTGATGTTAGAGAGTGCTCTTGTATATCAAAAAGCTTTTGAATGATTGGAGGATGATGATAGATTTTATTTATCTTATGATGGATTTTATTTATCATATTTTGAAGACAAAAAGGTTGGAAAAAAAGGGTTGGGCCACATGAACTTCAAGATTGGGTGAATGTAAGTGTGTTGAACAGTTTTCTGAAATTTTTTTATGAAATTAAAAAACAAATTAGTGCTTCTTTTTCTATTTTCATGAGATGCATTCTATTGAGTCAAATTTAAAAGGATTGATACTGAGTGATGATTCTTATTTGAGTCCGATGGCTAAGAAGATAAAAGAGAAATATGACAAATATTAGGGAACTTAACTCTAAATAAGTTGTTAATTGTTGCTATTGTGCTTGATCCGCATTATAAATTGAGTTTTGTGAAATTTTGTTTTGAAGAGTCATATGATGAAAATATTGTGTGTGAGCTCATAAAAGTGATTAAAGACCTATTGTCTTCTTTGTATGACTTTTACACAAATAATAACCCTAGATGTGATAGTGGTAGCCAAAACCAATCCTCTAATGCTGTCATTTTTCCATCGAAGTTGGAGAAAAGAAATGATATTGTTGATTATAGATTAGCCAAGGTAGCAACGGTTTCAAAATGGAAAAAGAAACAACTAGAGGAGGATCGTGCAGAGTTGAAAAATGAAGTGGACAAATATTTATTAGATGATTGTGAAAATTGCTTGATGATTCATTTGATTTGTTAAAATAGTGGAAGGTAAATGGTGAGAAGTATAAAGTTTGTCTAATGTAACCAAAAACAATCTTACAATCCCAATATCTACAATTGCTTCTGAGTCTGCAATTAGTACAGGAGAGTGCATTCTTGATCCATTTTGAGCGTCTTTGAGTCCCAAAATGGTAGAGAGCTTGATATGTGAGCAAATGAAATTTGCTTCATTCTTCTCATATTGCTATAGAAGAGGATACACCTTCTGTTGAAGATATGCCATTTTATAAATCAATCATGTCAGGTAAATATTTGTATTGTGATTTTCATTTTTATTCTATTTATTGTTTTCCTTGTATTTATTTTTCATAACATATATGCCTAATAATTTTATTTTTATTGTTTTGTAGATTCAAGATTGGCATTAGATTTTGATACCATTAATTTGGACTGATTTGGATTTTGATTATCAGACTTTGAAATGTTGGATTTGTTACAAGAATTTTAATATTTGTGCTTTTTTAGTTTTTCCAATTAATTTATTTACTTTTGTTCAATATTAAATTAGATTATAAAAATGGGTTTTTTCAAAAGCCTAACCCAACCCGTAGATTGGGTTGGGTTGAATTTTTTCAACTTGTTCCATGTGCGGGTTGAGTTGGGTTGTATATCAACCCGACCTATACCCACCCCTACATGAATCTAAGAAATATTGAGAAATCTTGATCTCTTTCAATTCAAAATTCTAGGATTTAAATTGATGCCCTTTCCTTAATTCCTCCTAAATTGCATTGATTTATCCTAAAGATTTCATTTCAATTGAAATTTATTTATTCACCATGTGCAAGGATCCCTGCTAAACATCCATGGCTGAATGGTTAAAGTGCCCATCTTATAATTGGTGAATTCTAAGTTCAATTCTTACGGGATGCACACAAATGGGGCCCTCCAATAAGTCTATTAGAATTGGCTCTATATTAATAGAATCTCATCATCTATATATAACGAATTGGTGTTGTATATTCATATCATAATATATGAACAATAAGAACTAGCATTCTTATTGAGACTTGAACTCATAGCAATGAAAATATATTTATGGATGGAATCAAATATGTAGTATTTATAAACAAAAGTATTCAGTTATTGTAGAAAAATCAAGATACTTCCAATGTCAAATCGGGATCAACTAGGACAAAAATAAAGCATTGGATCAAACTCTTCAATGGTGTCAAGGTAATAGTTATGAATAGTCATCAACTTCGCTGAAAGAATAAGATAATGGAACATAGTATGGCACATATACAGATGTCTATTCATTACGCTTCAGCCAAGTTATTCTATTCTGCATCTTGGAAAGAAAAGAACTTAAATTAAAATACTTAATAGCATGGCGATACATTTATATAAAACTTCTACTTTGAGCATACACAATAGAGCCTTAGACAGTTTAGTGAAATCGAATCCATGAGATAATATTATGTATGGACAACAAAGTTGTGGTAAAGGTCGTAATGCCAAGGAATTATTACCACAGGGCGTAGAGGGGAGGTCATAAGTTGATCTTTTGTCATTTTTTTTTTTTGGGCTTAAAGGGGCGTGGAAGTACATAAGAACTCTTGAATGGAAATGGAAAAGAGATGTAACTCCAATTCTTTCAGAAATGAATAGATCTTTGGCACAAGAAGAAGGTGTTAATTCGTATCATCTTGACTTGGTTTTGATTTCTTTATTTTTTTAAGAGTATCATTTCTCTACTCGTACTAAATAGAGCCGATTCATGGAAAACTTGTTCGACTTTTATTGGGAAAATTGTACAATTTTGTGAAAGCATGTGCTATGGTTCAAATCTATAGTTCATCATATTTCTAAGAGCGGTTAACAAATGAATCCATTTTTTCCCATTAATTTCATACCCATAATAGTGTGAAAGGAAGGTTTGGCTCCAACTTTAAGTTGTTTGAGAATACCGACGTTGAGTTTCTTGTCTAGGATTAGTCAGCCTTACTTCTTGGTGGGGCCAAGAAAAGGATATAATTTAGCAGTAGAATGTTACCTTGACATAGTGGAACTATTTATGTTGAAACTTTTTTTTTTTGGCATCATTTGACTTCATGAGATTTTCTTAAACTTAATTTTGTGTCTTGGCTTGATAAGATCTTATTTATTTTTTTAATTATATATTTTCTTGAACTTAATTTCTTTAATGCTTTAGCTTTTGATTTTTAAGGATTTTCTACCCATATTATAATTTCAATTAATTGTACTAATTTATCTATAAAATAAATTATATCAAGAATTAAGGTTCTTTTTTCAATTCGTATAAAATTTTTGCCATATTATTTTATTTGTATTATTATTATTATTTAATTATACTATTGTCGACATCATCATCATGCACCATAATATTTTGTGAGTTAGAAAGCTAAAAACTACTTAAAATATTTTTCTTTATTTGATAGCAATATCCATTACATTAGCAAATTTTATGATATATTTGATCAAACTTACTTTTGTAGATATCTATGCTAATTTATCATTTAACTAATGACAATCATGTTTTTTAAGTATAGATTCTCAAATATATTTACACACGTATATCGGTATATGTGTGCAACACACACACACACACACACACATATATGAATATGTATATATACATATTCATGCACATACATACATATGTGTGTGTGTGTAATTTTCAATTTACAAATTAACGTATTCAATTTTTTGATGACTCCACAAAAATTTATCTTAATAGTGAAAATCATTTTTAAACGCTTATAACAATTAATATGGTAAGTGTAGTTAGTAATAATAGAATATAACATGATGGGCTTTGTAGATAGAGATATAAGATGGGAAATTGACGAAAATGACCATAATATTTTTGTTTTTTTTTAAATTTAATCCCTCAAAAATTTTCTTATCATAACTAGCTAAATACTAATATTTTGGACGAAATTGCCCTAATCACTTTCATCAATTGGAGAGCATCTTAAAGGTTAGTCTATATTCTTACACAAATATGAATTTTTAATGTATTAAGTCTAGGTTTTAAATTCAAAATTGATGTAGATTTTATTGTAAATGTTGTGATTTTTCATTAACAAAGTCATTTAATTTGTTGAAGTAGTTAGATTTGGGTTGAGAAGTCAAAAAATCATTAAAAACGATAAAAACTCGGGTTAAAAATGAAACCTAGATTATGTGTGACAAGTTGAATTATGTGCAACAAGCTGGGCAAAAGGCGCCTGTCATGCATGAATACCAATTTATTTTTGTGTGACAGGCACCTGTTTCCAAACCTGTCGCATAAGATTAGAGTATGTGTGACAGGTACATTTTAGAGGTCATAACTTAGGCTACATGTGTTCAGTTTTAGTGTATAACATATCGTTTCGAAGCTTGCAATGAGATTAATCAAACCACACCTTTTTTGTTGGTTTTTCAATGGTCAAACTAAAAATTTACCTCAATTTAAATGCGACAGGCACATGTTGCACATAAAGTTGCATGTCGCACATACTCTCCGTTTGTGCGACATCTATGTAAAATGTGTCGCATATTCACTTTATCATGTTTGTTAGTGTGTAACCACATTTATTTTATTTTTTAATATTTTTTAGATTTAATGGATTCAGTTGTACTTTAATTGTGTTACAACGATTGGTGGGAGATGTTGGCGGATGAGCGTATGGAGTACTTGAAGGGCAATAATACAGTTTTTTTGATTCGGAAAGATTGTACGTTTGATCAATTTCTGGCCAGCATTCATGAGGTTTTATAGATAAATAGTAATGAATACAATATCATGATGAATATAATTTTGAGATCTAGTAACACAATCTACCGTATATGTTCACTACCCACGGACATATTTAATGACGAAGAGGTCAAGATTGTATTACACATGGCCTCGGATGTGATCAATTATAGATGCATCCCTATATTTGTTACTGCATCTCCTCGAGTTCGGAACTGAGATGTTGAGCCATTTGTAAAAATGAAAACTTCTTTTAGAGCAAATGTCTCTGCCCCTAACATTGAAGAAGAGGTGTTATCACAGATAATGTCGTTGCAACAACGTTACTCTTCACTCCATGACAGCAACAACACTATTAATGACAATGGCATTATGCCAGCGGATGTTGAAAAAGAGGTGTTACCATTAACAACATCGTTAGACCAACGTTACTTTCCATTCCACAACAATGATTTCCGCAACAATGATAATCCAATTGATTACTGTTGGTGATTTTCTAACTCAATTGCTATTGATGCCAATGTGCAAGTGTACACAACAAGTAATAAAGTGATGATTATTCAAGATCGTCTCCACATGGACGGATGTTACTAGAAATGTTACAGCAATCACAATAGTGCAATCTACCTTTATTTCAAGATGAACCTAGTTAAAGTTGAGTACTATTGAAATTAACAATTGTAAGAAAATAAAGCAAATAATTGCAGTAATGAAATATATTAGATAAGTTGCGTAAAAGAATCTAATGAGAATAAGGTTGCCGAATGATCAAACTCTCTTTATAGGTTGACTGCTTTTCATCAAATTAACACCAGTTGCTACAGCAATTCCTGCAGCACTAGGCAGAATTATTTTGCGTCCTCAGCTGTCGCTTGTTGGATTTCTCATACCTTTAAGTACCCTAACAATGACCAGTTGCTATTTTACCTAAGGTATGGCATTATGAACATCTACTCTCTCTACCCTACAAGGTGAATTTCTATGTCTAGTTCTTCACAAATCTTAACTTCAAGTATGGCCCTTTTGGACTCTAGAAAAACTTAATCCAGGAAACTTAAATTAAGATCAATTATTATTCTAATAATATCCATTAAGACAAGCCCTTTTGTGGCTCTATCTTAACTTGAACCATTAAATAGGTGGTCAACCGAAATAACGGTTATAATAATAGCTATTAGAGTAACGTGCTACAATAATCGTACAACAACTCATAAGAACAGTAAAAAATCCATTTAGATTGTTTGTCACTCAACTACAATAAAGTTTAGTTCATACTTTAGTTCATATTATTCTAATAATATCCATTAAGAGAAGCCCTTTTGTGGCTCTATCTTAACTTGAACCATTAAATAGGTGGTCAACCGAAATAACGGTTATAATAATAGCTATTAGAGTAACGTGCTACAATAATCGTACAACAACTCATAAGAACAGTAAAAAATCCATTTAGATTGTTTGTCACTCAACTATAATAAAGTTTAGTTCATACTTTGAGAAATAAAAAAATAACAAAATATTGGTCATGAAATACATCGGTTCAATCAAAGAGTAAGGAAGAGAACAAGTAAAGAATGATGAAGATTGAATCCAAGTAATTCTGCTGGATTCTTCACTGGTACAGACTCGGTTCCTTTGAATTCTGATTTTTTTTCCTTTTCCTCTTGGTTTTTCCAATGTTAATTCACCTGCCGCCTTTTTATGTGATGCACACCCTTTTTATAACTGAAAACTAGGGTAAACAAAAGCCTAGGGCACGCATGAGTCAGATTAGGAATCTGCAGATCGCAATTCTGCAGATATCCCGCGCTAAGTTTTCTCTATCGTTGTTCCAGGATTACTCCAGCAATGGTTGCTCCAACAACAACTACAACACTGCACTGCTCCAGATTTTGTTTCAATTCTTTTGTGGCCGGATTCTTCCTCCTTTTAGCCAGCCTATTGCATCTACATTTCTTCCATGAATTACAAGCTTATGGAAACCTACAATTATGCACACTATTTAAGCACGAATTACTTTAAATCAAGCAAAACTTATTAAGACTAAACTAAAATGAATGTTTATGCAAAATGTAACCAAAATGCAATAAAAACACATCATTTACTCTCTAAGTAATCTTGATTTAAGTCTAGAGTTCCCATAATAACTCTCATTTCATAGAGTTATCACACTTCCAAACTTAAATCGTTACTTGTCCTCAAGTAATGACAACACACTAACACTTCATGCAACAAGTAACTTAGCTCTGTCATCAAATTTGTAAGAATTCTTCCACCCTCAGATCATTCTCTTAATCACGCAAGATAGCCTTAGTAGTTTAGTTCTCGACTTAGGCCTTATTCTGCCCAAAGTGTGGGTGTGCCACTTTGATCAAATTCCAGAGGTGCCACAACATTACACAAACATTGCATATACTTTAGAGGCAGAACACAAATATATTCATATATGGGGGAGCAGAAATCACAACTATATTCAAACCGTGCTACAACAAACATAAATAAATTTTTTTCTTTTCACTGAAACCCTTTAAAGCAACATTGAGCATTCATGTGAATGCCTATCACTTGTAATGACGACACCCAATTACTTACTCAAGGTACATGTCAGAGTTGTTGCAGCAACACATCCAGGATGTTATAATTAGGTCTTACTTTTGGACGCTTTTGACTTAAGGCTAAACATAAGACTCGTGAACAGACCAGGTTATTCAGTATCCTAGGCAGCAAACCTCTTTATTTTTCATTCCTTCATCACTATTTTTTTTTCATTTTATATATAATTGCTGCAGTGCTGCTCATAGCTCTTGTTGCCTTTAGACTCAAGTCTACATATTGGGTGCATACTCAACCCTAGTTACTCAGCAAATTAAACCATTGGAGCAAAATTTATTTAAGCACAGTTCAACAAAAATTTTCCCCTAAACTAGAGATATTTTCTACTCCTTCTGGTTTACTTGGCTCTGCTATAACATTCTCATAGAACTTAACCAAAGTCTAAGTGTCTGGATAAAATTTCAACCTCTATCTATAACTATCTCTACTTGGCATTCTCATAAATACTGAATAATATTCAATTTATCTTCATTAGGTTTTCTAATCCATACACAAATATTAGCTAATAGAGCTTCACACAACACACAACACAAGTATAAACACATGCACTCAGAAATACAACCCCCTCAAACTCGAGAGGTGTTGTGTCATCACAAACGCACAAGATATCACCCCAGAAATTAAACATGCATACACTTAAAAGGACACGCAAAATGAATCAGAAATTTAAAACTAGATGCAAGTAAAGTTTTTCAGAAGAAAGGAAAAAGAAACAAAAATTAAAAAAAATTAAAATAAACTAGCAGGTAGGGGTACTCTCCTAGTGCTGAGGAATTGCTGCAACAAGGTGCAGTGACTTCAACATTTTTTAGATGCACTCTGCAGCCGTTCCTTAGGGGATTCTTGCGGTTAGGCAGCTAGAAACATCTTTTTCTTTTTCGGTAACAGGCTCGTAAAAGGAGTTGTAGTTGGGGCAGCCTGCTTGGTTGAAACAGATCTGGTCCTTTTTGGTTCGGTGTGTTTGCTGCAGCAACGCCTCCAGAAGTGCCCCTTTTTCTTTTGCTAGGTCCTTTAGGGCTAGCACGAATAGGTTTGCTGAGAGTTTGCTGTGGAGGAGCTGGACCTGGGGCTTCGGTTGCATATCCCTAAACTGTGATTGCGACAATGATATCAAGCAGCTGCTTTGTCTCTGTGGGTGTATGAGTGACTCTGGCTGCTGCAGCTTCCAGCTCTGCGTCAATTTGCTCGGTTTCATAAGGAGGGGTGATTATTTTGTTTTGCCCTTCCTAGAAAGGACTGGAATGAGAGGCTCCTATATAGGTTCATCTTCCTCTTCCTGTATGATGTGCTTTTTTCTGAGCTTGAAAGAGGTCCTGATTGGGGGTTCCTCGAGTTCTTCCTTAGGCTCTTCCTCTGCCTCTGTTGGGGAACTATTGGTTGCGGACTTAACATCCTCTTCTTTTGGCTGGCTTGACTGGTCATCATCATCTGATTCGGCCTCTGCTTGTGATTTTACGGCAGCTTCCTCTTCTGGTTCATCTGTGTCAGTAGCTGCTTCACTGACTCTATAGTGGGAGTACCAAAATTATATTGCTGGAGTAATGAATCAAGGAAATCTTGGTGGTTACGTTTCATATATACAGTAAATTGGTGTAGGTGGTTTTCCAAGTACTGCAAATATCTCCAAAACTGATTGTTTTCCCTATGCTGAGCTTCAGCATATTGAGTGATGCTGGTGCTCAGTACTTGGATTCTCTGTTCGAACCTAATAACTCTTCTTGCCCCGGTTACAGCAGCTAGTTCAGATGGGGCTCCAGTAACTTCACCAGTAATTTTTTCGATAGTGCGTGCAGTGAGGGCACCATCATTCTTGACATGCTCATCTTTTGCATCAATGCGAACTCCTGATACTACACAGATGTTGGCGATGAGTGAAGGAAAAGTAAGGCAGCTGTTTTGTGGTTTATCATGGCACAGTCCCGAATTTCTTTTTCAATAATGTTTCCCATATCTATGGGTAACCCTCTAACAATAACATACAGCAGTACTAACATTTCTTGTGAAACAACAGTGGTGTGGGTGGTTGGCATAAGTCTAGATTTTAGAAATTTCACCCAAACTTTAGCAATGGGTGTCAAATCTATCCTATTAATCACACACCCTTCTTCATTAGCCCAAGATGCACCATTTACGGTAAGTATTGTGAAAATTTTGTTCCATCTTTGTGGGGTTCATTTGTCAAGCAATTTGGTTAAGCCGAAGCCCATGAGCGTGCATGTATTTAATTTAGGAAACATGCAGATCGTGATTTAATTGCTGACCCATGCCTATATTTTCTCCAGCGTTGCTCCCAGATTGCTGCAGTACTAGTTGCTCTAACCTCAGCAACAGCACTTGTATTATTTATGATTGTGCTTTCTTTCTTTTGTGACCATCTTATTTCCTCCTCTTTCTCATCTACTGTCTCCGTATTCTTTCATGAATTTAAAACCTACAAATTAAAACCTGTTTTTAGCACAAATTACTATGATTCAAGCAAAACTTGTTAAAACTCAACTAAAATGATTGTTTATGCAAAAGGTCACCAAAATGTAATCAAAACACATTATTCGCTCTCTAAATGGCATTTATTCAAGTCTAGAATTTATGTAATAACTCTCATTTCCTAGAGTTATCAGGTACGATCCACTGTGATTTGCCCAGCAAACCATTGATTGAATTCATCAAATACCCTTGGACCCTCCAATTCTTTAAGTGGGTTTATATCCACACTCGTTCTTTAGTCGATGCCATGGTCTATTATTTCAAGTGTAGGTACAGGCTTAATGTTCCTTACTCTCTTAAAAGGAGAAATCATATAAGGATTATTAAAAGTGTACGAAGGCCGGTAGGGACATCCAAACTTACTTATGCCTGGTGGCGACTCCGTGAAGATTTAGATGGTATCACCACTTAGATCCCTGTAGAAATATTACAATGACAGGGGAGTGTGATTGTTGTGCCACTAACATCAGTACATATTCCATAGTCATCCGAGGCCCGTCAATTAGCCAAGATAAACATATTAAACTCATGTCGGATTAAAAGGTAAAGATAATCAATCGGGGAATGATCATATGACCACTTGGATATACCATTATTATATGAACCGATGAACCCTATCACAATATTTCTAAACTCATTTAGTTCTGACTTCAATTCAGAAATAGAACAATCAATCTTGTCGATCCGTTAGATGATATAATCATAACGAAACTTTTTCGACTATTATCAGGACACAAAAATATAACGAGACAGTGTTAAAATCGTCTATTAATTTATATTTGAGCAATAGAAATGATCATTAATAAAAATATAACCTCGTAAACATGTGTGTCGTCAAAATCATATAAGTGGCCGTCCTTGTCAACTACAGCATGCTCATCATCAACTGGGTTGTTGTGCTCTTGTGCTTCGTTCATGATGTCATGATGTTCTGCTACCTCTTTTCAAACGGTTGATGTTGCACAAAGTACATAAAAAATGAGTAAATAATTGGCAAAATTATCGAGCTTCGATAATGTTTTAAACTATGTATATAATGTGCTCAATGTCACCTACATTATGAACCCATCTAGGGATATTTGGCATGTCATCCTCCACAGACTTCTAATAATTTTGCACTTTCTCGTTTACATCGAGATGAACATTCCCTTGCCGTATATTTTACCAAATTTTATGTTGCAATAACCTTTTACTACTTAGTAATTTTGCTAGTTGTCTTATATATATTGGTGATGTGTTGTCAATGTGCAAGTGTACACAAGTAATAAATGATAAATATCAAGATCGTCTCCATAGGAATTGATGTTATAAGATCTATTACAGCAATCTTAATAGTGCATTTTAGTAAACTAAATAAAACTAAATAGATGATGAGATTAAGATCTAATGAAATTAACAATGCAATAAACATGATGCAATAAAGAGAATCTAAAGTCAAATACAAAGATATACTCAATGGCAAAAGAGTAGTTGGGTTGTAAACTCACTTACTAGTTATTGACTATCTTTCAATTAACACACAATTGCTACAGTATCTGCTACAGCATTGGACAGAATCTTTAATGCATCCTCAGTTGTCGCATTTTGGATATCTTATATCTATATGCAATCTAACAGTGACTAGTTATTAAACTAACATTAGACATAGCATTATATGTTTTAGACTATTGCCCCTACAAGGTGAATCCCTGTCTAGTTCTTCACTAATCTTAGATTAAGAATAGCCCTATTTAAATCTAGATTAACTAAACTTGGGAAACCTAATCTAAAACTGTATATTATTTTAATTTGTTCCACTAAGTCAGACATTTTTTAGGCTCCTTCTTAGATAGTATCCACTAAATGGGTAGTCAACCGAAATAGGAAATTGCAATAAATAAAATTAAAACAAAATGCTATAGCATGTCCTGGGCAACATACACATGTAAGTAAAAAAACCATTAAGCTTATTCAAAACCCAACTAAATAAAGGTTTAGCTCATGATGAGCTTTAAACAGTAAAAACACAAGTGTTTGCCATTAAATATAAAATCAGAGAGAGAATAGAACAAGCAAATAAAAGATCCACAGAGTCACACTTTTGTTTTCTTCCTTTATCTCTCCTTTTTCTCCACGAAAAATGCCTCTGTTGCAGCTCTAAAATATCTCTTTTTATTCTCTTTACATATGTTAATTATCCTCCTTTATTTCCTTAAAATGTGCTTTTTATATCTTGGGATTAGAGAAACCAAAAAGCTTGAGGGCACTTGTCTTTTCTTGGCATCCTAGGACCGCATTCTTTTTTGTGTTGTCTGCCACTGTTTTGTTTGCACATGACAAGGGCGACTGCAGTAGACTTTGTCTGGTAGCACGTGACAGCTTGGACAGTTTTTTTTCTGTATTTGATCCTGGATTGCTGCAACATTTGCTACAGCATTCTCTCTGGTTCATACTTGTTTTTGCTAATATGTATATAAGTCTTTTGTCGTTTTCTGTAGGTGTTTTGCTACAGCGATGCAGTCCTTCTTCTACAGCATCCTTTAACAGGGCATGAGCTCTTGAGTCACTTATAATAATACACTTCATCAGAGTACAAAATAATTTTAAACATATCAAATTGTTATAACTAAACTTAAATAAATACTTATGCAAAATGTAACTAGTAAAAGGGATAAAAATTCATCATTTACTTTTTAAGTAATATTAATTTAAGCTTACAAATGACATGATAACTTTCATTTCATAGAGTTATCACATATAATACTTACAATATGATTGTGGTCATTGAAAAATGAATGCACCACATCATAAGTTAGTTTCAAAGAACCAAATGCCTTTCACCTTAAGATGTGGGGAATCTGCTTGTTTGCTTTCACGGCCCAGTGTAATTGTATCCTTTCGATCATTTTGAAAAGCCAAGCCTATAAGAAGCAAAGTTAAAAAATCATAAAAAAATAATTTCGTGACTTATTCATAAGTACAAAACTTCTGAACTTTTATTTTATTTTTTACCAACCTCTTAACATGAATATTTATTTAACATTGATTTTGATGATAACAAACTTGATTAAGATTGATTAATCTTTTAAAAGCTCAAATTATTTTTCATGTTTTTTAATAAATCATTATCTTTATAATATAAAAAAAAGTTTTAAATTTATTATTGTGCTTGATTAAGGCAATAGATTTAAATTGTTGTGTGGTTTGTTTTTATAAGTTTTAAAATCTCAATTCATTGTCCTCTTGGGTTGCTTAGATAGTATTTCAATTGGTATCAGAGCAAGATTCTGTTATTAGGACTTAACCGTCTAGAGTAACAGATCCATGGCAACCCAAAACGACTCTACCTTTAGGGAAGGACAATCCACAACTAGACCACTATTCTTTTATGGTAATAACTACCGATATTGGAAAACTAGGATGAGAATCTATTTGCAAGCCCTAGATTACGAAATTTGGGAAGTTGTTTGTGATGGTCCATTCATGCCTTTGACTAAAAATGAAGTAGGAGATGATATTCCAAAACCTTCAAGTCAATAGAGTGAGTTAGAAAAGGAAAAGATGTATTTAAACTCCAAGGCTATGAATGCTCTGTTTTATGCTCATGATAAGAAAGAATTTCATAGAGTATCTAGTTGTGAGAGTGCTCAAGAAACATGGAATAAACTTGAGGTTGTCTATGAGGGGACAAATCAAGTTAAAGAGTAAAAAATCAGTAAGTACACTCGCCAATACGAATTTTCCTAGATGAAACAAACTTAAAGTGTGTATTCTATGTATACATGATTTACGAACATAGTGAACACTCTAGGGCCCTAGGAAAGAATTTCTCGAATAGCGAGAAATTGAAGAAAACCATTAAGTCACTTCCAAAAGAATGAAGACTTAAAAGGACTACTATTGAGGAAGCCAAAGATTTAAATACCTTACCTATTGATGATTTAATTGGTTCTCTCATTTTAAATGAAGAAGACTTGACAATAGAATAAGGGCATGAGGAGAAGAAGAAAAGTATTACTCTCAAAGCTTCAAAACATGGGAGTGATGAAGAAAGTGAGCTGGATGATGAGGAAATGGCTATGCTGACTAGGAGATTCAGAAAATTCTACAAGAAAATTAATGAGCGAAGAAAGTTCAGAAACTTCAAAAACCAAAAAGAGAAGAATGAACCAATCACTTGCTATGAATGCAAAAAGCCTGACACATATGGTTTGAATGTACTCTTCTCAACAAGCTCAAGAAGAAAATAATAGTAGCCACATGGGATGATAGCGATGAGGAAACGAGTAATGATGAAAAGCATCAAGAAATGACAAATCTAACTCTCATGGCAATCGGAGAAGAATCATTGGATGAACTTGATGAGGTAAGTGGTCTTCCTACATATGATGAATTACATGATGCTTTTAAAGAATTGCATAATGAGTAGATAAAAATTGGTAAAAAGCATACATGCCTTAAAAAGAAAATGCTAGAACTTACAAATGAAAAGGATGCCCTGGAAAAATGCAATGATTCTTTGAATGAGACGATAAAAGAATTAAAATTAGAGAATAAAATGTTGCATAATAAGAATTCATTTTTAACGCTAAACAAAGCACTTTACATGAGCATGAAAAATCACATGTTGATGAGTTGATAAAAGAGAATGAAGTGATTAAGATGAAGAAGAATAAGCTAAATGAAATTGTGCTAAAATTCACAAATGGGCAAAAGATGTTGGATAATTTACTTAATTCACAAAAAATTATATTTGACAAAGGAGGTATTGGCTATAAGCCACATTTGAAACAAAAATATTATAAGAATTATTTTGTGAGAGTACCTCCATTAACAATCAAGTTGAATGTCATTATTGTAATCAAGATGGTCACAAAAAAAATAGATGTCTAGTGAAAAGAAATGCATATTATGGTGTGAAATGCATTTGGGTTCCAATAAGAACCATTGCTAACACTCAAGGACCCAAGAAATTTCGGGTACCTAAAATTTAGAAACTTTTTTCTATAGGGATCAAAGAAAAGGAAAAATAAGTGGTACTTGAACAGTGGATGTTCAAGACACATGATAGGTAATTACTCTTGGTTTTCAAATTTTACCAAGACTGAAAATGGTGGAAACGTATCCTTTGGAGATAACTTAAAAGAAAAATCATTGGTATCGGAAATGTCGGTAATGTATCCCCTACTCTTATTGAAAACATATGTTTGGTCGAAAACTTGAAACATAATTTGCTTAGTATTAGTCAATTGTGTGATAAAGGTTATAAAGTTTTTTTTTTTTATAAGAATAGATGTATTATTGAGAATGCATGTGATGACGAGATTTTGTTTGTAGGAAATAAATGTGTTAATGTTTATACCATTGATATAAATTGTGCATCTACCCTTGATAAATGTTTTTCCGTATTGTATGATGATGGTTGGTTATTGCATAGAAAACTAAGACATGCAAGCATGGATTTAATTTCAAAGATTTCCAAAAATGATTTAGTTAAAGGTCTTCCAAAATCAGTTTTCAAAAAGATAGAATTTTTGAAGCATGCAAATTCGGAAAACAAATCAAAACCTCTTCAATTACTTCATATAGATTTATTTGGACCTTCAAGGTATACTAGCTTGAGTGGAAAGTATTATGCTTTTGTAAATGTTGATGATTTTTCAAGATACACATGGGTATTATTCTTATCTAATAAGGATTTATTAGCGTTAAAAATTGTATGTTTCTTAAGGGGTAAAAATGTTATTTTGTGCTATTAATGTAATTTATATTTGTAATTATGTAACATATTGTGAATTTTTAATTATTTTTCTAAGTATTTGATTTTGTGTATTTTTGCGTGTTTATTAGGTAAAAATAATAATTTCGTGCAATTTGTAGATTCAAACAAATGTACGGATGTCAAATTTGGATTCCAGAAGTATGAGAAATTATGTCATTATTGAGGAGGATCCAAGACTTTTGTTGTAAATTTTTACGTTTTTACTACGATAAATGTGGTAATTGTAAAATTATAAGATTTTACGATGTTAGGTATGATAATTGTTAGTGGAATGTGTTAGATGTACTTAGTGGATTAAGTTAGGTTTATGTTTTAATTAGTGAGATTATTAGTGGAATGTGTTAGATGTACTTAGTGGATTAAGTTAGGTTTATGTTTTAATTAGTGAGATTATTAGTGGGACAAATGTAAAGCTAAGATGTAATTAGATTTATTTATTTGTGTGGTGTAGATTTACCATGTATTAGTATACTTAGGAGGAGGGTGAACACATCTCTTTACACCTTCTCCTCTCTTCTTTTCCCCTAAATTCTTCTTCTCATCTCTCTTTGTAATTTATTTCCAATCAATAAAATTAGTTTTATTTCAATTTTCAATTTTCATTTTTTATGTGTTTTTCAATTTTAATAATTTTCATTATTTCAAAAATGTCTAACTAAATATTCATAGTTAGGGGAAGGTGAAACTCTTAGTAAAAAAATATGGTTTAATCAAATTCTATTTTTAATTTTATAAATTAAATTATTTTCTATTTAATTTTATCCATATTTTATATTTTGAAATTTTGATTTAGTGTACACAAAAATAGGAATTTGGCACAATAAATTCTTAATATCTTAGTATAAAATATGGAAAAATGGTATTTTGATTTAGTGTAGACAAATTAAGTTTTGACACATTAAATTCTTAATCCACAATAAAATAAATAGGAAAATAATTTTAATTTATACAATTAATCTTTGAGAAATAAAATAAAAATAAAAGA
>NW_006262688.1:15238762-15245836 GCF_000493195.1 Citrus x clementina | reverse complement strand
CCAAAAGTATCTCGATTCAACTCCAAACCCAGGTATTATCCAACTTTTACCAACATTTCATGGTTTAGAATCTGAGAATCCACACTTGCATCTAAGAGATTTTGAGGAAGTTTGTAATACATACACAGACCAAAATTGTAGCATGAACATAATTAGATTAAAGTTTTTTCCTTTTTCATTAAAAGATAAAGCTAAAACTTGACTACAAAACCTTAGATCTGAATCAATAAGAACTTGGAATAACATGCAAGAATGGTTTTTGAAAAAATTCTTTCCACCTTATAGAACAAATTCTTTTAAAAGGCAAATCACTTCTTTTACTCAAAAAAAATGGAGAAACACTATACCAATGTTGGGATAAATTTAAAGAATTGCTTAACATATGTTCACACCATGGTTTTGAAACTTGGCGATTTGTCACTTATTTCTACGAGGGCTTAACACCACAAAGTAGACAAGTTGTAGAAATAATGTGTAATGGTGAATTTAGAGATAAAAATCCTGAAGATGCACTAGATTACCTTGACCAATTAGCTGAAAATGCACAACATTAGGATACTGTTGGAACTTTTGAATTGACTAATAAATCACAACCATCTCCATCTAATGGAGGAATCTACAACCTTAAGGAAGATCATGATTTACAAGCAAAATTTGCATCCCTAGTTAGGAAGGTTGAAGTTTTGGAAAATAAAAGGAGTGATCAAGTAAAATCTATTCAAGAAATTGCATGTGATGTTTGTAGTTCTAATGATCATTTCACTCACGATTGTGTCACTTTGCCTACACTTAAAGAATGTTTGCATGATCAAGCTAATGCCATCAACACTTTTAACAAGCCAAACCCATATTCATAGACTTATAATCCTAGTTGGAGAAATCATCCAAATTTTAGTTGGAGGAATAATAATAATGCACAATCTTCACAAGCACCACCTCCACAAAATTTTCAAAATACTTAGCCTTATAAACCATATGTTCCACCACCATGGAAAAATTTAGAAGATACAATGCATGCATTCATTAGGAAGTAAGATGCTATTAACAATCAAAATGCACAAACCTTTTCTGATTTGAAAGATACTCTTGTTAAAATTATTTCTACACTCACAATTCAAGAAAAAGGAAAATTCCCAACTCAACCACAACTAAATCCTAAGATTCAAAATGCACCCATGGACCAAGTTAAGTCATTTATAACTCTTCGTAGTGGTAAGGTTATTGATCGGCCTATTCCTGAACCTTGTGAAAATGAAAATTCAAAGGGTAAGGAATAACTAGTTAAACTTACACCTAGTGAAGAAATAACTATTGTTTCATCTGAACTACCATTTCTACATGCATTGAATAAACCAAGGAAATCAAATCACTCTTCTAAAATTTATGAAATCTTTAAGCAAGTGAAAATTAATATTCCTCTGTTAGATGCAATCAAGCAGGTACCTTCATATGCCAAATTTTTAAAGGACTTACACGGTTAAGAGGAAATTGAAGGTAAAAAAGAGTGCTTTCATGGCTTAACGGGTAAGTACCATTCTATCTACCAATAATAAGTTGAAATATAAATATCCTAGCTGTCCTACTATTTCTTGTATTATTGAAGATCACAAAATTAAGCATGCTTTGTTAGACCTTGGTGCTAGTATTAATTTGCTTCCATATTCAGTTTATCTTCAACTTAATCTTGGTGAGTTAAAATCAACTTCAACTACACTTTTGCTTGCCGATAAATCAGTTAAAGTACCAAAAGGAATAGTGGAAAATGTTTTAGTATAAATTGATAAATTTATATATATTGTGCATTTTATTGTGTTAGAAACTGAACCTGTTGTGAATAATTATAAACCAATTCATGTAATTTTGGGTCGACCATTTTAGCAACTTCTAATACTTTGATTAATTGTAGGAATGGTTTAATGAATTTGTAATTTGGAAATATGACACTGGAATTTAATGTTTTCAACATGTATACGCAACTTAATAAAGAAAATGAGAATGAAGATGAAATTGATAAGCAAAAGGAATTGCTTGAATCTTGCATAGAGGAGAATATTCAAAAAGGGAATTTTTTTGAACTTAGTGACATTTGTTTGGTTAATTCTATTGAATCAAATAAACAACTTGAACATGATACTTCTAACATAAATTTGTTGTTTGATTCTTGTCAGACTTTAAAAAGTGATGATGGGAAACCAAAAATTGAGGAGGTTGGAATCATTGAAAAGACTGAACAACAACAAGCACCTAAATTGGAATTGAAACCTTTGCCAAAGGGATTGAAGTATGCTTATTTTGGAGAAAAACAAACTTATCCTGTTGTGATTTCTTCGACCTTATCAAGCGACCAAGAAAGTAAGTTACTATATGTTCTTAAAAAGCATAAAAATGCAATTGGATGGACTTTAAATGACATTAAAGGTATTAATCCTTTAATTTGACCACATAGAATCAATTTGGAAGAAAATGCTAAAACATGTCAACAACCTCAAAGAAGATTAAACCCACACATGAAAGAAGTAGTAAAAACAAAAGTTCTTAAGTTACTTGATGCGGGAATTATCTACCCTATCTTTGATAGTAAGTGGGTAAGTCCTACACAAGTAATACCTAAAAAATCTGGAATCACTGTTGTTAAAAATGAAAAAGGTGAATTAATTCCAACATGAATCACATCTAGTTGGTGTATGTGCATTGATTATAGGAAATTAAATGAAGCCACTAGAAAAGATCATTTTCCATTACCATTTCTTAACCAAATCTTAGAAAGAGTAGTTGGACATCCCTACTACTGCTTTTTAGATGGATATTTAAGTTATTATCAAATTCATATAGCACTTGAAGACCAAGAAAAAGCCACATTTACATGTCCCTTTGGAACATTTGCATTTAAAAAAATGTCATTTAGACTTTGTAATGCTCCTGCAACATTTCAAAGATGCATGCTAAATATTTTCACTGATATGATTGAACATTGTTTAGAGGTCTTTATGGATGATTTGACTGTGTTTGGGAATTCTTTTGATGATTGCCTTGATAATTTGGAAATTTTTTTAAAAAGATGTGTTGAAAAAGAACTCGTTTTAAATTGGAAAAAAATGCCATTACATAGTTACTTCTGAAATTGTTTTGGGTCTTGTCTGTTAAAGGAATTGAAGTTGACAAAGTAAAAATTGAAGTCATATCTAAATTGCCATAACAAAAAACAATTAGAGATGTACGATTCTTTTTAGGACATGCAAGATTTTATAGGAAGTTTATAAAAAAATTTAGTGTCATATCTAAACCACTTTGCAACTTCTTATTAAAATATGCACCATTTGAATGGACTGATGATTATAAAAAATCTTTTGAGAAAATAATTTGTCTTTTGACATCTGCACCTATTATGCAATTTCCTGATTGGTCTTTACCTTTTAAATTAATGTGTGATGCAAGTGACTTTGTTATTGGTGCTCTTTTAGGACAAAGAAAGGATGGTGAACCGTTTGTGATTTATTATACGAGTAAGACTTTGGATAGTACTCAAATGAATTATTTGACAACTGAAAAAGAATTACTTGCGGTGGTGTTTGCATTAAACAAATTTCGCTAATATTTGTTTGGTTCTAAAACTGTTGTTTTTATTGATCACGCTGTTGTGAGATATTTGATGACTAAACAGGATGCCAAACCAAGACTAATTCGTTGGATTTTGTTACTTCAAGAATTTGACCTCACCATCAAAGATAAAAAGGGTGCCGAAAATGTCGTTATTGATTATTTATCAAGACTCACATTTGAAATCTGCATTGATATAACACCCATTAATGATTCCTTTCCTGATGAATTTTTATTATATGTTACTTCAATACCATGGTATGCTAACATTGTTAATTTCCTTGTTACAGCTAAAATACCTTTGCAATGGAATACTCAGGAGAAAAATAAATTTTTGGTTGAAGTAAAGAAATTTTATTGGGATGATCCTTACTTGTTCAAATATTATCCTGATAAGATTTTTCGACGATGCATTTCTGATAATGAGGTAAGTAGTGTCATTAATTTTTGTCATTCTGAAGCATGTGGTGGACATTTTTCTTCAAGAAAAACTATGGCTAAAATTTTGCAATGTAGATTTTATTGGCCTACCATATTCAAAGACACATATGAATTTTGCAAAACTTGTGAAACTGTCAAAAATTAGGATCGATTACTAAAAGAAACATGATACCCTCAAATCTCATACTTGAGATTGAAATATTTGACTGTTGGGGAATTGATTTCATGGGTCCATTTCCACCATCTTTCAGATTTGTGTATATATTAGTTGCAGTTGATTATGTCTCAAAATGAATTGAAGCAATGTCTTATCGAAATAATGATAGTAAAACTGTCGTTAAATTTTTTAGAGAAAACATTATAAGTCAATTTGGAATCCCTCAAGCCATTATTAGTGATGGAGGTAAGCATTTTTGTAATAAGTCATTTGAGTCTTTAATGAAAAAATTTGGAATTACACATAAAATTGCTACCCCTTATCATTCTCAAACAAATAGTCAAGTTAAATTAGTAAATAGGGAGATAAAATAAATTTTAGAAAACATAGTTAACCTAAACCGAAAAGATTGGTCTCCTCAACTAACTAATGCACTTTGGGCATACCGTACTACATTTAAAACGTCTTTAGGAATGTCATCCTATCGGCTAATTTATGGTCAACCTTATCACTTACTTGTTGAACTTGAACATAAATCATTTTGGGCTATTAAAGCTTTTAATTCAAATTTGGATAATGCCGGTAATGTGCGAAAATTACAATTAAATGAACTTGAGGAATTAAAAAATGATGCATATGAAAATTCAAAAATTATTAAGGCAAGAACAAAAAATTTTCATGATAAAAGAATTTTTCAAAAAACATTTGAAATTGGGCAAAAAGTGTTGCTTTATAATTCTCGTCTTCATTTGTTTTTAGGAAACTTAAAGTTAAAGTGGAGTGGTCCATTTATTGTAAAAAATTTATATCCACATGGGGCTGTAGAAATTGAAAATTTAAAAAACTGTCACATTTAAAGTTAACGGACAAAGAATAAACCCCAATATGGAATACCAACCACGTGAACCAAGCACCGAAATAAATTTGAGTGACCCACCAAATATTGATTAAGTTTTTAATGAGTGTTTTAACTTTTCACTGTTGTTTTACCGTTTGAATTGTTTGACTGTCTTGAATGATACGCGTTGTGATGTTTCTTGCTTAAGTGTGTTTAATAATTGTGTTTTCTTAATCATTCTACATCATGAGCACCTTAATAAGGAGGATTCTGTTTACACATCTTAAAAGACTTTTGCGAATAAGATTTCACTTGAGAAGATTGATACAAAGCTGTAAATCACATCCAATTTGAGAACAACAACCACCAGAATTAGTGGCCTACGTTGAGGATCAAGAAAGACAACTCAGAGCAATAGAGCATGGTATATATGAATTTCAATTGGAACTTGAGGTTAACTCAATGAGATGAAGAATGGAAGTTCATTTTCCTTTGTACATATTGTGTTTCTTTTTTGTTGTTCACTTTCACGTTTGATTTGATTTTGTAGAGTAGATTTTGGTGTGTTTTGATTATTTTTCCATATAAATGGTGGATAACAGTACTCCGTGACTTTTTAAGTCAGTATCCTCAGTTTCCCACAATAACTGAGATCTCAAAAGCAAGCATGGAAGAAATATAACACAAATTGCATAAGCGTTTTTCTTCTCTCCCTCAAAATGCACTAAAAAAAATTTACAAAGCTCGTTGTGAAAGATTGCGTTTGTTAACGATCAACCGAATTCCTTCTGATATTCGTTGGTTAACTGAAGCAAAGGTCCAATTAGCTGGTGAGTTTTCTGATCCATTTACTTCTTACATGTTTGGTTTTGGTAAAAGCACATTTGCTAAAAAATGGAGAGCTAGAAGACTTGGCTCAGAATGTCATAATTGTGTACGACGTAGTTGCAAACTAGAAGTTTGTAAATCTTTAGGAATGGTTTCTGATAATCGAGAAGATAAATTAAATTCGTTAAAGATGGCATGAGTAAAGAATCGTTGGATGATATCTTACGATCTCTTGAGACGTATTGAAGCGGACATGTGCAATATGAGATACACAGGTTATGGAGACTATTTCAAAAAGAAAGTGCACAGTTTAGTCTTGGAAATTTGACTAAAAAAAACCATATTTGCCAGTTTATAAGAAAACTAGATGGGAAGCCTATCCTCGACCCATAGAGAGCGTTCAAGCCGTTACTAGACGTAAAACCAGAGGAAGATGTGAGCTAATATCACAACTACCAGTAAATATCCTTTTACTTTATTTTTCTTTTATCATTTGCATTATTGCATTTAATGATGTGATTTTGTATTTAATCATTTTTTGTTTTCTGTTATTTTTTTCTTTCGTTTCACTGTTTGCTTTTCCTTTTACTGTTTGCTTTCGAATAATTGAGACATGAGCTTTATGAGTCATCTGACAAATACACCAACCCATTTACAGTTGTTTCTCATTTTTTCTATCACTCAGATCTTTAAATAAAAGCTCTTTTTCCAACCACTCACATTTGTTTTTTAAGATTATTCTAATGACAGCATCTTCGAGTAGACAATTCAAAAATATTTGTGTGCTCTCTGGATTTCATTATGGAAAATACAAAGAGTTCGTTTAAGCAGTTGTAGATCTTGGCCATGTTATAGCTAAGAGGAAACTGCACCTTGTATATGGAGGAGGTGATCGCATGTTATCAAAATTTATCTCAGAACCTGTTTTTATTAGAGGAAACCAGGTACTAGGTATCATTCCACAAACCTTAAAACCTTTGGGATGCATGTCTGATGTGCCAATTGGAGAAGAGTTAATTGTCTCAAGTATGCAAGAGCGAATATCTGATATGTTAAATCATGTTGATGCTTTCATTTTCTTGCCAAGAGATCTTGCAACTTTAGATGCATTGATTACATTTGCATCTTGGGCCCATTTAAACATCCATCAGAATCCCATCGGTTTACTAAATGTTAATAATTTTTTTGATGGGTTGCTGACATTCATTAACCA
>NW_006262688.1:15218298-15238662 GCF_000493195.1 Citrus x clementina | reverse complement strand
ATCTCTGCGAAAATCTCTTTGTTTGTGCTTCTACTGCTAATGAGTTACTTGATCTTTTACTAACTTACAAACTAGAGCCAGATCCTAAGACCTTGGCATTGGAATGGTCGACTAATGATGGTAACCCTAGCCCTAGTAAGAAGTACAAGTTGGACTTAACTCTTCGGTTGTAACTATCTTTTTGGAGCTATGAGGTTATGTCTTCTAAACTCTACTTCTTTCCTTTAAGCCATTGAGGACAATGTCTTGTTCAAGTTGGAGGGAGAGAATAGTTGACAGCTATAGAATATAGCAGATCCTAATAATGTTTTTGTCGAAGATGGCAGAATATGGGTGTAGCGACTCTATAAACGCATTTTCAGCGGCTTGGTCAGGTGTGATCTTTCCTATTTCTTTTTTTATTATTTATGTTTTCTTTATATTTTTTGTCTTTTTGCATGCATATTTTTAAATTATGAATAATGTTTAGATTAGCTTGGGGGAAAGAAATAATTGACTTAAATTGTAAATAAGTGTGTTTATTTATTTTTTAAAAAAATCAAAAACAACATTTTTTAGTCTATGATGGTTTTGTAAAGAGTCACAACTTTTGAAACGCATCCTAATAGTCATGTTGTTTTATATTTTGATTTTAAAATTTATAGTAAATTATTTTTGTTCCCTTTTTCTTTGAATTACTCAAATTTGTGAACTCTCCATTTGGTTATTAAATTATTTTATTATTTACTCATTTAATAGGTATTATTAAATCATTCTTCACACACACACTATGACACATACTAGTGGGTTGTAAGTTAAAAATTTTGCAGCATTTAGTTCTTTTGATTTATTAGGGATAATATCTAAGGTGGTAAAAAGTGTATATTGCAAAAAAAAAAGAAAAAGAAAAAGAAAAAAATTTGAATGAGTGTAATTTTATTATATCTAGAACCCGAGTAATTAAGTTTGTAGGGGTATTTCAACACCTAGTGCCCTAAGGTCAACTGGTCTGGGAGTCATTGACCTAAAGCTTGCTACATGAGTTTAAAATGCAATATTTTTGCAAAAAAAAAAAATTAAAAATGTACTGCTTGAAAATAGAGTTTCTAATGAGTTTTAGAACGAAAATGTTATTTTCTTTTAATGAAACCCCATAAGTATTGTATTAATTACTTGAGCACAAAAGAATATTTATGATATTCTGGATAATAAGTGGACGACCAAAAGTTAAAATAATTTTGGGAGAGTTTATTTATTTGGTAGTTTAGAGGATAGATGAACAACTATTAACTTGCATGTGAATTTTGTAAATCTTAATTTAATATAATGCTTTAATTGATAGGGGCTAGTAATAAGCTAGTTGGGGGGTGTGATTAGTGTCAAAAGTTGTATGTTTATTAAAAGGTAAAAATGTTATTTTGTGCTATTAATGTAATTTATATTTGTAATTATGTAACATATTGTGAATTTCTAATTATTTTTCTAAGATTTGATTTTGTGTATTTTTATGTGTTTATTAGGTAAAAATAATAATTTCATGCAATTTGAAGATTCAAACAAATGTACGGATGTCAAATTTGGATTCCAGAAGTCCGAGAAATTATGTCATTGCCAAAGAAGATCCAAGACTTTTGTTGTAAATTTTTACGTTTTTACTATGGTAAATGTGGTAATTGTAAAATTATAAGTTTTTATCATGTTAGGTATGGTAATTGTTAGTGGAATGTCTTGGATGTGCTTAGTGGGTTAAGTTAGGTTTATGTTTTATTAGTGGGATTATTAGTGGACCAAATGTAAGGATTAGATGTAATTAGATTTATTGATTTGTGTACTGTAGATTTATAATGTATTAGTATAAATAGATAGGGGGTGAACACATCTCTTTACACCTTCTCTTCTCTTCTTTCCCCCTAAATACTTCTTCTCATCTCTCTTTGTAATTTATTTTCAATCAATAAAATTAGTTTTATTTCAATTTTCAAATTTCATTTTTTATATGTTTTTCAATTTTAATAATTTCCTTTATTTCAAAAATGTTTAACTAAATATTCATAGTTAGGGGAAGGTGAAACTCTTAGTAAAACATTATGGTTTACTCAAATTCTATTTTTTAATTTTATAAATTAAATTGTTTAATATTTAATTTTATCCATATTTTATATTTTAAAATTTTGATTTAGTGTAGACAAAAATAAGAATTTGGCACAATAAATTCTTAATATCTTAGTATAAAATTTGGAAAAATGGTATTTTGATTTAGTGTAGACAAATTAAGTTTTGACACATTAAATTCTTAATCCACAATAAAATAAATAGGAAAATAATTTTAATTTATACAATTAATCTTTTGGGAAATAAAAAAAAAGAATTTGTTAAATTGTATTTATTACTAAGAGTGGATCCATAACCCTAACTAATTCAATTTTATACTTTTTCTTAAATAAATTACATATTTTTAAATTTTATTCTTATTTGGATAAACTTAAGTAAACAAATTAAATCTTTTCTTTGTAGATCAACCTCAGACTCACCGAGATATATTATAACTAGGCACTCTTATACTTGGGAGTAAATCAAACATTTTAAGTTGTGTCAAGGATGATGCTTTTGATATTTTTAAAGTGTTTTGTAAGAAATTTCAAAATGAAAAATGATATGGTATTGCATGCATTAGGAGTGATCATGAAGGAGAATTTGAAAACCATGCATTTGAAACCCTTTGCAATAATCTAAGCATTGAGCATCAATTTTCATTACCTAGAACTCCACAACAAAATGAAGTTGTTGAGAGAAAGAATAGGTCCATTTTAGAAATGGTTAGGACTATATTAAATAAAAATTCTTTGCCTAAGTATTTTTGGGTTGAGGCTGTCAACACCTCTTGTTATATTTTAAATCATGTATTGATTAGACCTCATCTCAATAAAACTCCATATAAGCTTTGGAAAGATCGAAAACCCAACATTAGTTATTTCAAAAATTTTGGATGCGAATGTTTTATTTTGAACACAAAGGATAATCTTGGCAAATTTGATCCAAAATCTGATGTTGACATCTTTCTTGGGTATTCAAACTCAAGCAAAACTTGTAGAGTATATAACAAAAGAACTCTAATTGTGGAAGAATCTATGCATGTTACGTTTGATGAATTTAACCCTTCCTCTCCGGAGAAAGTTGTTGTTGATAATGATGTAGATGAAGAACTACAAAAAGAGTCATCAAAGGATAGCTAAAAGAATGCACAACATGGAAATCAAGAGGAGCAACATGAAAAAACGAATGCAGAGAAAAATGAAGGTATTTCTCAATCACTCCCCAAGGAGTGGAGGCATATTTCTTCTCATTCTAAGGAATTGATTTTAGGAGATCCATCACGTGGCATAACAACTAAATCATCATTTAGAAATACTTGTGAGCATGCTGCGTTCATATCTCAAATTAAACCAAAATCATTTGCGGATGCGGAAAATGATGAATTTTAGATTATGTCAATGCAAGAGGAGTTAAATCAATTTGAAAGAAACAATGTGTGGGAATTAGTTCCGAAACTGGAATATCAATCCATTATAGGTACTAAATGAGTTTTTAGAAATAAAATGGATGAATCCGATGTTGTTAGCTAAACTAGTGGCTCAAGGTTACAACCAAAAAGAATGAATTGATTTTGATGAAACATTTGCACTTGTAGCTAGACTAGAATCCATTAAGATGCTCTTAGCATTTGCATGTCATAAAAATTTCATTTTATTTCAAATGGATGTCAAGAGTGCTTTCTTAAATGGCTATATTATGTAGGAAGTTTATGTGAAACAACCTCCTGGTTTTGAAAATGAAAAATTTCCAAATCATTTTCATAATTTGTCAAAAGCATTATATGGATTAAAGCAAGCACCTAGAGCATGGTGTGATAGGCTTAAGAATTTCTTGTTGGATAACGGTGTTTTGATGGGTAAAGGGGATACTATTCTCTTTGTTAAGTATAACAACCAAGATATATTGGTTGTTCAAATTACTGTTGATGATATTATTTTTTGTTTTACTAATGAATTGTTGTGTAAATCATTTTCATCTAGTATGAATAAAGAATTTGAAATGAGTATGATGGGAGAGTTGAAGTACTTCTTTGGGCTGCAAATAAAACAAAATAAGGAAGGAATTTTCATAAGTCAAACCAAGTATGTGAAAGACCTACTCAAGAGATTTGGCATTGATGACTCAAAAACCAAAAGTACTCCAATGAATATAACAACTAAGCTTGAAAAAAAAGAAAAAGGTAAAGAAGTTGATATCAAAATGTATTGATGACTCAAAAACCAAAAGTACTCCAATGAATATATTGCCGCAGGGAGTTGTTGTGCACAAGCTCTTTGGATGAAACAAACACTTAGAGACTATGGCATTAATCTTGAACAAATCCCTATTGAGTGTGATAACCCTAGTACTATAAATCTTTCAAAGAATCCCATTCAACACGCTATAACCAAGCATATAGAAATAAAACATCATTTCTTGAGAGATCATGTTCAAAAGGGAGATATTGCATTAGATTTATCTCTACGGAAAAACAACTTGCCGATATTTTTACAAAACCTCTTTGCGAAGAACAATTTTCAAAAATTTGACACGAACTTGGGATGATGAAATTTTTGCATTAACATCTCTACTTATGTTATTAAGTCTATTAAAATTGATTGATTGATTTTTTATATCTATGAAGTGTTTGAGTATGATCTATAAGTGATGTGTTTGAATTATTAATTTTTTTGAATGCTTACTTGAAATGATTGTTTGAAAATATTACTTGAATTGATTGCTTGAAAACATGTGAGTTCATGAATCATGCATCAAACCGGCCCTTAAAACATTTTAGATCAATCAAATGATCTTGGAATGTATAAATTATTGGCCAAAAATCAAAATAGATGTGTGAAATCATAAGTTGTAGAAAATGGATTGTCGTTTTCCTAATAAACGGTTAACCATTTTATTGAAAAAAACCAAGGAAAGCATTTTGGATGCTAACGGTTCGCCGATTTGACAATAACGACTCATCGTTTTCTAAGAAATTTTGGATGTGCATTCTGGAAGCTATCGGTTCACCATTAACAGAATAACGGTTAACCGATATCGCGTGAGAATTGAATAAGGTTCTGGACGTTGTCGGCTCACCGATATCGTGGTATAATAGTACAATAAACTGGTTTCTTTTCATTTCTCACTTGGTCCTGAACCTGTCGACGGCAACTCTCTCCTTCTCTCAAATCAACTTTTCTTCTTGTCTTTCCTCAGCAAATTGAAGTCATAAAATCAATTCTTAACCTCTTTAGAACCATTTGAACATATTAAAACTTGTTTTTGATTCAAAAATTCAAAACTCCCAATTTTAAATCCCTAGAACCCGCGGATCATTCCTTACTTGATTTCACTAGATTTGTTTTCATCTTCAGTCCAATTTCTACTTGAAATCAATCTTTATACTCACCATCTTCCATTCTATCAGTTTAATATCTTCCAAACACACACTTTTTTAAAAATCTCAAAATCTCTCTATCATGGCCAGCGATGAACATTCAACCGACGAACAAGAGCCAAACACACTGGTAAACAATCTCGTGACTCTTCTCGAACTACTACTCGAGAACTTGAGCAAATCCACTTTCCTTAGTCTCACTTAGGTACTCGGTTTCATCAGCATTCCATGGGTAAACCTTTCCTATTTTTACACTGATATTGGTCTTTTCAATTATATCTTTATCTGTGGTCATTCCATTAGAGATATTCTAGTTCAATGGGAAGAAGCATTGAGTATAGATGAAAAAGTTTATGAAAATTTAGTTCGGGTATTTTACTCCAATAGATCTCTCCGCTACTCACCAAATTAAGATTATAACCTTCATAGGTGGTGTCCGTATTGAATTTGATGAGGTTGACTTGTGTAGTATTCTTGGAATTCAATATGGGGGTTTAGACATTTATACCACTAGAAAAGAGCTTAATTTTAATGATTTCCGTCATGTGGATGGTGTGCGGAACATTTATAGGCATCGTGATCTTTCCGATGACCTCTGCTCTTTATCCTTTCGGTCTCAACTTCTACCATTTCAGGTTCACATACTTCATAGCATACTCCAACACATGGTCACACCTAGACAGGATCATAGTGATGAGGTAACTGGGCTTGATGTCGGTGTACTAGATTCCCTTATCCGCAAGCGGAATGTGAGCTTGTCATACACCATTTTGTGTCATATGTTGTCCACACTAGCAGTGACCAATCGGTCTCTTCCTTATAGCAACATTATCACAATGATTTTGAGGTACTTTAATGTACCTCTCACTGAGCTTGTTTATGTCGAGACCCGAAAGCTAGGAAGAGAGATTATTTCTATGATTGGATTTTTTAGGAAACGTGGGAAGTGGGCGAAGACACCATCCTCTAGGAATGCAGACACTTTGGCTGCCCCAGATGATTATCAAATGCTCAATGACGTTTATTAAGAGGATGAATTACCCAATTTAGACCAGTATATGGAACGATATGCTGGCCAGCGACATATCCTTGGTCACCTCGGTTATGATCCAAGCAGTTCCTCTTTGCAACCCTCATCTTAGTCTCTGCATCTATGCATTTCGCACAAACATTACTCATATCATGTAGTTCTTATGATACTATTTGGTTTTTTATTGTGCTTGTTATGATTTTATGATGATTTTGTTGGATGTTTGAACTTTGTTTGTGATTGTGTTGATTTTGATGATATGTTCGAGTTTTGTTTATGACAATGATGAATTTTTTGGTATGAAGTTTGGAATTTATATGGGAGTTTTTTAACTACTTTTTGTTTTTGAAGATATGTTCATTTTTAAGGGAAGATTCTGTCGAAATGTTTGTACGACATGGGTAATATCTGAACTTCTCTCTTTAATTTTTTTTTAAGTTCATTTCTTTTTTATGATGAAGGGAGAGATAAATTATATATGATACTTATTGATTGGCATAGACTTAGGGGGAGCACATATATATAATACTTATTGATTGGCATATACTCACGGGGAGCACATATTTAGGGAGAGTAAAATTGCACAAATATTTTTCTTGAAAAATTTGTCATCATAAAAAAGGGAGAGATTGTTAACATGAATATTTATTTAATATTGATTTTGATGATAACAAACTTGATTAAGATTGATTAATCTTTTAAAATCTCAAATTATTTTTCATGTTTTTAAATAAATCATTATCTTCATAATATAAAAAAAAAGTTTTGTATTTAATGCAAAATGATTTTATGAAATTAGTTATTTTTCAAGTTTATGGTCTAATTGAAAACTTTGAAATCAACAAGTATTACTTGAAATTTTGGATATGGACTTATTTGAAAGTTTCATAGTGTTTTGGGTCATAGTATAATTACAAAAGGTTTTGGGGTAAAATTATAATTTTTAAAAATAATTCACTGTAGCAGTCACTGTAGCAAATGGCTAACCGACATCTTGATAACGGCTAGCCGACATCGAACAGAATTGAAGAGTAGCCTTTGGACACTAACGGCGATCTGACATCTTGAAAACGGCGATCCGAAAATTTGAAATTTTGTCCAACAGTCAATTGCTCAAGTCAAAACGGCGATCCAACTTATAGTTAACGGTGATCTGAGTTCGAGCAGAAAGTCAATAACGGTTATTTTTCCGCTCCAACTATAAATAAACTCAATCAAATTCAAACAATAATGATTCCAACCATTATCATTGAGCAAATTATTGAGCATACAATTTTCATTAAGCTTTAAATTCTTGTATACATCTCATTTACTCACACTTTAGAATTTCATTTGTAATCAAACACATTGTGAGAGAAAGATTTATTTTGTGTTCTTTTTTAAAATCAAATTGAGAGGTTGTAAGTGTTGGGATACACTTAGGTTAAGAGATTGGGGATAATCTCTTGTTGTAAAGGTTTATTGACACCTTGGAAGTCAATTGTAAGAGTGGTTGAAGCCTTGGAGGCTTGCTTAGTGGCATGCTCAAGCCCGGTGAGCTTGGAGGCATGGATGTAGGCACGGTTAGCCGAACCACGTAAAAATAAAGTGTTTGATCTCTCTTCCCTTACTCCTTTATTATTGTGCTTGATTAAATTTATTGTTTTTGTTCTTATTATGGCAATAGATTTAAATTGTTGTGTGGTTTGTTTTACATAAGTTTTAAAATCTCAATTCACCCCCGCTCTTGGGTTGCTTAGATAGTATTTCATAACCCATCTAAATCTCATGACTAAAGCCATTAATATTGTATTTCTCAATATTATGAGAAGGATTTTTCAAGCGCTCATTCTTAAATTTGTTGGCTTTCTGGTATTGTCAATACTATCATATACCATTTGCCATAATAAACGATCCCATAGAGGACTTCGAAAGTGGTCTATATCGTCAACATAATTCATTAGATGGAAATCAGCTTAACTATGACCCTTTCTCTCATTTAGTACCCTGTCTGCAAAGTAATACAACGCGATTTTCAAGGCATCAATGTCATCCATAGCATGAAAATCCAAAGCGGCAAATATAGAGTCCAATTGTTTGAGATTCAAGTTTTTAAACCTACCACCGAAGTATTTATTAAGCACCCTATGTTGTGTCTTCATATTTTTTGGTAGGATATATGGACCATTGGAAAGCCCCATAACTAGGCACCACTCTCCAATTTGAAACCATAACTGATTTTCATCGATTTCTTCATGTGCCACTTGCCTAAGCAATAAGTTGTGAATTATAACATCACTGAATGCATAACTATCCAAATTCATGAAGTGCTCAAAAAAATCACTTTTGAACATCAAATACAGCCTAGGAAATGATCATCAAAGTATAACTTCATCACGCCAGGCTCTTTCCTAGGTTTGGGTAGATTATGCCTTACTAATTTAGTTTTTGTCATCTATTTGAAACAAAGTCGAAATTCTATTCATTATTGTGCAATCTATAAAATTATCATAATAATAATATAAAATAAAAAGTATATTAAAAAAATGGTCCTATGTTTTGGAAACATATTATTGTTGTTTGAATTCTAATACTATAGGTGTCAATATGCAAGTGTACACAACAATTAATATAATGATAAGTATTCAAGATCATTTCCACAAGGATTGATGTTATAGGAATTGCTACAACAACCTTATCAGTGCAATTTTAACTTAATTATAAAAGAACAATTGATAAAATTGATTTCTTAAAATTAACAAGGTAATAAATAAAATTCAATTAAAAAGAACTTCAACTTTAACACAAGAGACTAATTTATGAGAATGTAGTAGGTGAGTGATTAAACTCATTTAATGGTTTTGACTATTTTTCTAATTTTTTATTCGGTTGCTATAGCATCTACTACAACACTGGGCAGAACCCTTATACCTCAGATATCGCTTGTTGGATCTCTTATATCTTGATGCAACTTAACAGTGACCAATTGTCAAGCTAACATAAGATATAGCTTAAGCATGACCCTTTTTTCGAATTAAGTTAAACTCAACTCAGGAAACCCAATCTAAAACCAAGTATTGTTTTGATATATTCCACTAAGTCAGGCCTTTTTTAGGCTTTTTCTTAGCTAGTATCACTAAATGAGTCATTAGCCAAAATAGTGAATTGTAATAAGTATCATCAAAACAACTTGCTATAGTAAACATGTAGCAATGCTAAATATCAGTCAATCAAACATCAAGATTGTTTATCACTCAACCACAAATAAATTTAGTTCATAATTTATGATAAAACAAAAACCAAAATAGTTTCAACCTTAAAACAAATCATCATAACAAGATAAAAACAAGAGAACAAGAATAAGAGCTGAAATCTGCTCGTCTGTATGAATAAACTCCATGTACTTCTTGAATTTGTTGTTGCAGTCCTCAATTCTTTCTCTTGATCTCAGTTTTATCTTGTGTTGTTTCTCTCTCTTTTTCTCTAATGACGGCCCCCTTTTTCGTTGTAATGTGCTCATTATATAAGTCGAAATCAGGGTTACCAGAAACGTATGCCAGTGAATCTCTTATTTTTGGAAACTTTAGATTGCAATCTTCTATCTAACGTACGAAATCTCGTTTATCGTTGCTCCAGTCGTTGCTGCTCTAATAGTGCTACAGTATTTTGCTTCAGTATCTTCATCATCCCAAACTTGCTTTAATTCCATTGCAGCTAAGTTCTTTTGTAATTTTGCAAGCTTACTGTTGTAACATTCCATCCATGAAATTTGAGCTTCTTGGTCACCTACAATTATCCACATAATCAGAGCACACAATAATTTAAAAACACATGAATTTTATTGAAATTAAACTTAAATGACTACTCTTGTAAAATGTAACTAAAATGCAGGGAAAACATAATATCTACTCTCTAAGTATGTTGATTTAAACATAAAAAACATCATGATAACTCGCATTTCATAGAGTTATTAATTGTGTACAAAAATTGGTACAACGACTCGGTGTAACGGGCACCGGTC
This sequence comes from Citrus x clementina, assembly GCF_000493195.1. Taxonomy (NCBI): domain Eukaryota; kingdom Viridiplantae; phylum Streptophyta; class Magnoliopsida; order Sapindales; family Rutaceae; genus Citrus; species Citrus x clementina. Next base: position 15,228,183 of record NW_006262688.1, on the reverse strand, counting down.
TCATAAAAATTTAGAAAACATAATCAGAATTTTTGAGTAATAAGCGCCCGTCGCACAAAATCTCATGATGGGCTGTTAACACATCGCGATTTCGTAAGATAGGTGCCACCATCTCGCAAATCTCAAGAAATTCCTGGCAACGCAGCAACACCCCCAACAACCTCCACCACCACTACTAACAACACCAACAAATACTCAACCCTCCACCACCATAAATAACACCAACAATTACTCATTCCACCACCACCACAGCAACAACATACAATAACAACAACAAACAACCACAACACAACACAAGAATAAAATGAAGCATATATTTGAAATTGCTAACCTTGGGTTCTTTAACTTCAACTGTTGATTTCAGAGATCTTGACTGCTATTGGACATGATATCAATGGGATTGGTGTTATTGGACGTGATTTCGGTGAGATTGACCGCAGATGATGGACTATGATGTTGTTCTAAGGTGCCGGCGATATATGAGAGATTTAACTGAGTAAGAGATTTTGGTGAGCTTGAGTGAAAATGATAGGGGCAGTTTGGTCCAAAAAATTAGTGTTTGGCTAGTTTTGATAGCAAAAAACTTGTATGGTTAAAATCCTAATTCACTCACTTCTTAGGTTACCTAGTTAGTATTTCATTTGGTATCAGAGCGAGGTGCTCTTGTGTGGACTTAACCATATAGACTTAAAGATCCATAGCAACCCGAATTCAACCTTCATGGAAGGCCAATCCACCACTAGATCTTCATTCTTTAATGGTAATGACTACCCATATTGGAAAACTAAGATGAGAATTTATTTGCAAGCTTTAGATTAAGAAATTTGGGAAGTTATTTATGATGGTTCATTTATACCTATGACTAAAAATGAAATAGGAGATGATATTCCAAAATTCTCAAGTCAATGGAGTGAATTAGAAAAGAAAATGATGTCTTTAAACAAAGTGGGTAGAAGCGGAGCTGTTGGCAAGCATTACCGAGAGAAAAACTACTGATTTCGTTTGGAGGAACCTCATATGCAGATATGGTAATCCTAACGCAATTGTGAGCAATAACGGGAAGCAATTCGATAATGAAAAATTTCAGAGTTTCTGCTCGGAGCTTGGGATAGCCAACCGATTTGCTTCTCTGGCTCACCCGCAATCTAATGGACAGGTGGAAGCCATCAACAAAATCATCAAGGGTATCTTAAAGAATAGGCTAGAGGAAAGGAAGGGAGCTTTGATAGAAGAGCTACCCAGCGTTCTTTGGGCTTATCGGACAACTCAGAATACTTCAACTGGAGAAACCTCATTTTCTCTGGCATTCGGGACTAATGCGGTCGTTCCAGCAGAAATCGGGATACCCTCTCACAAAACCATATACTTCGATAAAGCTGAGAATGCCTCTTTGATTGCATCTAGTCTTGATCTTGTTGAAGAAAAAAGGGCCAAAATAGAACTGAAGGTTGCAATATACCAGTACCGCGTTTTAGATTTATACGACAAGAGGGTACGCCCCAGATCATTCAAGAAAGGGGATTTAGTCCTACGAAGAGTAACTCAAAACACCTGGGTACCCTCGGAGGGCTCTTTCGGAGCAAATTGGGAAGGCCCATATCGCTTAGACACGCTGGTAGGATCAGGGGCGTACAGGCTGCTCCACATGGATGGAACAATCATCAAGCATCGCTGGAATTCCGCAATGCTAAGGAAGTACTACTAACATGAGGACAATGTCTTAAACCCTACCGTTCACTTTATCTATCTCCTTTTTTTTTTAACTATGTGTATAATGTGGTAAAGCCATAAAAGGAACTTAGGGTACCCTACATGTGCAAGTGAAATTTTTAATTCCCTAAGTCCCAGAGAGTGGGTATCTATACAGTTTCTTATTCTCATTGGGACAATGAGTCAGTTTTATGTAGTGTTCTCCTTTTGATTACCGAATGTGATTGTGGTTAAATTTTCGCCATTAATGTGACTTCATCTTATTATGCTATTCTTGTATGCACCTTTCAACTATAATTGCTTCATTTCAAGATAATCTGAGAAACCTGGGGTATCTAACCCGACTTGATCGTGAAGATCTGTTCCAGGTCAAAGCCAATAAGAAATAATACAATAAATTTAAAGAGGGAGGGTCAGAAAAGAACCGGGGGCGAGGTAAACCAGCATACCCTAGTGCCATGAGACTCCATTAAGGTATGCACACAACCACACCTCTGTTCTTTAACTTGAGCCAAGTAAAAATTAGACAAATGACAATCACAAGAGTTGAATGCCTAAAAGAAATGAGGTAGGCAAGCATGCACCTCTATTCGCATTATTTCATTAAATATTAACTAGAAACAGATGGCGAAATAAGCATGTTTTTACCATTTCTGCGAGAAAGGGGGCCAAGAAGGTCCCCGAACAAAAAAAAAAAAAATAGGGTACCTGGAGTACCCAAGAAAACTCCACAAGTCTATTAGAGATTAGAGATACGCCATAATCTTTATTTACACCCTAGTTGTGCCAATTATGAATTTCATTTTGTATTATAATGATGCTCGAATTATTAAATTATTTAAGATACGCCATAATCTTTATTAAAGCAAGCAGTGACCATATATACGGGAACCACCATGCAAGCACCAAAAACACATCAAGAGGTACCTGGGGTACCCAAGGAACCCCCATAAGTCTAAAAAAATTAATCATAAGCGAGGAATTCAATGGCATGCAAAATCAAGTTTATTGCGAAAGTTTAATGTGAACAAGTAACGAGATTGCCGAGGCAACCTTCCAAAAGACAACTATCCCAACATATCAAAGGGGGGATACCACACTACTAAAGGTACAAAAGCAAAGAAAGAAAGCTACTAAAATATCCAGGGATAAACTTTAAATAACAAGTAAGGATCACTCAGATTGGGGAACATCCTCTCCACCGCTCCCTTTAACGAGGGCATCAACATGAACACTCGCGGTCAAAAAGCTGCTACCCTCATGAACAACGCTAACAAAAAGGAGATCTACCTGAGGCACCAGGGGTACCCCAGAAGATTACTGTGGGATGCGAGATGGTGGAGTCTGGATTACCCTCTTGTCCTCGATCGCTTTTAGGATGGTTGACTTGTCCACCTATTTCTCTACTCGAGGTAGCGCCAGCTCTGGGTCAACACTCTAGACCTCCTCCCCATGCTTCTCTTCCCGAGTCTGACCTCCCCTTGCAACCTTTCCACCTCCGTCTGTGCAGCCGAGGTGCCACTAAAGTCTTGGAGAATGTGGCTAAGGTAGAAGGTTGCCTACCCAAAAATAATAATAATAAAGAATAAAGAAGAGAAAAATGAGTGACACACACAAAAAAGAACAAGAAAAGAGAAAAAAAAGGCACTCACGTCATGACAAGCCTTGAGCGCTCGACTATAAAGCTCCTTTAAGTCCAATATATCCGCCTCAATGGCCATGTCTGAAGAAATGCACTCAGAGGAATGGAGGAAGCAATCTGTCAGATGAGATATCCTCTTGTTTGCTACCGGGTCAAGCTCGCCCTCTATAAGATCTCCAGAGACCGTGAACAGAGAGCCAAGCTTTCTTTTGCGAGTAGCCGGGGTACCCCAAGAACCCCCAAAAGAGGAAACGTGCAATTTACCCTTGACACTTGGAATGACGGGAGGTCGACCACCCTTTGTTGAGGTACCCAGAGTACCAGAGGAGCTGTCGTTCATGCGACTGAAAAAGGTGTCGAAATATTCGATGAAAGTGTCCATACCTATCCACCATCAAGCAAAAAAAAAAAGTGAAACAGAGAGATGGATAAAAAAGTGAACATCAGAATCGTCACAAGCAAAAAGACACATTAAGAAAAATAAGATATGGCCGCAAAAAAAAAGAGAAGAAAAGTTTGTGCAGATGATAGGGGCACCCCGCAGAACCAATGAAGGCAAGGTACCCCAGCAACACCATATAGCCATACGTGTATCGCCCCTCGATGAAGATGGAAGACTCTCCTCAATCAAATCAGGATGATAAAAAGAAAAAAGAAAAAAGAAAAGGGAGTCAGGATGATAAGAAAAAAAGGAGTCTAGATGATAAAAAGAAAAAGAGAAAAGGGAGTCAGGATGATAAAAAAAAAAAGAGTCTAGATGATAAAAAGAAAAAGAGAAAAAAGAAAGAAGTCGGGATAAAAAAAAAGGAGTCAGAATTAAAAACAAAAGAAGCCATTGGAAGAAACGAAGAAGAAGCAAATTGGAGGGAAGATGGCCTACCACGAGGAGATCACTACGTCACCAGACAAAGCCGTCACAATGCCTAGATTTGACGTAGGAAATGCCGCGATCACCACTGGAAATCAGGGGAGCAAAGGCCAGTCGAGAAAAAGAGAAAAAAAAAGAAGAAAAAAGAAAGAGGGTGTGAAAGTTGCCCGAAAGAAGATAAAGAAAAGAGAAAAAGGATAAAAGCAAAAAGAGAAAGAAAGAATGATGGTGGGCTGACAGGAAGCAAAGGAAAAAGAAAAAAGAGATAGAAACCAAAGGAGCAAGAAGTAAAAGGCAAAATAAATAAGAAAAAAGGAAGATGAGGAGGCGTTATAGAATAGAGAGGAAGAGAAAAGGTTTTTTTTTTTGGAATGCAAAATGAAAGAGAGTAAAATAAAGTGGAAATAAAAACATGTAGAAGATGGTTTGTCAGAAAAAAAATGACATGAAGCCTGCAGTTGAAAAGATTTAACTGGTTTTGAAATTCAAAAGCCAGAGCAAAAGGTAGCATTAATGACAGACAGGTTTTCTCCTGATTAAATTTTTATTTCAGTCGAGTTATTGGAACGCCACCTGTAAAAAAAAAAAGTGAAATATCGCCACATGTCACGTGCAGTTCCTCCAAGAGTTTCTTGTGCCTCAGTTACATTCGCCATAAAGAAACTAGGGGGATGTTGTTTGGGAAGGAAACATGAGGCCAATAATGAAGCGTCACGTGTCGATATTTAAGAAATTAGCTTACCTCGGGTACCTTGGGTATCCCGGGTACCCTGGGTACCCCGGCCACCCTAGGTACTCCGGGGGTACCTCAGGTACACCACGTAAGGGTATAAAAAGTCAAAAAAAAACATTTGTAAAAATGTTAAGGGATAAATGCGCCTCGAATCTCAAAACAATCGGTTCAATACGTGTCAAAAAATAAGGAATCGATGAGAAAATCTCGTGCTATAAAAGAGGAGTCAGCAGCCTGTCACGCCAGAAAATCAGCTAAAAGTTTGATATTATGACAATTTGGACCATCAGCTTTTCCTACCACACCTGCAAAATTTCAACAGAATTGTAGAGGTACGCGAGACCACTCCACTACGCTTAGAACGTGAATACGCCTCAAACTTGCTCTCCACGCATATTTTTGAAATGCCTAAGCCGCCATACCCATGAAAATAAGAATATTCTTAACATGACAGTAGGGAACACCACTAAAATAACGCCAGGTGGCACGACGACTGAGGTACACCATATAAATACTCAAGTTTAATTTTTATCAAGTAAGTTAACACACAGACACCACCAAAAACTAAGGTTTCTTCAACCTTAAAACCTCCATTACCGAGCGCTTGCAAGCTCTCTAACCTGAGATAACCCAACTCTGACTTGAGCGTTGGAGTGTGGTCGCCGGCCACCCCCTGCTCCACCTCTGACCTCTTTTTTGGTTGTTTCGCAGGTTTAAGACGATTTCTGTCAGCCCTCCGTACCTAAAGTCGGGCCTCCGCCATATCCATCACCACCTCAACCCTCCTTCACTCCACAAAAAGCCTACAAGCTCGTATGCACCAAACAAGCAAGGCACCCCACTCCCCAACAAAAAAAAACTAATTTATTGTTCTTAGCTTGGTTTTGTGGTTTTTTATTCATTGACCCAAAATCAACCGAAAACACTTACCTCATTTCCTAGCCATCCCAGTGCAGCGTGGCATAATGATATTTTGAAAAAATTACGTGATTGTCGAATGGTACGATCCACCGTGATTTGCCCATCAAACCATTGATTGAATTCATCAAATACCCTTGGACCCTCTAATCCTTTAAGTGGGTTTATATCCATACTCGTTCTTTAGTTGATGTCATGGTCTATTATTTCAAGTGTAAGTACAGGCTTAATGTTCCTTACTCTCTTGAAAGGAGAAATCATATAAGGACTATTAAAAGCGTACGAAGGCCGGTAGGGACATCCAAACTTACTTATGCCTGGTGGCACCTCCGTGAAGATTTAGATGGTATCACCACTTAGATCGCTGTAGAAATTGCACAATGACAGGGGAGTGTGATCGTTGTGCCACTAACATCAGTACATATTTCACAGTCATCCGAGGCCCGTCAATTAGCCAAGATAAACATATTAAACTCATGTCAGATTAAAAGGTAAAGATAATCAAATCGGGGAATGATCGTATGACCACTTGGATATACCATTATTATATGAACCGATGAACCCCATCACAATATTTCTAAACTCCTTTAGTTCCGACTTCAATTCAAAAATAGAACAATCAATCTTGTCGATCCGTTAGATGCTATAATCATAACAAAACTTTGTTTTCGACTATTATCAGGACACAAAAACATAACGGGACAGTGTTAAAATCATCTATTAATTTATATTTGAGCAATAAAAATGATCATTAATGAAAATATAACCTCGTAATCATGTGTGTCGTCAAAATCATATAAGTGGTCGTCCTTGTCAACTACAGTATGCTCATCGTCAACAGGGTTGTTGTGCTCTTGTGCTTTGTTCATGATGTCGTGATGTTCTGCTACCTCTTTTCGAACGGTTGATGCTGCACATAGTACATAAAAAATGAGTAAATAATTGGCAAAATTATCAAGCTTCGATAATGTTTTAAACTATGTATATAATGTGCTTAATGCCACCCACATTATGAACCCATCTTGGGATATTTGGCATGTCATCCTCCACAGACTTCTAATAATTTTGCACTTTCTCGTTTACATCAAGATGAACATTCCCTTGCCGTACATTTGACCAAATTTTATATTGGAATAACCTTTTACTACTTAGTAATTTTGCTAGTTGTCTTATATATATTGGTGATGTGTTGTCAATGTGCAAGTGTACACAAGTAATAAATGATGAATATCAAGATCGTCTTCACAAGAATTGATGTTATAAGATCTATTACAGCAATCTTAATAGTGCATTTTAGTAAATTAAATAAAACTAAATAGATTATGAGATTAAGATCTAATGAAATTAACAATGCAATAAACAGGATGCAATAAAGAGAATCTAAAGTCAAATACAAAGATATACTCAATGGCAAAGGAGTAGTTGGGTTGTAAACTCACTTACTGGTTATTGATTATCTTTCAATTAAGACACAGTTGCTACAGTATCTGCTACAGTACTGGACAGAATCTCTAATGCATCCTCAGTTGTCACATTTTGGATATCTTATATCTATATGCAATCTAACAGTGACTAGTTATTAAACTAACATTAGACATAGCATTATATGTTTTAGACTCTATTTGCCTTACAAGGTGAATCCTTGTCTAGTTCTTCACTAATCTTAGATTAAATATAGCCCTATTCAAATATAGATTAACTAAACTTGGGCAACCTAATCTAAAACCCTATATTATTTTAATTTGTTCCAATAAGTCAGACCTTTTTTAGGCTCCTTCTTAGATAGTATCCACTAAATGGGTAGTCAACTGAAATAAGAAATTACAATAAATAAAATTAAAACAAAATGCTATAGCATGTCCTGAGAAACATACACATGTAAGTCAAATAACCATTAAGCTTATTCAAAACCCAACGAAATAAAGGTTTAGTTCATGATGAGCTTTAAAATAGTAACAACACAAGTGTTTGCCATTAAATACAAAATCAGAGAGAGAATAGAACAAGCAAATAAAAGATCCAAAATGCCTTTGTTGCAGCTCTAAAATCTCTCTTTTTATTATCTTTCCATATGTTAATTGTCCTCCTATATTTCCTTAAAAAGTGCTTTTTATATCTTGGGATTAGAGCAACCAAAAAGGTTGAGGGCACTTGTCTTTTCTTGGCATCCTAGAACCATGTTCTTTTTTGTGTTGTCTGCCACTATTTTGTTTGCACGACAGTGGCGACTGCGGTAGACTTTGTTTGTTAGCACATGATAGTTTGGACAGTTTTTTTCTGTATTTGATCCTGGATTGATGCAGCATTCTCTCTGGTTCATACTTGTTTTTGCTAATATGTATATAAGTCTTTTGTCGTTTTCTATAGGTTTTTTGCTACAGCGATGCAGTCCTTCTTCTATAGTATCCTTTAACGGGGCATGAGCTCTTGAGTCACTTATAATAATGCACTTCATCAGACTACAAAATAATTTTAAACATATCAAATTGTTATAACTAAACTTAAATAAATACTTATGCAAAATGTAACTAGTAAAAGGGATAAAAATTCATCATTTACTCTTTAAGTAATATTAATTTAAGCTTACAAATGACATGATAACTTTTATTTCATAGAGTTATCACATATAATACTTATAATATTATTGTGGTCATTGAAAAATGAATGCACCACATCATAAGTTAGTTTCAAAGAACCAAATGCCTTTCACCTTAAGATGTGGGGAATCTGCTTGTTTGCTTTCACGGCCCAGTGTAATTCTATCCTTTCGATCATTTTGAAAAGCCAAGCCTATAACAAGCAAAGTTAAAAAATCATAAAAAAATAATTTCTTGAATTATTCATAAGTACAAAACTTCTGAACTTTTTACCAACCTCTTAACATGAATATTTATTTAACATTAATTTTGATGATAACAAACTTGATTAAGATTGATTAATCTTTTAAAAGCTCAAATTATTTTTCATGTTTTTAAATAAATCATTATCTTCATAATATTAAAAAACAAGTTTTATATTTAATGAAAAATGATTTTGTGAAATTAGTTGTTTTTCAAGTATATGGTCTAATTGAAAAAGTTTTGAAAACTTTGAAATCAACATGTATTGCTTGAAATTCTGGATATGGACTTATTTGAAAAGTTTCATAGTGTTTTGGGTCGTAGTATAATTACAAAACATTTTGTGGTAAAACTATAATTTTAGAAAATAATTCACTGTAGCAGTCACTGCACCAAACAACTAACAAACATCTTGATAACGGCTAGCCGACATCGAAAAGAATTGAAGAGCGGCCTCTGGACACTAACGGCGATCTAACATCTTGAAAACGGCGATCCGACAATTTGAAATTTTGTCCATCGGTCACTTGCTCAAGTCAAAACAGCAATCCGACTTATAGTTAACGGTGATCCGACTTCGAGCAGAAAGTCAATAACTGCTATTTTTCAGCTCTAACTATGAATAAGCTCAATAAAATTCAAACAAAAACAATTCCAACCATTATCATTTAGTAAATTATTGAGCATACAACTTTTATTGAGCTTTAAATTCTTGTATACAGCTCATTTACTCACACTTTAGAATTTCATTTGTAATCAAACACATTGTGTGAGAGATTTATTTTGTATTCTTTTTTAAAATCAAATTGAGAGGTTGTAAGTGTTGGGATATATTTAGGTTAAGAGATTGGGGATAATCTCTTGTTGTAAAGGTTTATTAACACTTTGGAAGTCAAGTGTAAGAGTGGTTGAAGCCTTAGAGACTTGCTTAGTGGAATCCTCAAGCCCGGTGAGCTTGGAGGCATGGACGTAGGCACGGTTAGCCGAACCACGTAAAAATCAAGTGTTTGATCTCTCTTCCCTTACTCATTTATTATTGTTTTTGTTCTTATTAAGGCAATAGATTTAAATTGTTGCGTGGTTTGTTTTTATAAGTTTTAAAATCTTAATTCACCGCCCTCTTGGGTTGCGTAGATAGTATTTCAACTGGTATCAAAGCAAGGTTCTCTTATTA
>NW_006262688.1:15216256-15218198 GCF_000493195.1 Citrus x clementina | reverse complement strand
ATTCTTTGATGGTAATAACTACCCATATTGGAAAACTAGGATGAGAATCTATTTGCAAGCCCTCGATTACGAAATTTGGGAAGTTGTTTGTGATGGTTCATTCATGCCTTTGACTAAAAATGAAGTAGGAGATGATATTCCAAAACCTTCAAGTCAATAGAGTGAGTTAGAAAAGGAAAAGATGTATTTACACTCCAAGACTATGAATGCTCTGTTTTGTGCTCTTGATAAGAAAGAATTTCATAGAGTATCTAGTTGTGAGAGTGCTCAAGAAACATGGAATAAACTTGAGGTTGTCTATGAAGGGACAAATCAAGTTAAAGAGTCAAAAATCAATAGGTACACTCGCCAATACGAATTTTCCCAAATGGAATAAAAAGAAAGTGTGTATTCTATGTATACGCGATTTACGAATATAATGAACACCCTAGGAGCCCTAGGAAAAAATTTCTCGAATAGCGAGAAATTGAAGAAAATCATTAAGTCACTTCCAAAAGAATGGAGACTTAAAAGGACTGATATTGAAGAAGCCAAAGATTTAAATACCTTACCTATTGATGATTTAATTGGCTTTCTCATTTCATATGAAGAAGACTTGGCAATGGAATAAGGGCATGAAGAGAAGAAGAAAAGTATTGCTCTCAAAGCTTCAAAACATGAGAGTGATGAGGAAAGTAAGCTGGAAGATGAGGAAATGGCTATGTTGACTAGGAGATTCAGAAAATTCTACAAGAAAATTAATGAGTGAAGAAAGTTCAGAAACTTCAAGAACCAAAAGGAGAAGAATGAGCCACTCACTTGCTATGAATGCAAAAAGCCTGACACATATGGTCTGAATGTCCTATTCTCAACAATCTCAAGAAGAAAGCAATGGTAGCCACATGGGATAATAGAGATGAGGAAACAAGTGATGATGAAAAGCATTAAGAAATGACAAATCTAGCTCTCATGGCAATCAGGGAAGAATCATTGGATGAACTTGATGAGGTAAGTGATCTTCCTACATATGATGAATTACATGATGCTTTTAAAGAATTGCATAATGAGTAAATAAAAATTGGTAAAAAGCATACATGCCTTAAAAAGAAAATACTAAAACTTACAAATGAAAATGATGCCTTGGAAAAATGCAATGATTCTTTGAATGAGAAGATAAAAGAATTAAAATTAGAGAATAAAATGTTGCATAATAAGATTTCATTTTTAAAGCTAAACAAAGCACTTCATATGAGCATGAAAAATCACATGTTGATGAGTTGATAAAAGAGAATGAAGTGATTAAGAAGAATAATAATAAGCGAAATAAAATTGTGCTAAAATTCACAAATGGGCAAAAGATGTTGGATAACTTACTTAATTCACAAAAATGTGTATTTGACAAAGGGGATATTGGCTATAAGCCACATTTAAAACAAAAATATTATAAGAATTATTTTGTGAGATTACCTCCATTAACAATCAAGTTGTATGTCATTATTGTAATCAAGATGGTCACATGAAAAATAGACGTCCAGTAAAAAGAAATGCATATTATGGTGTGAAATGTATTTGGGCTCCAAAAGGAACAATTGCTAACACTCAAGGACCCAAGAAATTTTGGGCACCTAAAATTTAGAAAAAATTTTCTATAGGGATCAAAGAAAAGGAAAAATAAGTGGTACTTGGACAGTGGATGTTCAAGACACATGACATGTAATTACTCTTGGTTTTCAAGTTTTACCAAGATTGAAAATTGTGGAAAGTGGAAACGTATCCTTTGGAGATAACTCAAAAGGAAAAATCATTGGTATCGAAAATGTCGGTAATGTATCCCCTACTCTTATTGAAAACGTATGTTTGGTCGAAAACTTGAAACATAATTTGCTTAGTATTAGTCAATTGTGTGATAAGCGTTATAAAGTTATTTTTTTTTTAAGAATAGATGTATTATTGAGAATGCATG
>NW_006262688.1:15152778-15216123 GCF_000493195.1 Citrus x clementina | reverse complement strand
TGCAAGCATGGATTTAATTTCAAAGATTTCCAAAAATGATTTAGTTAAAGGTCTTCCAACAATCGGTTTTCAAAAAGATAGAATTTGTGAAGCATGCCAATTCAGAAAACAAATCAAAACTTCTTTTAAAAGCACAAATCATATTTCTACTTCAAAACCTCTTCAATTACTTCATATAGATTTATTTGGACCTTCAAGGTATACTAGCTTGAGTGGAAAGTATTATGCTTTTGTAATTGTTGATGATTTTTCAAGATACACATGGGTATTATTCTTAGCTAATAAGGATTGATTAGCGTTAAAAATTGTATGTTTATTAAGGGGTAAAAATGTTATTTTGTGCTATTAATGTAATTTATATTTGTAATTATGTAACATATTGTGAATTTCTAATCATTTTTCTAAGTATTTGATTTTGTGTATTTTTGCGTGTTTATTAGGTAAAAATAATAATTTCGTGCAATTTGAAGATTCAAACAAATATACGGATGTCAAATTTGGATTTTAGAAGTCCGAGAACTTATGTCATTGTCGAGAAGGATCCAAGACCTTTGTTGTAAATTTTTACGTTTTTACTATAGTAAATGTGATAATTGAAAAATTATAAGTTTGTATTATGTTAAGTATAATAATTGTTAGTGGAATGTGTTGGATGTGCTTTGTGGATTAAGTTAGGTTTACGTTTTTATTAGTGGGATTATTGGTGGGACAAATGTAAGGTCAAGATGTAATTAGATTTATTTATTTGTGTGGTGTAGATTTACTATGTATTAGTATACTTAGAGAGGGGGGTGAACACATCTCTTTACACCTTCTCTTCTCTTCTTTTCCCCCAAATTCTTCTTCTTATCTCTCTTTGTAATTTATTTTCAATCAATAAAATTAGTTTTATTTCAATTTTCAAATTTCATTTTTTATGTGTTTTTCAATTTTAATAGTTTCGTTTATTTAAAAAATGTTTAACTCAATATTCATAGTTAGGGGAAGGTGAAACTCTTAGTAAAAAATATAGTTTAATCAAATCCTATTTTTAATTTTATAAATTAAATTATTTTCTATTTAATTTTATCCATATTTTATATTTTGAAATTTTGATTTAGTGTAGACAAATTAAGTTTTGACAAATTAAATTCTTAATCCACAATAAAATAAATAGGAAAATAATTTTAATTTATACAATTAATTTTTTTGGGAAATAAAATAAATAGGAAAATAATTTTAATTTATACAATTAATTTTTTTGGGAAATAAAATAAAAATAAAAAGAATTTGTAAAATTATATTTATTACTAAGAGTGGATCCATAACTCTATCTAATTCAATTTTATACTTTTTCTTAAATAAATTACATATTTTTAAATTTTATTCTTATTTGGATAAACGTAAGTAAACAAATTAAATTCTTTCTTTGTGGATCGACCTCGGACTCACCAAAATATATTATAATTAAGCACTCATATACTTGGGAGTAAATCAAACATTTTAATTCGTGTCAAGTTTTTGGCGACGTTGCCGGGGAGAGGTGTTTATTTTGTTTTATTTTTCCTTTTATTTTTTTTACTTTTGTGTAAATTTTTGTTTGCCCCCTTTTCTCTTCTATCCCCATATCTTTCATAATTATAGTTTCACCCCAACATTTCTCGTTTCTAGCTCATTCTTCTCATAATTATGTTTTGACCCTGTAATCTTTCAAAATCCTCACTTTTATCCAACATGGCTCAATTCTAAAATTCTAAAAGTTACGGTGTGGCCATAAAATTATAAATAATTTGCAATAAGATCCCTAGACGAAATTTCTCACAATAATTAGACTTGGATTTATTTGGACTCAATTTGGACTTAATTTGGACCAAGCAAACTAACTACTAACTCTTAACTAACTAACTATTAACTCTTAACAAACTAACTACTAATTTTTTTTATTTCAATTATTTAATTTTCAGTTTTTTTATTTCGCATTTTTTTATTTTTTTTATTGGTGGGTTCAACCACCAAAGTTATTATTTAATTTTAAGTTATTTTATTATTTTGCATTTTTTTGCTTTGTTTTATTTTGTTAATTTATATAGCGGGTTCAACCACCAAAATTGTTATTTAATTTTAAGTTATTAATTTTCTTTTGTACACTTATATTATTTGCATTTTTAATTTTCATTTTTTTTCGTTGTGCAATTTTCATTTAGTTTTTGGATTACTAATTTATTTGAATATTATCTTTGTGACATAACCATTGCATGAGACGTTGATCTCGAACTTCAAGTGGCAAGTTAATTCATAGATCTCAATCACCACCACCAATCATGGACGAGATCCAAGACGAAAACAATTTAAACAATTTAGACCAACTCAACATGATCAGAATCAATCGAGAACTTTGAGAGACTACATGAATCCAACCAGAACCAGAGCACCGTTTTGTATAGTATTTCCTCGAAAAGCATCTCGATTCAACTTCAAACCAGGTATTATCCAACTTTTACCCATATTTCATGGTTTAGAATCTGAGAATCTACACTTGCATCTAAGAGATTTTGAGGAAGTTTGTAATACATACACAGACCAAAATTGTAGCATGAATATAATTAGATTAAAGCTTTTTCCTTTTTCATTAAAAAATAAAGCTAAAACTTGACTATAAAGCCTTAGATCTGGATCAATAAGAACTTGGAATAACATGCAAGAACAGTTTTTGAAAAAACAAATTTCACCTCATAGAACAAATTCTTTTAAAAGGCAAATCACTTCTTTCACTTAAAAAAATGGAGAAACACTATACCAATGTTGGGATAGATTTAAATAATTGCTTAACATATGTCCACACCATGGTTTTGAAACCTGGTGATTGGTCACTTATTTCTACGAGGGCTTAACACCACAAAGTAGACAAGTTGTAGAAATGATGTGTAATGGTGAATTTAGAGATAAAAATCCTGAAAATACACTAGATTAACTTGACCAATTAACTGAAAATGCACAACATTGGGATATTGTTGGAACTTTTGAATTGACTAATAAACCACAACCATCTCCATCTAGTGGCGGAATCTACAACCTTAAGGAAGATCATGATCTACAAGCAAAATTTGCATCCCTAGTTAGGAAGGTTGAAGCTTTGGAAAATAAAAAGAGTGATCAAGTAAAATCTATTCAAGAAATTGCATGTGATGTTTGTAGTTCTAATGATCATTTCACTCAAGATTGTGTCACTTTACCTGCACTTAAAGAATGTTTGCATGATCAAGCTAATGCCATCAACACTTTTAACAAGCCAAACCCATATTCACAAACTTATAATCCTAGGTGGAGAAAACATCCAAATTTTAGTTGGAGGAATAATAATAATGCACAATCTTCACAAGCACCACCTCCACAAAATTTTCAAAATACTCATGCACCATATGTTCCACCACCATGGAAAAATTTAGAAGATACAATGCATTCATTCATTAGGAAGCAAGATGATATTAACAATCAAAATGCACAAACTTTCTCTGATTTGAAAGATACTCTTGTTAAAATTGCTTCTGCACTCACAATTCAAGAAAAAGGAAAATCCCCAGCTTAACCACAACTAAATCCTAAGATTCAAAATGCACCCATGGACCAAGTTAAGTCATTTATAACTCTTTGTAGTGGTAAGGCTATTGATCGGCCTATTCCTTAACCTTGTGAAAATGAAAATTCAAAGGGTAAGGAAGAACTAGATAAACTTATACCTAGTGAAGAAATAACTATTGTTCTATCTAAACTACCATTTCCGCATGCATTGAATAAACCAAGGAAATCAAATCACTCTTCTGAAATTTATGAAATCTTTAAGCAAGTGAAAGTTAATATTCCTCTGTTAGATGTAATCAAGCAGGTACTTTCATATGCTAAATTTTTAAAGGACTTATGCACTGTTAAGAGGAAATTAAAGGTAAAAAAAAGTGCTTTCATGGCTTAACGGGTAAGTACCATTCTATCTACCAATAATAAGTTGAAATATAAATATCCTAGCTGTCCTACTATTTCTTGTATTATTGGAGATCACAAAATTGAGCATGCTTTGTTAGACCTTGGTGCTAGTGTTAATTTGCTTCCATATTCAGTTTATCTTCAACTTAATCTTGGTGAGTTAAAATCAACTTCAATTACACTTTTGCTTGCCGATAAATCAGTTAAAGTACCAAAAGGAATAGTGGAAAATGTTTTAGTACAAGTTGATAAATTCATATATCCTGTGCATTTTATTATCTTAGAAACTGAACCTGTTGTGAATAATGATAAACCAATTCTTGTAATTTTGGGTCGACCATTTTTAGCAACTGCTAATGCTTTGATTAATTGTAGGAATGGTTTAATGAATTTGTCATTTGGAAATATGACTCTAGAATTGAATGTTTTCAACATGTGTACGCAACCTAATGAAGAAAATGAGAATGAAGATGGCATTGATGAGCAAAAGGAATTGCTTGAATCTTGCATAGAGGAGAATATTCAAAAAGGGAATTTTTCTGAACTTAGTGACATTTGTTTGGTTAATTCTATTGAATCAAATAAACAACTTGAACATGATACTTCTAACATAAATTTGTTGTTTGATTCTTGTCAAACTTTACAAAGTGATGATGGGAAACCAAAAATTGAGGAGGTTGGAAACATTAAAAACACTGAACAACAGCAAGCACCTAAATTGGAATTGAAACCTTTGTCAGAGGGATTGAAGTATACTTATCTTGGAGAAGAGCAAACTTATCTTGTTGTGATTTTTTCGACCTTATCAAGCGACCAAGAAGGTAAATTACTATCTATTCTTAAAAAGCATACAAACGCAATTGGATGGACTTTAAATGACATTAAAGGTATTAATCCTTTAATTTGACCACATAGAATCAATTTGGAAGAAAATGCTAAAACATGTCAACAACCTCAAAGAAGATTAAACCCACACATGAAAGAAGTAGTAAAAACAGAAGTTCTTAAGTTAGTTGATGCGTGAATTATCTACCCTATCTCAGATAGTAAGTGGGTAAGTCCTACACAAGTAGTGCCTAAAAAATCTGGAATCACTGTTGTTAAAAATGAAAAAGATGAATTATTCCCAACATGAATCACATCTAGTTGGCGCATGTGCGTTGATTATAGGAAATTAAATGAAGCCATTAGAAAAGATCATTTTTCATTACCATTTCTTGACCAAATCTTAGAAAGAGTAGTTGGACATCCATACTACTGCCTTTTATATGGATATTCAGGTTATTATCAAATTCCTATAACACTTGAAGACCAAGAAAAAACCACATTTACATGTCCCTTTGGAACATTTGCATTTTAAAAAAATGCCATTTGGACTTTGTAATGCTCCTGCAACATTTCAAATATGCATGTTAGGTATTTTCACTGATATGATTGAACATTGTTTAAAGGTCTTTATGGATGATTTGACTGTGTTTGGGAATTCTTTTGATGATTGCCTTGATAATTTGAAAAAAGTTTTAAAAAGATGTGTTGAAAAAGAACTCGTTTTAAATTGGGAAAAATACCATTACATGGTTACTTCTGAAATTATTTTGGGTCTTGTTGTATCTGTTAAAGGAATTCAAGTTGACAAAGCAAAAATTGAAGTCATATCTAAATTACCATAACTAAAAACAATTAGAGATGCACGATCCTTTTTAGGACATGCAGGATTTTATAGGAGATTTATAACAAATTTTAGTGTCATATCTAAACCACTTTGTAACCTCTTATTAAAAGATGCACCATTTGAATGGACTGATAATTGTCAAAAATCTTTTAAGAAAATAATTTGTCTTTTGACATCTGCACCTATTACGTAATTCCTTATTGGTCTTTGCCTTTTGAATTAATGTGTGATGCAAGTGACTTTGCTGTTGGTGCTGTTTTAGGACAAAGAAAGGATGGTGAGCCGTTTGTGATTTATTATACGAGTAAGACTTTGGATAGTACTCAAATGAATTATTTGACAACTGAAAAAGAATTACTTGTTGTGGTGTTTGCATTAAACAAATTTCACTAATATTTGTTTGGTTCTAAAACTGTTGTTTTTATTGATCACGTTGATGTGAGATATTTGATGACTAAGCAGGATGCCAAACCAAGACTAATTTGTTGGATTTTGTTACTTCAAGAATTTGACCTCACCATCAAAGATAAAAAGGGTGCCGAAAATATCATTGCTGATTATTTATCAAGACTCACATTTGAAATCTACGTTGATATAACACTCATCAATGATTCCTTTCCTAATGAATTTTTATTATTTGTTACTTCAATACCATGGTATGCTAACATTGTTAATTTCCTTGTTACAGCTAAAATACCTTTACAATGGAATACTCAGGAGAATAAGAAATTTTTCGTTGAAGTAACGAAATTTTATTGGGATGATCCTTACTTGTTCAAATATTGTCCTGATCAGATTTTTCGACGATGCATTCCTGATAATGAGGTAAGTAGTACCATTAATTTTTATCATTCTGAAACATGTGGTGGACACTTTTCTTTAAGAAAAACTATGGCTAAAATTTTGCAATGTGGATTTTATTGGCCTACCATATTCAAAGACACATATGAATTTTGCAAAACTTGTGAAAACTGTCAAGAATTAGGATCGATTACTAAAAGAAACATAATGCCCTTAAATCTCAAACTTGAGATTGAAATATTTGACTGTTGGGGAATTGATTTCATGGGTCCATTTCCACCATCTTTTGGATTTGTGTACCTATTAGCTGCAGTTGATTATGTCTCAAAATGGATTGAAGCAATGTCTTGTCGAAATAATGATAGTAAAACGGTCGTTAAATTTTTGAGAGAAAATATTCTAAGTCGATTTGGAATCCCTCAAGCCATTATTAGTGATGGAGGTAAGCATTTTTGTAATAAGTCATTAGAGCCTTTAATAAAAAAATATGGAATTACACATAACATTGTTACCCCTTATCATTCTCAAACAAATGGTCAAGTTGAATTAGTAAATAAGGAGATAAAATAAATTTTAGAAAAAACAGTTAACCCAAGCCGAAAAGATTGGTCTCCTCAACTAACTAATACTCTTTGAGCATACCGTACTGCATTTAAAACGTCTTTAGGAATGTCACCATATCGGCTAATTTATGGTCAACCATGTCACTTATTTGTTGAACTTGAACATAAATCATTTTGGGCTATTAAAGCTTTTAATTCAAATTTGGATAATGTTGGTAATGTGCGAAAATTACAATTGAATGAACTTGAGGAATTCAGAAATGATGCATATGAAAATTCAAGAATTATTAAGGCAAGAACAAAAAATTTTCATGATAAAAGACTTTTTTGAAAAACATTTGAAATTGGTCAAAAAGTGTTGCTTTATAATTCTCGTCTTCATTTGTTTCCAGGAAAGTTAAAGTTAAAGTGGAGTGGTCCATTTATTGTAAAAAATTTATATCCACATGGGGCTGTAGAAATTGAGAATTTAAAAAACTGTCACATTTAAAGTTAATGGACAAAGAATAAAGCCCTATTTGGAATACCAACCACGTGAACCAAGTATCGAAATAAATTTGAGTGAACCATCAAATCTTGATTAAGTTTTTAATGAGTGTTTTAACTTTTCACTGTTGTTTTACCATTTGAATTGTTTGACTGTCTTGAATGATACGCGTTGTGATGTTTCTTGCTTAAGTGTGTTTAATAATTGTGTTTTCTTAGTCATTCTACATCATGAGCACCTCAATAAGGAAGATTCTGTTTACACATCTTAAAAGACTTTTGTGAATAAGATTTCACTTGAGAAGATTGATACAAAACTATAAATCACATCCAATTTGGGAACGACAACCACCAGAATTAGTGGCCTACGCTGAGGATTAAGAAAGACACTCAGAGCAATAGAGCGTGGTATATATGAATTTCAATTGGAGCTTGAAGTTAACTCAATAAGAGGAAGAATGGAAGTTCATTTTCCTCTGTACATATTGTGTTTCTTTTTTGTTGTTCGCTTTCACGTTTGATTTGATTTTACAGAGTAGATTTTGGTGTGTTTTGATTATTTTTTCGTATAAATGGTGGATAACGGTACTTCGTGACTTCTTAAGTCGGTATCCTTAGTTTCCCACAATAACTGAGATCTCAAAACCAAGCATGGAAGAAATACAACACAAATTACATAAGCGTTTTTCTTCTCTCCCTCAAAATGCACTAAAAAAAATTTACAAAGCTCGTTGTGAAAGATTGCTTTTGTTAATGATCAACAGAATTCCTTCTAATATTCGTTGGTTAATTGAAGCAAAGGTCCGATTAGCTGGTGAGTTTTCTAATCCATTTACTTCTTACATGTCTGGTTTTGGTAAAAGCACATTTGCTAAAAAACGGAGAGCTAGAAGACTTGGCTCAGAATGTCATAATTGTGTACGACTTAGTTGCAAACTAGAAGTTTGTAAATCTATATGAATGGTTTCTAATAATTGAGAAGATACAATTAAATTTGTTAAAGATGGCATGAGTAAAGAATCGTTGGATGATATCTTACGATCTCTTGAGACGCATCGAAGCGGACATGTGCAATATGAGATACACAGGTTATGGAGACTATTTCAAAAAGAAAGTGCACAGTTTAGTCTTAGGAATCTGACTATAAAAAACCATATTTGCCAGTTTATAAGAAACTGGATGGGAAGCCTATCCTCGACCCATAGAAGGCGTTCAAGCCGTTACTAGACGTAAAACTAGAGGAAGATGTGAGCCACAATCACAATTACCAGTAAATATCCTTTTACTTTATTTTTCTTTGATCATTTGCATTATTGCATTTAATGATGTGATTTTGTATTCAATCATTATTTGTTTTCTTTTATTTTTTTCTTTCTTTTCACTGTTTGCTTTTCTTTTTACTGTTTGCTTTTGAATAATTGAGACATGAGCTTTATGCGTCATCTGACAAATATACCAACCCATTTACAGTTGTTTCTCATTTTTTCTATCACTCAGATCTTTAAATAAAAGCTCTTTTTCCAACCACTCACAATTTGTTTTTTAAGATTATTCTAATGGCAGCATCTTCGAGTAGACAATTCAAAAATATTTGTGTGCTCTCTGGATTTCATTATGGAAAATACAAAGAGTTCGTTTAAGCAGCTGTAGATTTCGGCCATGTCATAGCTAAGAGGAAAATGCACCTTGTATATGGAGGAGGTGATCGCGGATTATCAAAACTTGTCTCAGAAGCTACTTTTATTATAGGAAACTAAGTACCAGGTATCATTCCACAACCCATAAAACCTCTGGGATGCATGTCTGATGTGCCAATTGGAGAAGAGTTAATTGTCTCAAGTATGCAAGAGCGAATATCTAATATGTTAAATCATGCTGATGCTTTCATTTTCTTGCCAAGAGACCTTGCAACTTTAGAGGCATTGATTACATTTGCATCTTAGGCCCATTTAAACATCCATCAGAAACCCATCGGTTTACTAAATGTTAATAATTTTTTTGATGGGTTCCTGACATTCATTAACCATGTAATTAAGAATCATTTTGTCCCAATCTCTGCGAAAAATCTTTTTGTTTGTGCTTCTACTACTAATGAGTTACTTGATCTTTTACAAGCTTACAAACTAGAGCCAGATCCTAAGACCTTGGCATTGGAATGGTAGACTAATGATGGTAACCCTAGCCCTAGTAAGAAGTACAAGTTGGACTTAACTCTTCGGTTGTAACTATCTTCTTGGAGTTATGAGGTTATGTCTTCTAAACTCTACATCTTTCCTTTAAGCCATTGAGGACAATGTATTGTTCAGGTTGAGGGAAGAGAATAGTTGACAGTTGTAGAATATAGCAAATCCTAATAATGTTTTTGTCGAAGATGGCAGAATATGGGGTGTAGCGACTCTAGAAACGCATTTTCAGCGGCTTGGTCAGGTGTGATCTTTCCTATTTCTTCTTTTATTATTTAATTCTTAATATCTTAGTATAAAATATGGAAAAATGGTATTTTGATTTAGTGTAGACAAATTAAGTTTTGACACATTAAATTCTTAATCCATAATAAAATAAATAGGAAACTAATTTTAATTTATACAATTAATCTTTTGGGAAATAAATTAAAAATAAAAAGAATTTATTAAATTGAATTTATTACTAAGAGTGGATCCATAACCCTAGCTAATTCAATTTTATACTTTTAAATCATCATTCTCACTTTATAAAGGCTTTATATTCTATGAAAATGTTTATGGTTATTCTTATGTTAATGGTTTCAATTGAAAAAACTTTGAGATTTTTTATAATAACAAGTATTGCTTAAAATCCTGAAAATGGACCTAATTGACAAGTTTTATAAAGCTTTGGGCCATAGTATAATTTTATAAAGTTTTGGGGTCAAACTACAATTTAGTTCATTGTAGTAGTTACTGTAGCTAACGGCGATCCGATATCTTGATAATGGTTCGCCGACATCAAATAGAATTGAAGATTAGTCTTTGGACACTAACGGCGATCCGACATCTAGATAACGATGATCCGACATCTAGATAACGATGATCCGACAATTTAAAAATTCAGCCCAATGGTCATATTGACCAGTCAAACGGTGATCCGACAGTAAGCAGAAAGTCAATAACAGCTAGTTTTTAGCTCCAACTATAAATAAGCTCAATCAAATTCAAACTTTAACGATTCCAACAATTATTATTGAGCAAAGTCTTGAGCAAACAACATTCATTGAGCCTTAAATTCTTGTATTCATCTCATTTACTCACACTTTGAATCTTCATTGGTAATCAAACACATTGTGTGAAAGAGATTTATTTTGTAACATTCTTTAAAATCAAATTGAGTGATTGTAAGTATTGGAATACACTTGGGTTAAGAGATTGGGGGATAATCTCTTGTTGTAAAGGTTTATTGACACTTTAGAAGTCAAGTGTAAGCATTTGAAGCCTTGGAAGCTTGCTTAGTGGAATCCTCAAGCCCGGAAAGCTTAGAGGCGTGGACATAGGCGAGGTTGGCCGAACCACGTAAAAATCCCCGTGTTTGAATCTCTCTTTCCTTATCTTTTTACCTTATGATAAATTTATTTGTTAATTGCTTAAAATTCATTTTAGATTTGCATTGAGTTTTTACATTAGAATTGAATATTTTTAGAATCCCAATTCACCCCCCTATTGGGTTGCATAACTAGAATTTCAATTGGTATTAGAGTCTTGTTCTCTTGTTAGGACTTAATCATCTAGAGTAAAAGATCCATGGCAACCCTAAATGACTAAACCTTTAGAGAAGGACAATCCACAACTAGACAACCGTTCTTTGACGGTAATGACTATGCGTATTGGAAAACTAGGATGAGAATTTATTTACAAGCTTTAGATTATGAAATTTGGGAAGTTGTTTGTGATGGTTCATTCATGCCTATGTGTAAAAATGAAGTAGGAGATGATATTCTTAAACCATCTAGTCAATGGAGTGAGTAAGAAAAGAGAAAGCTGTCTTTAAACTCCAAGGCAATGAATGCCTTGTTTTGTGCTCTTGATAAGAAAGAATTCCATAAAGTATCTAGCTGTGAAAGTGCACAAGAAATATGAAATAAACTTGAAGTTGTCTATGAAGGGACAAATCAAGATAAAGAGTCTAAAATCAGTAGATACACTCGTCAATATGAATTGTTCCAAATGGAACAAAATGAAAATGTGTATTCTATGTATATTAGATTTATAGACATAATGAACACCCTAGAAGTTTTGGGAAAAACTTTCTCAAATAGTGAGAAAGTAAAGAAAATCATTAGGTCACTTCTTAAGGAATGGTTACCTAAGAGGACTGTTATTGAAGAGGCCAAAAATTTAAATACTTTACCTCTTGATGATTTAATTGGCTCTCTTATTTCATATGAAGAAGACTTAGCAGCCGAAAAAGGGGATGAGAAGAAGAAGAAAAGCATTGCTCTCAAAGTTTCAAAATTTGAGAGTAATGAGGAAAGTGAACCGGATGATGAGGAGTTGGCCATGCTAGCAAGGAGGTTTAGAAAATTCTTCAAGAAAACCGGTGAGCGAAGAAGATTTAGAAACTTCAAGAATCAAAAGGAGAAGAAAGAGGCAATCATATGCTATGAATACAAAAAGCCCGGTCATATAAGATCAGAATGCCCACTTCTCAACAAACTCAAGAAGAAAGTCATGGTTGCTACTTGGGATGATAGCGATGAAGATTCAAGTGATGAAGATGAATTGCATGAAGTATCAAACCTAGCACTTATGGCAATAGGAGATGATGATGATCTCAATGAGGTAAGTGATCCTACCTATGATGAATTGTATGATCCTTTTAAAGAATTACATGATGAGTTGATGAAAATTGGTAAAAAGAATGCATGCCTTAAAAATAAAATGCTAGAACTTACAAATGAAAAGGATGCCCTCGAAAAATGCAATAATGAGAAGATAAAAGAATTAGAATTAGAGAATAAAATATTGCATGATAAAACTTTAGCTCTTAAAGGTAAACAAAGCACTTTTGAACATGAAAAATCGCATGTGGATGAGTTAATGAAAGAGAATGAAGTGCTTAAGAAGAAAAATAATGAACTAAATAAAATTGTGCTAAAGTTTACAAATGGACAAAAGATGTTGGAAAAAGTGCCAAATTCACAAAAATGTGTGTTTGACAAAGGAGGTATTGGATATAAGCTAAATTTGAAACAAAAATATTATAAGAACTACGTTGTGAAAAGTACCTCTATTAACAATCAAGTTGTATGTCATCATTGTAATCAAGATGGACACATGAAAAATAGATGTCCAGTAAAAAGAAATGTATATTATGGTGTGAAATGTATTTGGGTTCCAAAAGAAACCATTGCTAACATACAAGGACCCAAGAAGTTTTGGGTACCTAAAACTTAGAAACTTTTTCTGCAGGGATCAAAGAAAAAGAAAAATAAGTAGTTCTTGGATAGTGGTTGCTCAAGGCACATGATCGGAAACTATGCACGGTTTTCAAGTTTCACCAAAATCGAAAATGGTGGAGATGTTTCTTTTGGAGATAAATCAAAGGGAAAGATTCTTGGAGTTGCAAATGTCGGTAAAATTTCGTCAACTTTAATTGAAAATGTATGTTTAATTGAAAACTTAAAACACAATTTGATTAGTATTAGTCAATTGTGTGACAAGGGTTATAAAGTTGCTTTTGATAAATCTAGATGTGTTATTGAGAATGCATGTGATAACAAGATTTTATTTATTGGAAACAGATGTGGTAATGCTTATACCATTGACATAGAATGTGCATCCACGAATGATAAATATTTTCCGGCATTGCATGATGATAGTTGGTTATGGCATAGAAGACTATGACATGCAAGCATGGATTTAATTTCAAAGATTTCCAAAAATGATTTAGTTAAAGGTCTTCCAAAAATTGGTTTTCAAAAAGATAAAATTTGTGAAGCATGCCAATTTGGTAAACAAATCAAAACCTTTTTTAAAAGCAAAAATCATATTTCTACTTCAAAACCGCTTCAATTACTTCATATAGATTTATTTGGACCTTCAAGGTATGCTAGCTTGAATTGAAAATATTACGCTTTTGTAATTGTTGATGATTTTTCAAGATACACATGGGTATTATTCTTAACTAATAAGGATGATGCTCTTGATACTTTTAAAGTACTTTGTAAGAAAATTCAAAATGAAAAAGGGTATGGTATTGCATGCATTAGAAGTGATCATGGAGGAGAGTTTGAAAACTATGCATTTGAAACCTTTTGCAATAATCTAGGCATTGTGCATCAATTTTCATCACCTAGAACTCCACAACAAAATGGAGTTGTTGAGAGAAAGAATAGGTCAATTCAAAAAATGGCTAGGACTATGTTGAATGAAAATTTCTTGCCTAAGTATTTTTGAGCCGAGGCCGTCGACACCGCTTGTTATGTTTTAAATCGTGTGTTGATTAGACCTAATCTTAATAAAACTCTATATGAGCTTTGGAAAGATAGAAAACCCAATATTGGTTATTTCAAAGTTTTTGGATGCAAATATTTTATTTTGAACACAAAAGATAATCTTGACAAATTTGATCCAAAATCCGATATTGTTATTTTTCTTGAATATTCAAACTCAAGCAAAGCTTATAGAGTTTATAACAAAAAAACTCTAGTTGTAGAAGAATCTATGCATGTTACATTTGATGAGTCTAACCCATCCTTTGCGGAGAAAGGAATTATTTATGATGATGCAGATGGAGAGTTACAAGAAGAATCATCAAAGGATAAACAAGAGAATGCACCACAAAGAAATCAAGAGGATGGATAAGAAGAGCAAACAAATATGGAGCAACATGAAGGTACTTCTCAAGCACTCCCCAAGGAGTGGAGGTATGTTTCTTCTCATCCTAAGGATGTAATTTTAGGAGATCTCTCACGAGGTGTTACAACTAGATCATCACTTAGGAATACTTGTGAACATAATGCATTTATTTCTTAAATTGAACCCAAATCCTTTGAGGATGCGGAAAATGATGAATCTTGGATTATGACAATGCAAGAGGAGTTAAATCAATTTGAGAGAAACAATGTGTGGGAATTAGTTCCTAAACCGGAATGTCAATCCATCATAGGTACTAAATGGGAATTTAGAAATAAGATGGATGAATCCGGTGTGGTTGTAAGGAACAAAGCTAGATTAGTGGCTCAAGGTTACAACCAAGAAGAAGGAATTGATTTTGATGAAACATTTGCACCCGTAGCTAGACTAGAATCAATTAGAATGTTGTTGGCATTTGCATGTCATAAAGATTTCATTTTATTTTAAATGGATGGGAAAAATGCTTTCTTAAATGGTTATATTATGGAAGAAGTGTATGTAAAACAACCTCCTGGTTTTAAAAATGAAAAATTTCCAAATCATGTTTATAAGTTATTTAAAGCTTTGTATGGATTAAAACAAGCACCTAGA
This sequence comes from Citrus x clementina, assembly GCF_000493195.1. NCBI lineage: Eukaryota > Viridiplantae > Streptophyta > Magnoliopsida > Sapindales > Rutaceae > Citrus > Citrus x clementina. Next base: position 15,201,187 of record NW_006262688.1, on the reverse strand, counting down.
GCATGATATGATAGGCTTAAGAATTTCTTATTGGATAACGGTTTTTCGATGAGTAAAGTGGATACTACTCTCTTTGTTAAGCATAAGAACCAAGATATTCTTGTTGTTCAAATTTATGTTGATGATATTATTTTTGGTTCTACTAATGAATTGTTGTGTAAAAAATTTTCATCTTGTATGAGTAAAGAATTTGAAATGAGTATGATGGGAGAGTTGAAGTACTTTCTTGGGCTACAAGTAAAACAAAATGAGGAAGGAATTTTCATAAATCAAGCCAAGTATGTGAAAGACCTACTCAAGCGATTTGGCATTGATGATTCAAAAACCAAAAGCACTCCAATGAGCACAACAATTAAGCTTGACAAAGATGAAAAAGGTAAAGAAGTGGATATAAAAATGTATCTAGGAATGATCGGATCTTTACTTTACTTAACCATAAGTAGAACCGATATCATGTTTAGTGTATGTTTGTGTGTAAGATTTCAATCATGTCCCAAAGAATCTCATTTGCTTGCTGTTAAAAGAATTTTTCGTTATTTAAATGGAACAATATATCTTGGCCTTTGGTATCCTAGGGGAACTAATATAGATTTAACATGCTATTCGAATGCGAACTTTGCTGGTTACAAAGTTGATAGGAAAAGCACTAGTGGAACTTGCCATTTACTAGGTCATTCACTTATTTCATGGTTTAGTAAGAAACAAAATTTGGTTACACTTTCAACCATCGAGGCCGAATATATCGCTGCCGGGAGTTGTTGTGCACAAGCACTTTGGATGAAACAAACACTTAGAGATTATGGCATTAATCTTGAACAAATTCCTATTAAGTGTGATAATACTCGTGCTATAAATCTTTCAAAGAATCTCATTCAACACTCTAGAACCAAGCATATATAAATTAGACATCATTTCTTGAGAGATCATGTTCAAAAGAGAGATATTGCATTAGAGTTTATTTCTACGGAAAAACAACTTGCTAATATTTTTTACAAAACCACTTTGCGAAGAACAATTTTTAAAAATTCAGCATGAACTTGGGATGATGAAATTTTCGCATTAACATCTTTATTCATGTTATTGAGTCTATTAAAATTGACTGATTTATAATTTGATATTTTAATATCTATGGAATGCTCAATCATGATATACATGTGGAGTGTGTGTATTTTTGAAAAATGTATGAATTAATTGTTGAAATACATATATGTTCATGAATTATGCATTGAACTGACACTTAAACCATTTTGGATCAATGAAATGATCTTGAAATGTATTAATTGTTGGCTAAATACTAAAATAAATGTGTGAAATCATAAATTGTAGAAAATAGATTGTCGTTATTTCAATAAACGGCTATCCGTTTTAGGGCAGAAACAATGGGAAGCATTATGGACATTGTCGTCTCGTCGATATCTCCATAACGGCTCACCGTCCTGATGAAAAATTTTGGGTAGCTCTCTGGATGTTGTTGGCTCGCCGATATCTCTACAACGGCTCACCGTTATTACACGTTAAGGGTACAGTGACCCATCTTCTTCCCCATTTCATTTTTGCCCTTAGACTTTCTTTCTCTCAAACCCGCGACTGCACTTGTTCTCTTTTCTCAAATCCATCACTTTTCTTGTCATTTTTCACCAGATTGAAGCATTAAAAACCATTCTTATCTCCTTTAGAACATTTTTAACCGATCCAAACTCGCGTGTGATTCAAAAAAATTGAAAAATTCCCAAATTCAAACCCTAGAACCAGCTGCACTGTTCTTGCCATTTTTAACCACATTTTCCTCCATTTTCGGTCAAATCCCAACTTCCAATCACTCTCTAGACTCTCCAATCTCCTCAATACCTATTTGTTTTCTTCCAAAACCATCAAATGGCTTCACAACCGAGGCATACCCGAACAAAAAATGTTGCCTCTCAAAAATCCAGTTCCTCCAGGCCTCCCTTTCAGGTATTTGAGAACCTCCATTTTTCCAATGCTAACTCTGCTCAACAATTTCGTGACAAGTTCATGGGCAAATCGGTATCACCCTCTTTTTCCCTTGACAATGCGGAGTTTTTGGATATTTCAATTTTTGGTAGTAATATTACTCACATGTTTAGTCATTGGAATGAAGCTTTAAGTATAGAAGAACATGTTTATGGAAATCTTGTACGTGTATTTTATTCTAATATGGAACTCTCCTCTTCCCGACGAGTTGAAATTGTTACTTTCGTAGGAGGAGTTCGTATTGCGTTTAATAAGGTAGAATTATGTAGTATACTTGGAATTTATTATGGAGGATTAGACATTTACACCACTAGGAAAGAGCTTGAATTTAGTGATTTCTGTCATGTGGATGGCGTACAGAACATTTGTAGGCGTCGGGATCTTTCCGATGACCTTTGCTCTTTGCCTTTTAGGTCTCAACTTCTCCCTTTCCAGGTTCGCATACTTCATATCATTCTCCAACACATGGTCACCCCTAGACAGGGCCATACTGATGAGGTAACTAGGTTTGATATTGGTTTATTAGATTCCCTCATCCATAGACGGCATGTGAGCTTATCTTATACTATCCTTTGTCATATGTTGTCCATACCTAAAGTGACCAACCGGTCCCTTCCATATGGTAGCATCATAACTAGGATTTTGAGATTCTTTAATGTACCTATCACTGAGCCTATTTATGTCGAGACCCGAAAGCTCGGTCGAGAGATTCTGTCTGCGATCGGATTTTTTAAGAAGCGTGGGAAGTGGGTAAAGACAACATCCTCTAAGAATGAAGACACTTTGTTTGCTCCAGAGGATGATCGCATGCTAAATGACGTCTATTCCAAGGATCAATTACCCAACTTTCGCCTTAGGGCTAGACTCCGTGCCCCTCGCCGCGCAGCAGCATCAGCAGCAGTTTCTTTTCATGATGACGAGCCAGCTGAGCCAGCAGTACCTCCTGCAACATCTTCTGCTTTTGAGGATCGTCTTCAGCAGCTCTTTGACAAAGTGGATGCACTTCAATCAAACTTTGTGACTTTTCGGCAGTAGATATTAGATCAGCAGATGGAGTTACTTACTGGACAGCGCCACATTCTTGGTCACCCTAGCTATGATCTCGGCAGTTCCTCTTCACCGCCCCCATCTTAGTTTTCTGCACCTATGTTTTTCGCACAGACATCACTCATTTCATGTAGTTATTATGATGCTATTTGACTTTTGATTATGCTTGTGATGCTTTTATGATGATTTTGTTAGATGTGTGGACTTTATGATTGAGTTGATTTTGATGACATGTTTGGTTATTGCTTATGATTATGATTGATTTTGTTGGTATGGCGGTTGGTTGCTAAATTGGAATTTATATGGGAGTCTTTTAAGTTTTTTTGTTGTTGAGGATATGTTTATTTTTAAAGGGAGATTCTGCCGAATTTTTTTTTCCGACATGGGTAATCTCTGCACTTCTCTTTTTAATCTTTTCGCGCTCATTTCTTTTTTATGATGAAGGGGGAGATAATTTATATATAACCTATTGTTGAAAAAGTTTTCCTTTTATTAAATTTTTTTTATGAGTTTAAAAATTGATGGGCACATATTTAAGGGGAGAAAAAATTGCACAAGTATTTTTCTTGAACAGTTTGTCATCATCAAAAAGGGGGAGATTGTTAACATAAATATTTCTTTATTATTGATTTTGATGATAACAAACTTGATTAAGATTTATTAATCTTTTAAAAGCTCAAAATAATTTTCATATACTTTTAAATCATCATTCTCACTTTATAAAGGCTTTATATTCTATGAAAATGTTTTTGATTATTCTCATGTTAATGGTTTCAATTGAAAAAGCTTTGAGATTTTTTATAATAACAAGTATTGCTTAAAATCCTGAAAATGGACCTAAATGACAAGTTTTATAAAGTTTTGGGCCATAGTATAATTTTACAAAGTTTTAGGGTCAAACTATAATTTTACTTCACTGTAGCAGTTATTGTAGCTAACAGTGATCCGACATCGTGATAATGGGTCCCCGACATCGAACAAAATTGAAGATTAGTCTCTAGCCACTAATGGTGATCCGACATCTAGATAACGGCGATCTGACAATTTGAAAATTCAGCCCAACGGTCATATTGACCAGTCAAACGACGATCCGACATCTAGTTAACGGCAATCCGACAGTGAGCAGAAAGTTAATAACGGCTAGTTTTCAGCTCCAACTATAAATAAGCTCAATCAAATTCAAACTTTAACGATTCCAACAATTATTATTGAGTAAAGTCTTGAGCAAACAACATTCATTGAGCCTTAAATTCTTGTATTCATCTCATTTACTCACACTTCAAATCTTCATTTGTAATCAAACACATTGTGTGAGAGAGATTTATTTTGTAACATTCTTTAAAATCAAATTGAGTGATTGTAAGTGTTGGGATACACTTGGGTTAAGAGATTGGGGATAATCTCTTGTTGTAAAGGTTTATTGATACCTTAGAAGTCAAGTGTAAGCATTTGAAGCCTTGGAGGTTTACTTAGTGGAATCCTCAAGCCCGGAAAGCTTGGAGTCGTGGACGTAGGCGAGGTTGGCCGAATCACATAAAAATCCTCGTGTTTGAATATCTCTTTCCTTACCTTTTTACATTGTGATAAATTTATTTGTTAATTGTTTTAAATTCGTTTTAGATTTGCATTGAGTTTTTACATTACAATTGAATATTTTTAAAATCCTAATTCACCCCCCCTCTTGGGTTGCATAACTAGAATTTCATCCTCTGCGGAGAAAGTTGTTGTTGATAATGATGCAGATGAAGAACTACAAAAAGAGTCATGAAATGATAGCTAAAAGAATGCACAACATGGAAATCAAGAGGAGCAACATGAAAAAATGAATGCAGAGCTAAATAAAGGTATTTCTCAATCACTCCCCCAGGAGTAGATGTATGTTTCTTCTCATTCTAAGGAATTGATTTTAGGAGATCCCTCACGTGGCATAACAACTAAATCATCATTTAGAAATATTTGTGAGCATGCTGCGTTTGTATCTGAAATTAAACCAAAATTATTTGCGGATGTGGAAAATGATGAATTTTATATTACGGCAATGCAAGAGGAGTTAAATCAATTTGAAAGAAACAATGTATGGGAATTAGCTCCTAAACCGGAACATCAATCCATTATAGGTACTAAATGGGTTTTTAGAAATAAAATGGATGAATCCGGTGTTGTTGTAACGAATAAAGCTAAATTAGTGGCTCAAGGTTACAACCAAAAAGAGGGAATTGATTTTGATGAAATATTTGCACCTGTAGCTAGACTAGAATCCATTAGAATGCTCTTAGCATTTGCATGTCATAAAGATTTTATTTTATTTCAAATGGATGTCAAGAGTGCTTTCTTAAATGGCTATATTATGTAGGAAGTTTATGTTAAACAACCCTCTAGTTTTGAAAATGAAAAAATTCCAAATCATTTTTATAAGTTGTCAAAAGCATTATATGGATTAAAGCAAGCATCTAGAGCATGGTATGATAGGCTTAAGAATTTCTTGTTGGATAACAGTTTTTTAATGGGGAAAGCGGATACTATTCTCTTTGTTAAGTATAACAACCAAGATATACTGGTTGTTCAAATTAATGTTGATGATATTATTTTTTGTTCTACTAATGAATTGTTGTGTAAATAATTTTCATCTTGTATGAATAAAGAATTTGAAATGAGTATGATGGGAGAGTTGAAGTACTTCTTTGGGCTGTAAATAAAACAAAATGAGGAAGGAATTTTCATAAGTCAAACCAAGTATATGAAAGACCTACTCAAGAGATTTGGCATTGATGACTCAAAAACCAAAAGTACTCCAATGAACATAACAACCAAGCTTGAAAAAGAAGAAAAAGGTAAAGAAGTTGATATCAAAATGTATCCAGATATGATCGGCTCTTTACTTTACTTAACTGCAAGTAGACCCGATATCATGTTTAGTGTATGTTTGTGTGCAAGATTTCAATTATGTCCCAAGGAATCTCATTTGCTTGCTGTAAAAAGAATTTTTCGTTATTTGAGTGGAACCTTAGATCTTGGTCATTAATATCCTAGAGGAACTCATATAGATTTAACATGTTATTCGAATGTGGATTTTGCCGGCTACAAAGTCGATAGAAGTAGCACTAGTGAAACTTGTCATTTACTAGGTCATTCACTTGTTTCATGGTTTAGTAAGAAACAAAATTCTGTTGCACTTTCAACCACCGAGGCTAAATATATTGCCGCAGGGAGTTGTTGTGCGCAAGCTCTTTGGATGAAACAAACACTTAGAGACTATGGCATTAATCTTGAACAAATCCCTATTGAGTGTGATAATCCTAGTGCTATAAATCTTTCAAAGAATCCCATTCAACAGGCTATAACCAAGCATATAGAAATAAGACATCATTTCTTGAGAGATCATGTTCAAAAGGGAGATATTGCATTAGAATTTATCTCTACGAAAAAACAACTTGCCGATATTTTTACAAAACAACTTTGCAAAGAACAATTTTTAAAAATTCGACACGAACTTGGAATGATGAAACTTTCGCATTAACATTTCTACTTATGTTATTAAGTCTATTAAAATTGATTGATTGATGATTTTTTATGTCTATGAAATGTTTGAGTATGATATATAAGTGATGTGTTTGAATTATTAATTTTTTTCAATGCTTACTTGAATTGATTGTTTGAAAATATTACTTGAATTGATTGCTTGAAAACATGTGAGTTCATGAATCATGCATCAAACTGGCCCTTCATACATTTTGGCTCAATCAAATGATCTTGGAATGTATAAATTGTTGGCCAAAAATCAAAATGGATGTGCGAAATCATAAGTTGTAGGAAACGGATTGTCGTTTTCCTAATAAACGATTAACCGTTTTATTGACAAAAACCAAGGAAAGAATTCTGGATGCTAACGGTTCGCTGATTTGACAATAACGGCTGGCTCACTATTTTCTAAGAAATTTTGGATGTGCATTCTGAAAGCTATCGGTTCACCATTAACAGAATAACGGTTAACCGATATCGGGTGAGAATTGAATAAGGTTCTGGACGCTGTTTGCTCACTGATATCGTGGCATAATAGTACAATAAACTGGTTTCTTTTCATTTCTCACTTGGTCCTGAACCGTTTCCTCTGAACCTGTCAACCACAACTCTCTCCTTCTCTCAAATCAAATTTTCTTCTTGTCTTTCCTCACCAAATTGAAGTCATAAAATCAATTCTTAACCTCTTTAGAACCATTTGAACATATTAAAACTTGTTTTTTATTCAAAAATTCAAAAATCCCAATTTTAAATCCCTAGAACCCGCAACCATTCCTTACTTGATTTCACCATATTTGTTTTCATCTTCAGTCCCATTTCTACTTAAAATCAATCTTTATACTCACCATCTTCCATTCTATCGGTTTAATATCTTCCAAACACACACTTTTTCAAATATCTCAAAATCTCTCTATCATGGCTAGCGGTGAACATTCAACCGACGAACAAGAGCCAAACACACTGGTAAAAAATCTTATGACTCTTCTCGAGCTACTACTCGAGAATTTGAGCAAATCCACTTTCCTTAGTCTCACTTGGCTACTCAGTTTCATCAGCATTCCATGGGTAAACATTTCCTATTTTTACACTAATATTGGTCTTTTCAATTATATCTTTATCTGTGGTCATTCCATTAGAGATATTCTAGTTCAATGGGAAGAAGCATTGAGTATAGATGAAAACGTTTATGAAAATTTAGTTCGGGTATTTTTGGAATTTGATGAGGTTGACTTGTGTAGTATTCTTACACTGATATAACCTCTATTTTTACACTGATATAACCTTCGTAGGTGGTGTTCGTATTGAATTTGATGAGGTTGACTTGTGTAGTATTCTTGGAATTCAATATGGAGGTTTAGACATTTATACCACTAGAAAAGAGCTTGATTTTAATGATTTCCGTCATGTGGATGGTGTGCGGAACATTTATAGGCATCGTGATCTTTCCGATGACCTCTACTCTTTATCCTTTCGGTCTCAACTTCTACCATTTCAAGTTCTCATACTTCATAGTATACTCCAACGCAAGCAGTATGTGAGCTTGTCATACACTATTCTGCATCATATGTTGTCCACACCAGCAGTGACCAATCGATCTCTTCCTTATAGCAACATTATCACAATGATTTTGAGGTACTTTAATGTACCTCTCACTGAGCTTGTTTATGTCGAGACCCGAAAGCTAGGAAGAGAGATTATTTCTGCGATTGGATTTTTTAAGAAACGTGGGAAGTGGGCGAAGACACCATCCTCGAGGAATGCAGACACTTTGGTTGCCCCGGATGATTACCGAATGCTCAATGACGTTTATTAAGAAGACGAATTACCCGATTTAGACCAGTAGATGGAACTATATACTGGCTAGCGACATATCCTTGGTCACCTCGATTATGATCTAGGCAGTTCCTCTTCGCAGCCCTCATCTTAGTCTCTACATCTATGCATTTCGCACAAACATTACTCATATCATGTAGTTCTTATGATACTATTTGGTTTTTTATTGTGCTTGTGATGATTTTGTTGGATGTTTGAACTTTGTTTGTGATTGTGTTGATTTTGGTGATATGTTCGAGTTTTGCTTATGACAATGATGAATTTTTTGGTATGGAGTTTGGAATTTATATGGGAGTGTTTTAACTACTTTTTGTTTTTGAAGATATGTTCATTTTTAAGGGAAGATTCTGTCGAAATGTTTTGTACGACATGGGTAATATCTGAACTTCTCTCTTTAATTTTTTTTCGAGTTCATTTCTTTTTTATGATGAAGTGAGAGATAAATTATATATGATACTTATTGATTGGCATATACTTAGGGGGAGCACATATATATAATACTTATTGATCAGCATATACTCACGAGGAGCACATATTTAGAGGGAGTAAAATTGCATAAATATTTTTCTTGAAAAGTTTGTCATCATCAAAAAGGGGGAGATTGTTAACATGAATATTTATGTACTATTGATTTTGATGATAACAAACTTGATTAAGATTGATTAATCTTTTAAAATCTCAAATTATTTTTCATGTTTTTAAATAATCCATTATCTTCATAATATAAAAAAAAAGTTTTGTATTTAATGAAAAATGATTTTATGAAATTAGTTGTTTTTCAAGTTTATGGTCTAATTGAAAAAATTTTGAAAACTTTGAAATCAAGAAGTATTACTTGAAATTTTGGAAATGGACTTATTTGAAAAGTTTTATAGTATTTTGGGTCATAGTATAATTACAAAAAGTTTTGGGGTAAGACTATAATTTTGGAAAACAATTCACTGTAGCAAACGGCTAACCGACATCTTGATAACGGCTAGCCGACATCGAACAGAATTGAAGAGTAGCCTCTGGACACTAACGGCGATCTGACATCTTGAAAACGGCGATCCGACAATTTGAAAATTTGTCCAACGGTCATTTGTTCAAGTCAAAATGGCGATCTAACTTCGAGCAGAAAGTCAATAACGGCTATTTTTCAGCTCCAACTATAAATAAGCATAATCAAATTCAAACAATAATGATTCTAACCATTATCATTGAGCAAATTATTGAGCATACAACTTTTATTGAGCTTTAAATTCTTGTATACATCTCATTTACTCACACTTTAGAATTTCATTTGTAATCAAACACATTGTGAGAGAAAGATTTATTTTGTATTCTTTTTTAAAATCAAATTGAGAGGTTGTAAGTGTTGGGACACACTTGGGTTAAGAGATTATGGATAATCTCTTGTTGTAAAGGTTTATTGTGAAATACAAGTACGCAACCCAAGAGGAGGGGTGAATTGGGATCCTAAATATTATTAGATTCTAAAATAATTTATCATGCAAATCTAGAATGAATTTTATGGAATAACAATTAAATCAATTACAATATAAAAAGATAAGGGAAGAGTGATTCAAACACGAAGATTTTTACGTGGTTCGCCCAACCTTGCCTACGTCCACGTCTCCAAGCTTTTCGGGCTTGCGGATTTCACTAAGCAAGCCTCCAAGGCTTCAAATGCTTACACTTGACTTCCAAGGTGTCAATGAACCTCTAAAACAAGAGATTATCCCCAATCTCTTAACCCAAGTGTATCCCAACACTTACAATCACTCAAAGTAAAATATTACAAATTGTTTTTCTCTCACACAATACTTAATATTACAAAACAATGCCCAATGTGTGAATAGATAAAGCAAGAATATGTTTTAAAGCTCTATGAAGATTGTATTCTTGAATATAAGCTTAATGGTCGTGTTGTGATCAACCTCCTTTGAATTTGAATGAGCTTATTTATATCTGGAGCTGAAAAATTAGCCGTTGCAAACAGTCGGTCCGAAAACGGTTCGCCGTTAACCATTAACGGTTAACCATTTAGGCTAGTCAAAAGTTACCGTTGGGCCAAATTTCAAATAAACGGTTTGCCGTTTAGGATTACCCTTTTGCCGTTAAATTCCAGAGACCTGCAAGATGAATATCAGTTATCCGTTTAAAGTAAACGGTTAAGGATTTGCATGAAGTGACTTCTCTGGATATTATCGGTTGACCGTTTGTAATAAACGGTTCACCGTTAAGTTCCAGTAGCCTTCCCATCTTTTGTGTTTTCCATTTTTCATAAACGGTTAGAGCTTTAGGCAATATGTTGTTCTCTGGTATTAATCGATTAACCGTTTAAAGGAAAATGGTTTACCGTTTAAAGGAAAACGATTTACCGTTTATTTCCAGAATTACATTTTAAACCAGATTTTGCAGAGAATCTTTTTCTAATTTGTAAGTCCATCTTTTATGAAAAATGAATGGAATGATTATTAAGGCTTTCGTTTATTAAGGAATAGCTCCAACATTTTTATAAAAAAAAACCATTTAAAGTTTGTTATCATCACAATCAATATTATTAACATATTCATGTTAACAATCTCCCCCTTTTTTATGATGGCAAACTTTATTCAATATTTAGCTCCCCCTTAATATGTGCTCCCCCTAAATGTATGGCCAAATTTAGAAATGTCCAATAAAAAGATTTTTGCTCAAGAAAATATTTTTAAATTCATTCTAAATCTCCCCAATTATCTCCCCCTTCATCATAAAAAAGAAAAGAGAGAAATGATGCAAATCCGTTAAAGAAGTTACCCGGTTTTGGCGAGCGAAAATTTTGGCAGAGTTTCCCCTTAAAAATGAGCAAAACCACTAATACAAAATGAGATTAAAACACTTCCAAAATAGATTAACACCAACTTCATCTTTCAACAACCCAACAACGCCATGAACAAACAAACCAACACTTCAATATCCAATAAACCACAGATTTCACCAACCAATAACCAAGTCATCCAATCAGCAAGAATATCACAAACATATGTCATCAAAATCCAGAAAGAGCACATAGAGGGAACAATGTATATAAAAATATAAATGGCAACATGCAAACAACAAAATATGAAATGTATGTGCGAAAACAGAACCCAGAAACTATGGAGGTGGAGAAGATGTGCTCCCTGGATCATAGCCAAAATAGCAGAGAAGAGTGCGCTGTCCAGCGATAAGCTCAAGCTGCTAATCAATGCTCTACTACTGGAAGGTCTGAAAGTCAGAACGTAGCTGCTGCTGGTCACGTGAAACAGTGTCCAACCGATCAAGAATCAGCTGCTGGCGCTCTGAAATCCGGTGAACATCAGTAATCAACTGCTGCACAACGTCTGAAGCAGGGGGCTGAATTGGAGCTGGAGGCGGCATAGAGGCAGATGGCTGCTCAGGAACAGCAGATGGCTCAGGAGCAGGAGGCGGCTCGGAAGAGGAGAGAATGTCAGCTGGAGGCCGAGGGACAAAATCGCGACGTGGAGGATGAGGATGAGCTCCTAATCTAAAGTTATGAAGCTGATCGGGAGAATAGATATCATTGAGCATCCGATCGTCCTTTGGAGCAATCAAGGTATCCCGATTTTTGGAGTTGCTTGTCTTTATCCACTCTCCATTCTTCCTAAAAAAACCGATACTAGTCATGGCCTCGCGACCAATCCGTCTAGTCTCCATATGTCCAGTATCAAGGAGAGGCACCTAAAAGCGACGCAGTATCTTAGTAATGATACTGCCATAAGGAAGCAAGCGGTGATTGACCGAGGTTAATGGGACGGTCTGTAAGTAGGCTATCTAGTAGGCCAACGTCTAACCTCGTAACCTCATCCGAGTGACCCTTTCTAGGTGTCACTATGTGCTATAAAATAGTGTGAAGAATGCGAACTTGGATGAGTAAAAGTTAAGATGAAAATGAAGCAAACAAATCTCATCAGACAAGTCTCGACGATGACATATATTGCGGACGCCATCAGTATGACAAAAACTGTCAAAGAAAGGGGCTTTCCTAGAGGTGTATATATCATGCCCCTCACTAGAGATACCAAGAAAGTCAGCTAGATCCGCATCATCAAACTCTATTGGCACACGGCTGACTTGAGTGACTATCCTATTTGGGCGAGTATCGGAGATTTCCATGTTTGAATAAAAGACTCACACTAAATTTGGATAAACTCGGTCATCAAGGTCAATGACAGGCTCCCAAGGCTGAAGCATATCTCGAATGCTTCTACCACATACAACTAAGTTACGGAAATCATCAATGTCAACAAAGAAGGAGTCGAGTACCTTTCGACCATCGAAGCGTTCTTCGAACCGCTTGGCCAAGGAAGGTGTGGGGAAGTGAATGCTTGCAAATTCAGAGACTTCCCGTGGTGGTAAAGGATTCCTTGGAGGCACGGATTTTCGCCGGAGATTTCTCCGAGGAGGTTCAGCCATGGAGAAACACAATGGAATGTGAAAAATGCGGGAGAGATGTGATGAGAAGAAAATGAATCGATGATTTATTAAAGAAGGAATAGAGGATGTGAGTTGGATGCTCAATTTGGATGAAGAATGAGAAGAATCGGATTAAAAATGAAGAAACCCGACCCGCGGTAGTTAGGGTTTAGATTTGGGATTTTTGAATTTTGGGCTTGATTTGAAGTTTTAAATCGGTGAAATTGTTCTAAAGGTGATAAGAAATGATTTTGAAGGTTTGATCTGCCAAGAAAAGCAAGAAAAATGAGGGTTTTGAGGGCAGAGAAACCTTCGGCTGCGCAACAATGGCCGAAACGGTGAAAGGGTAGCTGGAGAAGGAGAAGAAAAACCTTTGAACAATTTTATAATTGCGAAAACGGTTAACCGTTTATTTAAACTGTTAAGGGGTAACTTCCAGAGGCTAAAGAAAGGGCAACAGTGAAAGCTTAAGTGCTTCATGGCTAAGGAGTAACTGTTAGAGGACTCTCTGTTTTCAAACAATTCATCGATTGTAGCAAACAATGAAAGAGTAAACGGACAAACACATAATCTCGTTTCTGGAATAAATAGGTTCACTGTTTATTGGACACGGTTATCCATTTATTTTATCTGTCATTTTGCACATTTGATTTAATTGATCTGAAAATATTTTATGAGCCATTTTAATGCATGATTCATGAACGTGTTTTCAACCAATTTAATTCATATAATCAAGAATTAACAAGGCAAATTCATCATTTAACTATCAAGCTCAAGCATTACATAAATATTTGATCACAACTAAGTCAATCAATTCAGTACACTCAATAGCATGAATAGAGACATTAATGCGAAAATTTCATCATCCCAAGTTCATGCCGAATTTTTGAAAATTGTTCTTCGCAAAGTGGTTTTGTGAAAATATCGGCAAGTTGTTTTTCCGTAGAAATAAACTCTAATGCAATATCTCCCTTTTGAACATGATCTCTCAAGAAATGATGTCTAATTTCTATATGCTTAGTTCTAGAGTGTTGAATGGGATTCTTTGAAAGATTTATAGCACTAGTATTATCACACTTAATAGGAATTTATTCAAGATTAATGCCATAATTTCTAAGTGTTTGTTTCATCCAAAGTGCTTGTGCACAACAACTTCCAGCAGCTATATATTCAGCCTCGGTAGTTGAAAGTGCAACAGAATTTTGTTTCTTACTAAACCATGAAACAAGTGAGTGTCCTAGAATATAGCAGGTTCCACTAGTGCTTTTCCTATCCACTTTATAACCGGCAAAGTCCGCATCCGAATAACATGTTAAATCTATATGAGTTCCCCTAGAATACCAAAGGCCAATATCTATGGTTTCACTCAAATAACGGAAAATTCTTTTAACAGCAAGCAAATGGAATTCCTTGGGACATGATTGAAATCTTGCACACAAACATACACTAAACATGATATTAGGTCTACTTGCCGTCAAATAAAGTAAAGATCTTATCATACCTCGATACATTTTGATATCCACTTCTTTGCCCTTTTCATCTTTGTCGAGCTTGATGATAGTACTCGTAGGAGTGCTTTTTGCCGTTCCATTATCATAGGAGTACTTAATATTACAAAACAATGCCCAATGTGTGAATAGATTAAGCAAGAATGTGTTTTAAAGCTCTATGAAGATTGTATTCTCGAATATAAGCTTAATGGTCATGTTGTGATCAACCTCCTTTGAATTTGAATGAGCTTATTTATATTTGGAGCTGAAAAATTAGCCGTTGCAAACAGTCGGTCCGAAAACGGTTCGCCGTTAACCATTAACGGTTAACCGTTTAGGCTAGTCAAAAGTTACCGTTGGGCCAAATTTCAAATAAACGGTTTGCCGTTTAGGATTACCCTTTTGCCGTTAAATTCCAGAGACCTGCAAGATGAATATCAGTTATCTGTTTAAAGTAAACGGTTAAGGATTTGCATGAAGTGACTTCTCTGGATATTATCGGTTGATCGTTTGTAATAAATGGTTCACCGTTAAGTTCCAGTAGCCTTCCCATCTTTTTTGTTTTCCATTTTTCATAAACGGTTAGAGCTTTAGGCAATATGTTGTTCTCTGGTATTAATCGGTTAACCATTTAAAGGAAAACGGTTTACTGTTTATTTCCATAATTACATTTTAAACCAGATTTTGCAAAGAATCTTTTTCTAATTTGTAAGTCCATCTTTTATGAAAAATGAATGGAATGATTATTAAGGCTTTCGTTTATTAAGGAATAGCTCCAATATTTTTATCAAAAAAAACCATTTAAAGTTTGTTATCATCAAAATCAATATTATTAACATATTCATGTTAACATATTGACACCTTGGAAGTCAATTGTAAGAGTGGTTGAAGCCTTAGAGGCTTGCTTAGTGGAATCCTCAAGCCCGGTGAGCTTGGAGGCATGGACGTAGGCTCGGTTAGCTGAACCACGTAAAAATCAAGTGTTTGATCTCTCTTCCCTTACTCCTTTATTATTGTGCTTGATTAAATTTATTGTTTCTGTTTTTATTAAGGCAATAGATTTAAATTGTTGTGTGGTTTGTTTTGCATAAATTTTAAAATCTCAATTCACCTTCGCTCTTGGGTTGCTTAGATAGTATTTCATAACCCATCTAAATCCCATGACTAAAGCCATAAATATTGTATTTCTCAATATTATGAGAAGGATTTTTCAAGCGCTCATTCTTAAATTTGTTGGCTTTCTGGTATTGTTAATATTGTCGTATACCATTTTCCATGATAAACGATCCCATAGAGGACTTCGAAAGTGGTCTATATCGTCAACATAATTCATTAGATGGAAATCAGCTTAACTATGATCCTTTCTCTCATATAGTACCCTGTCTGTAAAGTAATACAATGCGATTTTCAAGGCATCAATGTCATCCATAGCATGAAAATTCAAAGCGGCAAATATAGAGTCCAATTGTTTGATATTCAAGTTTTTAAACCTACCACCGAAGTACTTATTAAGCACCCTATGCTGCGTCTTCATATTTTTTGGTAGGATATACGGACCATTGGAAAGCCCCATAACTAGGCACCACTCTCTAATTTGAAACCACAACTGATTTTCATCGATTTCTTCATGTGCCACTTGCCTAAGCAATAGGTTATGAATTATAACATCACTGAATGCATAACTATCCAAATTCATGAAGTGCTCAAAAAAATCACTTTTGAACGTCAAATACGGCCTAGGAAATTATCATCAAAGTATAACTTCATCACGCCGGGCTCTTTCCTAGGTTTGGGCAGATTATGCTTTGCTAATTTAGTTTTTGTCATCTATTTGAAACAAAGTCGAAATTCTATTCATTATTGTGCAATCTATAAAATTATAATAATAATAATATAAAATAAAAAGTATATTAAAAAAAATAAAATGGTCCTATGTTTTGGAAACATATTATTGTTGTTTGAATTCTAATGCTATAGGTGTCAATATACAAGTGTACACAACAAGTAATATAATGATAAGTATTCAACATCATCAATATGCAAGTGACAACAACCTTATCAGTGCAATTTTAACTTAATTATAAAAGAACAATTGATAAAATTGATTTCTTAAAATTAACAAGGTAATAAATAAAATGCAATTAAGAAGAACTTCAAATTTAACACAAGAGACTAATTGGATGAGAATGTAGTAGTTGAGTAATTAAACTCATTTAATGGTTTTGACTATTTTTCTAATTTTTTATTCGGTTGCTATAGCATCTGCTACAGCACTGGGCAGAACCCTTATACCTCAGATATCGCTTGTTGGATCTCTTATATCTTGATGCAACTTAACAGTGATCAATTGTCAAGCTAACATAAGATATAGCATTTCAGATCTTAGAATCTAATTACTCTACAAAGTGAATATCTATGTCTAGTTCATCACAAATTTTAGATTAAGCATGGCCCTTTTCGAATTAAGTTAAACTCAACTCAGGAAACTTAATCTAAAACCAAGTATTGTTTTGATATATTCTACTAAGTCAGGTCCTTTTGAGGCTTTTTCTTATCTAGTATCACTAAATGAGTGATTAGCCAAAATAGTGAATTGTAATAAGTATCATCAAAACAACTTGCTATAGCAAACTTATAGCAATGCTAAATATCAGTCAATTAAACATAAAGATTGCTTATCACTTAACCACAAATAAATTTAATTCATAATTTATGATAAAACAAAAACCAAAATAGTTTCAACCTTCAAACAAATCATCACAATAAGATAAAAACAAGAGAGCAAGAATAAGAGTTGAAATTTGCTCGTCCTTATGAATCAACTCCATGTACTTCTTGAATCTGTTGTTGCAGTCCTTAATTCTCTCTCTTGATCTGAGTTTTATCTTGTGTTGTTTCTCTCTCTTTTTCTCTAATGACTGCTCCCTTTTTCGTTGTAATGTGCCCATTATATAAGTTGAAATCAGGGTTACCAGAAACGTATAGCAGTGAATCTCTTATTTTTGGAAACTTTAGATTGCAATCTTCTATCTAACGTGCAAAATCTTGTTTATCGTTGCTCCAGTTGTTGCTGTTGCAACAGTGCTACAGTATTTTGCTTCAGTATCTTCATTATTCCAAACTTGCTTTAATTTCATTGCAGCCAAGTTCTTTTGCAATTTTACAAGCTTACTGTTGTAACATTCCATCCATGAAATTTGAGCTTCTTGGTCACCTACAATTATCCACATAATCAGAGCACACAATAATTTAAAAACACATGAATTTTATTGAAATTAAACTTAAATGACTACTCATGTAAAATGTAACTAAAATGCAGCGAAAACATAGCATCTACTCTCTAAGTAATGTTGATTTAAGCATAAAAAACACCATGATAACTCGCATTTTATAGAGTTATCAATTGTGCACAAAAATTGGTACAACGACTCAGTGTAACAGGCACCGGTTTCACAAACATTTAGAAAACAAAATCAGAATTTTTGAACAACAAGCGCCCGTCGCAGAAAATCTCACGATGGGCCATCAACACATCGTGATTTCGTAAGATGGGTGCTACCATCTCGCGAATCTCAAGATATTCCTAGAAATGCACCAACACCCCCAACAACCCCCACCACCACTACTAACAACACCAACAAATACTCAACCCTCCATCACCACAAATAACACCAACAATTACTCATTCCACCACCACCATAGCAACAACATGCAATAACAACAACATACAATAACATCAACACACAACCACAACACAACACAAGAATAAAATAAAGCATATATTTGAAATTGCTATCCTTGGGTTCTTTAACTTCAACTGTTGATTTCGGAGATCTTGACTGCTATTGGACATGATATGAATGGGATTGGTGTTATTCGACGTGATTTTGGTGAGATTGACCACCGATGATGGACTCTGATGTTGCTCTAAGGTGCCGGCGATAGGTGAGAGATTTCAGTGAGTAAGAGATTTTGGTGAGCTTGAGTGAGAATGACAGGGGCAATTTAGTCCAAAAAATTAGTGTTTGGCTAGTTTTGTTAGCAAAAAACTTATATGGTTAAAATCCCAATTCACCCACTTCTTAGGTTGCCTAGTTAGTATTTCATTTGGTATCAGAGTGAGGTGCTCTTGTGTAGACTTAACCATATAGACTTAAAGATCCATAGCAACCCAAATTAGCTCAACCTTAATGGAAGGCCAATCCACCACTAGACCTTCATTCTTTTATGGTAATGACTATCCATATTGGAAAACTAGGATGAGAATTTATTTGCAAGCTTTAGATTATAAAATTTGGGAAGTTATTTGTGATGGTTCATTTATACCTATGACTAAAAATGAATAGGAGATGATATTCCAAAATTCTCAAGTCAATAGAGTGAATTAGAAAAGAAAAAGATGTCTTTAAACTCTAAAGCAATGAATGCTCTATTTTGTGCTTTAGATAAGAAAGTATTTCATAGAGTTTCTAGTTGTGAAAGTGCTTATGAAATTTGGAAGAAACTTGAAGTTGTATATGAGGGAACAAATCAAGTTAAGGAGTGTAAAATTAGTAGATTCATTAGGCAATATGAAATGTTTCAAATGGAATCATATGAGAGTGTTCATTGTATGTGCACTAGATTTATCGATATTGTGAATTCTCTTGAAGCACTAGGAAAGACATTTAGTAATTGTGAAAAAGTGAAGAAAATTATTAGATCATTGCCTAAAGAGTGGAGACCAAAGAGAACGGCTATAGAAGAAGCAAAAAATCTTAATACTTTATCTCTTGATGATCTTATTGGTTCACTTATCTCATATGAAGAGGATGTTGCTATTGAAAGAATTGATGAAGACAAAAGAAGAAGAGCTTTGTTTTTAAATATCCTATAGTTGAAAGTGATGATGATGGGAGTAACTTTGAAGATGAAGACATTGAAATAATTGTTAAAAAGTTTAAAAGGATCTTTAAGAAGCAAATCAAGAGAAGAAACTTTAAAGATCTCATGAGAGAAAACTTTAAGGTGGAGAAAGGGAAGAATGAGCTAATTGTTTATTTTGAATGCAAAAAGTCTGGCCATATAAGATCAGAGTGTCCACTTCTCAACAAACTCAAGAAGAAAGTCATAGTGGCTACTTGGGATGATAGCGATGAAGAATCGAGTAATGAGAAGATTCGCAAGAAGTGTCAAAACTAGCACTTATGGCAATAGGAGATGATGAACTTGATGAGGTAAATGATCTTCCTACTTATGATGAGTTATATGATGCTTTTAAAGAGTTGTGTGATGAATTGATGAAAGTTGGTAAAAAGAATACATGTCTTCAAAAGAAAACGGTAGAGCTCACAAATGAAAATGAATCTCTAAGTGCAAAGATTAGTTGCTTAGAATTAGAAAATAAAACATTGCATGATAGAGTTACATTATCAAATGAGAAACCTAGCACTTCACATGAACATATAGAATCACATGTAGATAATTTGAAAAAGAAAAATGAGATGCTCAAGAAAAAGAATATTGAACTTAGTGATGTTGTCTTAAAATTTACAAATGGGCAAAAGATGTTGGATAATTTGCTTAATTCACAAAAATGTGTGTTTCACAAATGAGGTATTGGCTATAAGCCAAATTTGAAACAAAAGTATTATAAGAATTTCTTTGTGAAGAGTACCTTCATTAACAATCAAGTTGTATGCCACCATTGCAATCAAGATGGTCACATGAAGAATAAATGTCCAGTTAAAAAAAATGCATATTATAGAGCAAAATATATTTGGGTTCCAAAAGGAATCATTATTAACATTCAAGGATCCAAGAGTATTTGGGTACCAAAAGGCACAATTTGAATATTTTTTCGTAGGTACTATAATCACAAAATGGTAGAGAGTTCTTTGATGAAAACTTGTGAGGATAATCAGTTAATTATGATTTAGTAGAAAAAGATGAGGCAAGATGATTTAATTGTTTTGGTAACAATTCTTGTAATATTGATTTTGTTGAATGAATCATGATGGATGGATAATAGCTTGAATTTACAAAAACATGCTGGTACATTTAGATAATTGAATTATTATTGTATGTAATCATGATATATGGATAAATATATATGTTGGTAGCATGTCAACTTATCATGATGTCTTTGTTTGATTTTGATGATTGTATGATCTTTGAACTCCTTAAGGTTTTATAAGTTTAATTGAAGATCATTAAAGTTTTATGAAAACGGCAAACCGATAGTTTTACCCCAAAACTTTCTCCCAAGAGGGGGAGTGAATTGGGATTTTAAAACTTAAGCTAAACAAAACACACAACAATTCAATTTATTCCCTTAATGAAATCAAAAGCAATAAATTTAGTAAAGCATAATAATGAAATAGTAAGGGAAGAGAGAGCAAATACAATTATTTTTACGTGGTTCAGCAATCCTTGCCTTTGTCCACGCCTCCAAGCTCAGCCGGCTTGTAGATTTCATTATCCAAACCTCTCAGGGCTTCAAGAACACTTACAATTGACTTCACGGTGTCAAGCAACTTTTACACTAAGAGATTATTCTCAATCTCTTAACTCAAGTGTATCATAATACTTACAATCACTCAAAACAAAGATTACAAATGTGTTTTTCTCTCACACAAAATATATGATTACAACTTTATGCTCAATGTGTGAATAAATGAATCAATAACGAATTTAAAGCTCAATGAATGTTGTATTCTCGATTAAAAGTTCAATGATAATCTTGTGATCCACTCTACCCGAAATCGGATCGCCGTTAACAGTCATCGGTTAATCGTTTTGACTAGTCCAAGTGACTGTTGGACTGAATTTCAAATAATCGGTTAACGGTTTGGCATTATTGGATTGCCGTTAATTTCCAGAGTGCTACAAAATAAATTTGACTTAACCGTTCTTACTAAACAGTTCAAGGTTAGCAATCTAAAAATAATCGGTTCACCGTTTTCAGTAAACGGTTCACCGTTATTTTCCAGAATCATCATTTTAACAATACTTTGCAAAACATGCTTTTTGAAAATTATCAGTTAGCCATTTTCAATAAATGGTTAGTCGTTTGCTACAGTGAAATTATTATCTAAAATTATAATTTTACCCCAAAACTTTCTATAATTATACTATGGCCCAAATTGTCATAAAACTTTACAAATACGTCCATTTCTAGAGTTTCAACACTTTTTCAATTTAGACCATTAATTGACAATAACCAATTTCATAAAATCATTTTTCCATTAAGTATAAAACCTTTATATTATGAAAATAATGATTTATTTAAAATAATTTTAGCTTTTAAAAGTTTAATCATTCTTAATCTTGTTTGTTATCATCAAAATCAACATTATGGATACATATATGTTAACAGTGGTTATTTTCGTAATTTTTCATATAAGATAGAAAGAAATTTATTAATTAAAATTAAATTTTCTATGTTAGACGATTTATATGTTAGATTTTTTATGTTAATAGCTAAAATCACTTTACACATGGCGAAATGTTATTGCAATTTAAATGGATACTTTATACTACTATTAAGAATATTTATGACATTTCTTCATAATTTACAATTCATTATAAAATAATTTGATAATTAAGGGTATATAAGTTAGTTTATTGAATTTTTATTATCAAAATATTTAAATTTGTATAACTGACATTAAGAGTAAGCAGAAGATTAATAAAATGATATATAAGGTTAATACCATTATAATTTTAAGGGGTTTCGCTTAATTTTCATTTTCCCTTGTCAATATCTACAATAGAGTTTAATATTATACTATCATTAACTCTAGTACTATTAATAACTCAAGATCAAATATTTTATGTGCAATAATTTAATAATGTAGCAAAAATATATTTAACAAAGTATGCAATATTTAATTGATTATCATAAATTTGTATGAAGTAATTTATGTAAGAGATTCTTTGTGAGTGTAATCCAAATATTAAATAGAAGATACATTATATCTGCCTTAGATACAGCACATATTTATACCATTAATACAGATAATACATATTTTAAAGTAATTTTTTCATCTGTTAAAAGATGTAAATTTTTCATGTTGAGGGGGGCCTTGATTTTAGATAATTTTCATATTTAGTTAAAATGGGGATGAGCTATGTGATAATTACTCTTGACATCTGCCAATTCCTACTTCCAATAGTGTCGTTCGACAGCCGATTTCACGCGTAAAATTATAAAAGCCGACAATAAATTTTATAATAAAAAATTAAAACAGTTGTATGACATGCGGCCGTTGCAATTAATTATGGGCATGTTTGGTTATGTTATTAGAGCTCCTCATTGTATTAGAGTATTATAATACCATGTTTGGCAATTACACCACATAATATTATAATGTTGTCAACTCAAAATCTTATGCGATCAAACCCACATAAACTAAACCCGAAGGGGGCGTCGGATTTATATGGGTCTTGTAACTATTTGTGAGAAAAAAAAAATAAGACTTCTCTCTCGTTCTCACCTTGTTCTCAAATCAACTAAGGTAGATCTCCTTGTCAATCTGTGATTTCTCCCTGTGCAGTGGCTTAACAAGAGCCAACTCCACGATGCTCCACCACCATATATGATGCCTTTGCCGCGCAACATCAACTCCACCATAAGCTCATCGTGCGACACCCACCCACTGCGTGATACCACCTTCATTGCAACCAACTATGTGACACCATCTCTACCTTGCAATGCAATTGTTCTCCCTGTCCTTCACCACCTAAGGTTTGAGTTTTCATTTGGGTTTAATTTTTTAATTGAGGTTTGATTTGTATATTAGGGTTTTATTTTATTTTCTTTCAATTTAATCATGTTTTTCCGTTATAATCAAACATTCGTGGCAATTGATTTATGAAAAATAAGGGACTAATTGCTCGCGGTGGGTTTTTCGCCAAGCACAGAAAATTGCCCCTGTTGGGATTAGATAAGAACAAAGGAATACACATCTCTACATATAATTGTGTGTGTGTGTGCGTGTGTGTGTGTGTGTGAAATGATGCGGTAAAATGCAAAAGCATCTACTTGAATGTCTTTATCTATAATGAACAGCTAGTAATTGAAATATAAGTGTGCAACCCAAGAGGGGGGTTGAATTGGTATTTTAAAAATTATTCTAACAAAGCCACACAACAATCTAATCTAACGCCTTAATAAATTCGAAAGCAACAAGTTCAATAAAAACACAATAACAAATGAGCAAGGGAGAAGAGAAACAAACACATGAATTTGTACGTGGTTCGGCAATCCCCGCCTACGTCCACGCCTCCAAGAGATCCAAGCTTGAGGATTTCACTATCTGAACCTTTTCAAGGCTTCAAACGTTTATAATTGACTTCAAGGTGTCAATGAACATTTACAACAAAGAGATTATCTCCCAATATCTTCACTCAAGTGTCTCACACACTCAAACACTTACAATTAAGATAAAGAAATGAAAGTTACAACAAAACTCACTCAAAGAGTAGATATTCAAAATGAAGAACAAGAGATGATTCAATGTTTTATGATTTGTGAATTGAGAGCTCAAGATATCTCGTGTGCTTTTTGTTTTTGCTTGCTAGAGAGCTTGAAAATGAATTGGATTTAAGTTTATAAAGTTTGAGCTAAAAAACTAGCCGTTATGCACATTTTGGTCATAACTGGCTTACCGTTTATGGAATTCCCGCTTTTACGTTATCGTTAAGGCAAAAATTTGAATTTCAGAATATCCGGCATGCCGCTTTTCATATCCGGTTAGCCGCTTTCGAAATCCGGATAGCTGTTTATGCTCCAGAAGCTTACTACCCAAAATCCGGATTGCCGCTTATCATATCCGGTTAGCCTCTTGCTACAGTAACTGCTACAGTGAAATATTTTTCAAAATTATAATTTAACCCCAAAACTTTATAAAAATATATTATGGCTCAAATCGTTATGAAAGCTTTCAAATAGGTCCAATTTCAGGATTTCTAAATAATGCTTTGTCAATCCCAAAACTTTCTGAAATTATGATTTCACCCAAACTATGTGAAATTATAGAATGACCCAAAATATTTAAATATTTTCAAATAGGTCCAAATATGAAATTTTAAAACAATATCAAAGGTTTTAAAATATTTTCATTTTAGTCCAAAACACTTTAGTTCTATAACATCATTTTCTTATTATAAAAGCACAATTCATAAATCTTTGTTTAATCAACACATGTGGTTTGTTCTCATCAAAATCAATATCTATAGCCATATAGGCTAACAATCTCCCCCTTTTTGATGATGACAAAACACATTATAAAAATTTAATCTAGTTATGAAAAGCTCCTCCTTAATCAATGTAAGGTTAAAAAACTAATTTGAAAATTATTTAAAAGACTCCCCCTGCATACATGCATATTTTTATAACACATATTAGATTATTCTCCCCCTTCATCATCAAAAAGAATAAAAGCTCCCCCAATCAATCATCAAAGTCGCAATACAAGCACATTAGTTCAAAATATTCATAAGCATAAGGAAATCCATATAATCCATAACAAACAATCAAAATAAATCCATATCATCCAAAACAAATACATAATCCAAAAGCATAATAACCATCCATATAGTCGAAAATAAAAGGACATAAAGCAGTAAATGATATGTAGGTGTGTCCAAAAACAAGAATAAGAGACTACTGAGGTGGTGAGGATGGTGGTGATAAAAGAGGATACGGATATGGAATGCCAAAGTGCTTAAAAAGGAGGCGTTGTCCATGAATGAGTTGTTGCTGCTGCTACTAAAACTCAATCTGCAGCACAGAGAGTGTCCTCACTTCATCCATAAGCCGCTGAAGAGTAACCTCTTCAGATGTAGGAGGTTATGGAGGTGATGAGGCAGATGTAGAGACACTAGGAGCTGAAGCAATCACATGAGGATCTCGGCGTCTACGCTGGCCCCGAAATGAGAGTGAGAAAATAGGTAGTTGATCCGCTGGAACCACATCATTAAGTGGCCGATCATCGCTTGGAGCAACAAAGGTAAACTTGTTTTCAGTGAATTTGACCCAAGTGCCATTTTTCCACCCAAAGCCTAAGCCAAATATAGCGTCATCCTCGATACCCTTAGACGGTCTACACGACGGTTCTTGAATCGGTACATCAAAATATTTAAGGATTCGGGTAATGAAGTGACCGTATGGAAGGGAGCGGGTAATCAAGGCAGGTACAATCAACATGGTTCGGATGATGGTATAGCCCAAGTTAACCAGACGATGTCTAAGAATACAATCAATCAAAGTAACATCCATGTGAGAAACCTCATCTAAATGCCCTAATCTAGGAAGAACAATGGACTGAATAAGGCGAAGCAAAATGTGAGTTTGAAGACAAACACACTGAGTACGAAAATGAATGGTACAATCTTCAACAGAAAGATCATTACGACTACAAATATTACTAACGGCGTCAACATGAACATAGCTATCAATTTCGGGAGATTTCCTAGGCGAATAAATTTCTAGACCAAAATCAGATGATCCTAGGATAGAGTATAACAGGGAAACATCAAAATCAATCAAAACTCCGCTGACATTGGTGATTACTCGAGTCTTGTTCTTCTCGAAAACTTCCACATTCGAGTAAAACACTTTCACCAAGTCGGGATACATATTCTCCTCAATCATAAGTGCATCAATCCAACCAACATCTCCCAACAATTGAAATAAGTTTCTATGACTAATAGTGAGAGTATTAATCCAATCCGGTAAAACATAGAACGTATTGAGTACCTCACGAGTCCTGAAGCTTTGTTGAAACCGTTTGACTAAATGTTTCTTGTTCTGAAAGTGTGTGGACTCAAAATTGGATTGATTTGAGGTGCCCCCTACTTGCCGTGACCGATTGGTTTGTTGAACCGGTTCTTTGCCTTTTCTTCAAACTGGCCGTGAGCTTGACATGTTGATTTGGAGTGATTTGAAGTGAAATAAGGCAATGAAAAGGGAGATAATGAGGATTGAAAGAGATTTTGAGAAGTAATTTGGATAAAAATACGGCTTAGGAGGAAGAAATCTAGAGAGAGAGAAAAATTGGTTAAACCCTAGATTTGATTTCGAATATATTGATTTTGAGGTTGAAAATGGATTTGAAGGATGATTTTAGGCATAAGAATGGATGGGAAACAAGTTTTATGGATTGATTTGCATTACAAAATGAGTAGAAATGGTGGATTTTGGAGTGAAAACAAGAGAGAGAGGAATCGGTTTTAGAGAGAGAGTGAGATCCGGATTGCCGAAAGAGAGGGAGAAGATGAACAATTAATAAAGCCTCGAATTCGGATTGCCGAATTTCACTAACTGGTTAGCCGGTTAGTGTCCAGAAGCATGAAAGCCGAAAATGGCTTGCCGGATGCAATATCCGATTTTCTGGATATTTTCCAGAATGTGTCAATAACTCATTCGGCTTACCGGTTTGATTAACCGACTGCCCGATTTTGAGGCAAAATATTGCTTCACGAATTCGGCTTTCCGAATTGAAGAACCGATTAGCCAGTTGTGAGGCTGGACCATGCAAACCGTAATCGGTTTGCCGAATTTGAAGAATCGACTGTCCGGTTTTGAGGCAAAGAGGAAGCTTAGCAAATCCGGCTTTCTAGATTGAATAACCGGATGACCGATTTTCGTCCAATGAGCTCCAAAATACATTCGGCTTTCCGGTTTGATAAATCTAGTTATCTGAATGTTGACCCGAGAACAACCAAAGCTAATCCGACTTACCGGTTTGCTAAATCCGGTTATCCAGAATTTGTCCCGAGAGGAATTAATAAGAAAGCAGTTTTCCGGTTGAGAGGAAGTGGTATACCGGTTTAGACTTGGAAATCTTTTTGTCTCTAATTGAATTTTGGCAAACTCTTATACTTGCATTATATACATCAATTTATTTTTGGCTTAAAATTTGATCAATTTTAAATCATTTTGAGATTTAAAACTTTTCAATAAACCACTCAATGCATGAACCATAAATGCATACAATAATAAACATATTAACTTAATCAACAAATCATAATTCAAAATGCAGCTTGTCTTTATAAAATGCTCTTCACTAAGAGGTTTTGTAAAGATATCCGCAAGTTGATTTTCAATAGAAACAAATTTAATCACAACATCTCCTTTTTTAACATGATCTCTAAGGAAGTGATGCCTAATTTCTATATGCTTAGTCCTAGAATGTTGAATGGGATTCTTAGATAGATTTATAGCACTAGTATTGTCACACAAGATAGGTATTTGATTGAGTTTAATACCATAGTCTCTAAGGGTTTGTTTCATCCAAAGAATTTGTGCACAACAACTACCTGAGGCAATATATTCTGTCTCGGCGGTTGAAAGCGCAACCGAGTTTTGTTTCTTACTAAACCAAGAGACAAGTGAATGGCCTAGGAAGTGACATGTTCCACTAGTACTTTTTCTATCAACCTTATATCCAGCAAAATCGACATCCGAATAGCAAGTTAGGTCAATATGATTTCCCCTAGGATACCAAAGGCCAAGATTAATGGTGCCAATCAAATATCGAAAAATTCATTTGACAGCAAGCATGTGTGACTCTTTAGGACAAGATTGAAATCTAGCACACAAGCATACACTAAACATAATATCAGGCCTACTAGCAGTCAAATAGAGTAAGGATCTGATCATACGTCGATATGTCTTGATATTAATTTCCTTACTTTTCTCATCTTTGTCCAGCTTGATGGTAGTACTCATTGGAGTGCTTTTTGCCGTTCCAATATCATAGCCAAATCTTTTGAGTAGATCTTTCACGTACTTGGCTTGATTTATGAAAATTTCTTCCTCGTTTTGTTTGATTTGAAGTCCAACAAAGTACTTCAACTCTCCCATCATACTCATCTCAAATTCTTTGCTCATACACGATGAAAATTCTTTACACAACAATTCATTAGTAGAACCAAAAATAATATCATCAACATAAATATGAACAATAAGTATATCTTGGTTCTTATTCTTAACAAATAAAGTTGTGTTCGTTTTTCCCATTGAAAAATTGTTATCTAACAAGAAGTTTTTAAGCCTATCAAACTAAGCTCTAGGTACTTGTTTTAGTCCATACAAAGCCTTAGATAACTTATACACATGATCTGAAATTTTTTATTTTCAAAACCATGAGGTTGTTTCACATAAACTTCCTCCATAATATAACCATTTAAGAAAGCACTCTTGACATCCATTTGATATAAAATAAAATTCTTATGACATGCATATGCTAACAACATCCTAATGGATTCTAACCTAGCTATAGGTGCAAATATTTCATCAAAATCAATTCCTTCTTCTTGGTTGTAACCTTGAGCCACTAATATATCCTTATTTCTTACAACCACACCGGATTCATCCATTTTGTTTCTAAATACCCATTTAGTGCCTATAATAGATTGATGTTCTAGATTAGGAACTAATTCCCACACATTGTTTCTCTCAAATTGATTCAACTCCTCTTGCATTGCCATAATCCAAGATTCATCATTTTCTGCATCCGCAAAAGATTTTTGTTCAATTAGAGAAATAAATGCAACATGCTCACATGTGTTCCTAAAAGATGATCTAGTTGTAACACCTCGTGAGGGATCTCCTAAAATTACATCCTTAGGGTGAGAAGAAACATACCTCCACTCCTTGGGGAGTATTTGAGAAGTACCTTCATTTTGCTCTGCATTTGTTTCTTCATGATGTTCCTCTTGAATTCCATGTGGTGCATCTTTTTGGTTGTCATTTGAAGTTTCTTCTTGTTGTCCTTCTTCTGTGTTATCATTAACAACGACTTTCTCTGTAGAGAAGGGATTAGACTCATCAAATGTAACATGCATAGATTCTTTCACAACCAAAGTTCTTTTATTATAAACTCTATAAGCTTTGCTTGAGTTTGAATAACCAAGAAAAATACCAACATCAGATTTTGGATCAAATTTACCAAGATTATCTTTTGGGTTCAAAACAAAACATTTGCATCCAAAGACTTTAAAATAGCCAATGTTGGGTTTTCTATCTTTCCAAAGCTCATATAGAGTTTTATTAAGATTAGGTCTAATCAACACACGATTCAAAATATAACAAGCGGTGTTGACAGCTGTTGGTTGATTTGTATAGGCAATTACTACCAATGCCAATGTACAAGTATACACAATAAGTAATAAAG
Source organism: Citrus x clementina (assembly GCF_000493195.1). NCBI lineage: Eukaryota > Viridiplantae > Streptophyta > Magnoliopsida > Sapindales > Rutaceae > Citrus > Citrus x clementina. The sequence continues at coordinate 15,171,702 of NW_006262688.1, read as the reverse complement.
TGATAAATATGCAAGATCGTCTCCACAGAGATTGATATTATCAAAATGTTAAAGCAATCACAATAGTGCAATTCAACTTAGGACCGAAACAAACAATTGTAAAGTAATCGAGGGTTGTGAAAGAATTAAATAAAATAATACCGTAACGAAATAAACTAAGTTAAATGTGTTTAAGATTCAATTGAAATTATAGTAGTTGAATGATCAAACTCTCCTAATGGGGTGACTGTTGTCTATCAATTTAGCATCAGTTGTTACAATAAGTGCTACAGCACTGGGCAGAATAAATTTGCATCCGCAGCTATCGTATGTTGGAAGTCTTATACCTTTAAATCTATTAACAATGACCAGCTGCTAATATACTTATGGTACGACATTATAACCTTTAATATCTCCACCCTACAAGGTGAACACTATGTCTAGTGTGTCACAAATCCTAACGTCAAGTATTGCCCTTATGGGATTCAAGATAACTTAATCCAAGAAACTCAACTTAAGATCAAGTAGTACTCTAGTAATATCCGCTAAGACATGCCCTTTTGCTGTTCTATCTTAACTGAAACTATTAAATGGGTGGTCAACCGAAATAACAGTTATATTCATAAAAGAACTACTAGAGTAAAATGCTACAGCAATACTATAACAACATATAAGAACAGTCAAGAACCCATTAGATTATTTGTCACTCAACTACAAGTAAATTTAGTTCATATTCCGAAAGAGAAAAATAAACATAAATATATTATTCTCATAATACATCAAAACAATTAAAGGAAGAAGATAAATATAAGTGAGCACAGTGAAAGATAATTCCAAATAATTCTGATCGATTCTCCTTTGATCTTCTTTTTTTTTTCTCGTAATTATTCTAATGATAATTCCCTTGCCACCTTTCTATGTGGTGCACGCCTCCCTTTTATATTGCAAATTAGGGTAAAAAAAATCCATGAGCATGCATGCGTTAAATTAGGAAACATTCGCTGATCCGCGCCTAATTTTCTCCCGCATTACTCCCAGTTTGCTACAGTACATGTTGCTCTAACATCCTCAACAGCACTGCATTATTCCCGATTGTGCTTTTATTCTTTTGTGGCCATCTTCTTTCCTCCTCTTGCTCATCTATTGTCTCAACATCCCCTCATGAATTAAGACTTTCTGAGAACCTATAATTATGCACTTGTTTTTAGCACAAATTACTTTGATTCAAGCAAAACTTATTAAGACTCAACTAAAATGAATGTTTATGCAAAATGTAACTAAAATGTAATAAAAACACCATATTTGTTCTCTAAGTGATCTTGATTCAAGTCTAGAATTGATGTAATAACTCTCATTTCCTAGAGTTATCACACCCCCAAACTTAAACTATTACTTGCCCTCAAGTAATAACACATACTAACACTTCCCGCAAACAATCATGCACACACTTCATTCATAAATAGGGTAGCATAGATTTCACCTACTCAAACTGTGATGCTTTTATCATTGATAAATTGGGGAGTAATCAACCTCCTCACTGTAACATTTATCTTTCATGTGAATGTCAATCACTTGTAATGATGACGCCCAATTACTCAAACAATGCCCAGATCAGAGTTATTGCAGCAATATTTACTGTATAATCCTATCTAGAGGTATCTTTTACTCAAGGCTGAACATGGAGATCATGAACAGACTTAGCTACTCAATGCCTTAGACAGAGGACTTGTTTTTTTTTTTGATGCTACAGCATTGCTCATAACTCTTGCTACCTTTGACATAATTCTGCATATGGGGTACATACTCAAATCTGGTTACTCAGCAGCTGGAGCCATTGGAGTAGAGTTTATTTCATAGATATCACAGTCAATCAACTTGTTTCTCCCCCCAAACTTAAGATCTTTTCTATTCTTTTGGCTTTGCTCTAACAGTCTCATACGATTCAACCAAGGTCTAAGTGTTGGGACAGAATTTCACTTCTATCTATAACTATCCCTACTTGGCATTCTTATAAATACTAAATAACACTCAATGTATCTTCATTAGGTTTTCAAATCCATACACAAATATCAGATAACAGAGCCTCACACAACACAAATATGCACACATGCATTAGAAAACACAACCCCCCCCCAAACTTGAGAGATGTTGTGTCCTCACACACATACATAACAAAGGCACACGAACTGATAAAGATATGTAATACCGTAGAACAAACAACACAAATTGACAAACATAAGGAATTTTTTTTTTTTTAGAACAAATGAACTAGTAAGGAAAGAGTACTTCCCCGTAGTGGGGACTGCAGCACATCACGGGAGACTATCAGCGCTTCTTGGACGTACTACACAACTTATCTTTTGGTAAAGCTTTTGGGGAAGTAGCTGGCAATGTCTTTCTCTTTTTCGCCGCGGGGCTGGCGAGAAGAGTTATGGTTGGGGTTGCTGTAGCAGTACCGGTAGATGTACTACCTTTTCGTTTGTTGGATTGTCTTGGACTGGTGCGAATAGGCTGGCTAGGAGTTTGCTGGGGAGGCTTTGTAGTTAATGCATCAGCTGTCTGGCCCTCAGCTGTGATGGCAGCAATGACCGCAAGTAGTTGCTTGGCTTGCTCAGGTGTAGGCATAGCTCGGGCTACTGCAGCAGCCAACTTAGCATCGACTTGCTCCATTTCATCTTCAGAGGCTGGAGGTATTGTCATTTTTGCTTTGCCCTTGTCCTTTCTCTTGCTCGCGAGGACTGGAATAGATGGCTCCTCTTCAAGGTCTTTCTCATCTTCTTCTTGAATAATGTGCTTTTTCTTGGTTTTAGGCTGGGCTGGGATGGTTGGTTCCTTACGTTCCTTCTCTAAATTGTCCTCTGCTTTTGTGGGTGAGCTATCAATCTCATACTTGTCACCTTCTTCCTCAGGTGGATCCGATAGGTCAGCATCTTTTGATTCTACCTCTGCTTGTGGTTCGGCTTCAGCTTCATCCGCTGATTCATTTATGGCAGTGGCTTCCTCACTAGCTTCTACTGGAACACCTGTGGTGTTGGTGTCAAAATTATACTGCTGGAGCAGTGTATCAGGGAAGTTCCGGTGAGTGCGTTTCATGTACAGAGCAAATTAGTGTAGTTGGTTGTCTAGGTGTTGTAGATAACTCTAAAATCGATCGTTTTCCCTTTGCTGAGCTTCCACACATTAAGTTATACTTGCACTGAGTGCCTGGATGGTCTGTTCTAAGCCAATAGCTCGTCTAGCTCCTGTTACAGCAGCTGGTTCAGTGGTTGTTCCAGCATTCTCACTGGTAACTCTCTCAATGGTATGTGCCGTAAAGGCACCATCATTCTTGACATGATCATCTTTGGCATTAAGACGAACACCGGAAACTACACAAATGCTGGTGATGAGTGAAAGAAATAACAAGGCACCAGTTCGGTGAGTCTTGGTTACACAATCTCGGATTTCTTTAGTGATGATGCTACCCACATCTATGGGAAGCCCTTGAATAATGACATATAACAAGACCAACCTTTCTTGCGACATTGTAGTGGTGTGAGTGGTGGGCATAAGCCTAGATTTCAGAAATTTCACCCACAACTTAGCAATAGGTTTCAAATCTATCCTATTAACTACATGCCCCTCCTCGTTAGCCCATGATGCCCCTTTGATTGTAAGAGTTGTGAAAATGGTGTTCCATTTTTTCGGGGCTAACTTATCACGCAACTTAGCATACTCACAAGTAATTTCAGCAGGTAAGTTATAAAAAGAATTGATAACACGGGAGTCTAATGGGACAAGTGTATGTCTTACCCAAATGTTATGCTGATTAGGGCTTACCAAATTGGAGTAAAATTCTTTGACTACTGGTAGCACAGGATCTCGAGGGTGGTTGCAAAACTCTAGCCATCCTTGCTTTGCTGCAGCATTATGAATTGTTTGCACAATTCTCGTGAGTTGGTCTGGAAATTGAAACCCTTTTTCTTCCAAAATCCTGCGCAGCTCTATGAATTCTTCATATTTTTCTTCAGCGTGGTAACTCTGGAATCGTGACGGATCTTTGAGGCAGCTTACTGTTTTCTTATACCTCGGCATTGCTATAGCAATAACAAGTTGAAGTTAATGTCCCTAAGAGTAAAAAGAGAAGAAGACTTTTAAGAATTAAGAGAGTTGTATTCGCAAAGGAAATGGGGAATAGTGTCGTAGAACACTAAGCACATTGACTCATTTTTATAGTGGACTCTTAATTGAAGATAATTACAGTAACCAAAGATAAATGAGGGCATAAAATATTTGAAAAGTAATGTGCATATCCCAAAAATCTCAGTTAATAAAATTAAAGCATTAATTTCGGAGATTTGTTCGCAATTTCTATCCACATCCATGACTTATCTCCAACGGTAAGTGAGAGGCTCCATCTTTTAATTTACTGTAATGGTAAAATTGGTTGCTACAGCACCCATTCGCTTACTTTAGTAACGGTTACATAGTCCACACTAAAGCCTCTGACACGTGGCTCACCTCTCTACTATGCCACCATACAACCTTATTTGTCAATATGGAATTCAATTGTCACATATATATCCCATAAACTAAAATTAATTCTGAAATTAAAATAAAATAGATCAAATCATAGCAAAAGTAAAGAATGCAATACTTGTGAAAAGATAAAATTAAACAGCTGAATGAAATAACAAAATTAAATGAAAAGGGTAAGGAGGGAGAGCTTGTCAACAAAACCAAAAGAGATCAAAATTAGTTTGAAGTGGCTGTCTCCACAATGGGTTGCCTCCCATGGAGCTCTTGATTTAAGGTCCTTCAGCCTGACCTTCTTTCATTGTTTAATAACTGGGTTCTTTAAGGAGTAACACCTCCTTTGAACAATCTGCTACTGGATGTATGTAGTGCTTAACCCTGTGTCCATTAACTTTGAATTCTTGACCTATTTGTTCATCTAGAAGATCAACAGCTCCATGAGGATAAAACTTTAACAGCTTAAACGGGCCAGACCATCGTGACTTGAGCTTTCCCGAAAATAGTCTTAGTTTTATATTGTGGAGTAACACCAATTGACCAGGGTTGAATTGCCTGTGCTGAATATGCTTGTCATGCCAGTGTTTTGTCCTCTCTTTATAAATTCTTGTATTTTCATATGAAAATAACCTTAATTCATCAAGCTCACAAAGTTGAAGCTTCTTTTGTTCTGTTACAGCATGAATATCCCAATTTAGTTTCTTCAGTGCGTAGTGTGCTTTATATTCTAGCTCTAATGGCAAATGACAAGCCTTACCATAAACAATTCCGTCAGGAGACATGCCAAGTGGAGTTTTGTATGCTGTTCTGTAGGCCAATAGAGAGTCATGCAAGTGTAAAGACCAATCCTTCCTCGTTGGGTTCACCACTTTTTCTAAGATCTTTTTAATTTCTCTGTTGGACACTTCAGCCTGGCCATTAGATTGTGGGTGATATGTTGTTGTTATCTTGTGTCTGACTCCATATTTCATCATTGCTGCAGCAAAGATTTTTTTGCAAAAATGTGTGCCCTCATCACTAATGATTGCTCTAGGAGTGCCAAATCTGAAAAAAAACATTTTTCTGAAGAAAAACCACTACTGTTTTAGCATCATTGGTAGGTAATGCTGCAGTTTCTACCCACTTGGAGACATAATCCACAGCAACAAAGATATATAAGTTCCCAAAGGATGGTGGGAAGGGTCTCATAAAATTTATTCCCCAGACATAAAAAACCTCCAATTCCAGGATGTTGGTCAATGGCATTTCATGTCTTCTAGTTATGTTCCCTGTCCTTTGACACATGTCACAACATTTAACAAATTCATAAGCATCTTTAAAAATAGTGGGTCAGTAATAACCTGATTGCAGAACTTTAGCAGCTGTTCTGTGACCACCAAAATGTCCTTCATATGCTGCAGCATGACATGCTTCCAATATGTGGGGAATCTCTCCTGCTACAACACATCTTCGTATCACTTGATCTGAGCACAGCTTATATAAATATGGGTCATCCCACTGATAACTTCTAACATCATGAAGAAATTTCTTTTTCTCTTGAAACTCCAGCTCAGATGGTAGCATTCCACTTACTAAGTAATTAGCAAAATCTGCATACCATGGGGGTTCTGACTGCTGCAGCACCTGTGCTTGCTGTATTGCCAACAGCTGTTCATCAGGAAATATTTCAGTGATGCCCTTCCTTGTCAATGTACTAGTGTCTACTTCCAGTCGTGACAAGTGATCTCCTACTTTATTCTCACTCTTTCTCTGTAGTAGTGTAATTGATCTGAGTTGGAGTGAAAGTTTTACTTGAAAAATCTTATCCTTTCCTTGCCCTAGTACTGCTCCCACAGAACGATCACTAGCAGCACACATCAATTCGAATGGTAAAGTCCAGTCTTGAGATATAACTACTGGATCAGTGATCAGAGCTTTCTTTAATTCTCTAAATGCTTGAAGGCAATCTTTGTCAAAGTGAAAAGGTTTGTCATGCTCCAGCAATGAGCATAATGGTTTAGCTACTTTGAAAAAATCCTTAATGAATCTCCTATAAAATCCAGTATGACCCAAAAAACTCCTAATACCCTTTACTGAAGTTGGAGGTAACAGTTTATCTATTACCTCTATCTTGACTTTGTCCCCCTCAATGCCATTCTTGGATACTTTGTGTCCCAACACTATTCCTTCTTGCACCATGAAATGGCACTTTTCCCAATTGAGTACTAAGTTGGTCATCTCACATCTTTTAAGAACTTCTTCCAAGTTGTGTAAACAATCATTTATGCTTATCCAAAAACTGAGAAGTCATCCATGAAAACTTCTAAAGTTTGCTTTACCATATCAGAAAATATAGACATCATACATCTCTGAAAAGTTGATAGAGCATTGCATAACCCAAAGGGCATTCTTCTGAAGGCAAAAGTTCCATAAGGATAGGTAAATGTAGTCTTCTCCTGATCTTCTGGAGCTATAGCAATCTGGTTGTGAATACCCATCTAAGAAACAATAGTATTATTTTCCAGCAAGTCTGTCCAACATTTGATCTATGAATGAAAGCGGGAAATTGTTTTTTTTTTTTGTGGCTTTGTTGAGCTTCCTATAATCCATACATACTCTCCATCCAGTCACTGTCCTTAGAGGAATAAGTTCATTCTTCTCATTAGTTATTACTATTACCCTCCTTTCTTTGGAACACATTGAACTGGGCTTACCCATGAACTGTCTGATATTGGGTATATGATTCCAGCATCCAACCATTTGATGATTTCATTCTTTACTACTTCTTTCATAATAGGGTTCAACCTTCTCTGGTGCTCCACTAAAATGCTGGAACAATCTTCTAACAAGATTTTATGCATGTATATTGATGGGCTTATCCCTTTTATATCTGCCATGGTCCATCCAATTGCTCTTCTATATTTTCCAAGCAAATCTACTAGACTCTGCTCTTGACTTGCATCCAAAGTAGAAGAAATGATTACAGGCAATGTGTTATTTTGACCAAGATAAGCATACTTCAAATGTGAAGGTAACAGTTTTAATTCAAGACTAGGAGGTGATTCAATAGATGGTAAAGTTGCTTTTACTTCCCTGTCAGAAAGATTCAGGTGTTCAATAAACCTGTTGTGCCTATCAGATTGTTGTTTGTCCATCCAATCTGTCTGAATTGCTGCAATATCTTCCTCTTCGACATCCTCAAAGGTAGTGACTTTGTCAAGTGTATTACTGCAGCATCTGGCCACTCTGTCTGCTACAATAAAATCCACTACACTTAGGAAATTACAATCTTCTACTTCATCAGGGTTCCTCATAGCCTCTAGTACATTAAATGTGACTTGCTGATCATTCACTCTCATGGTAAGCTCTTCTTTCTGCACATCTATCAGAGTCTTTCCAGTTGTTAGAAAAGGTCTTCCAAGTATAATGTGTACCTCTTTAGCAGCTTCAAAGTCCAATACAATGAAATCCACTGAAAAGATGAATTTGTCAACCTTCACCAGCACATCCTCTATTTTTCCTTCAGGGTATGCATGAGATCTGTCAGCTAGTTGCAGAGTGACTGTTATTGGTTTGCATTCTCCTACTCCAAACTGCTTAAATACAGATAATGGCATCAAATTAATACTAGCTCCCAAGTCACAAATAGCTCTGCCAGCATACCTAGTCCCTATGGAGCAGGGTATTGTAAAACTCCCTGGATCTTTCAATTTTGTGGGAATTTTACTCTGGAGCATATGACTACTTTCCTGTGTTAAAGCAACAGTTTCAAACTCTCTCAACCTTCTTTTTCGTGTCAAGATATCTTTTAGAAATTTCACATAATTTGGCATTTGCTCCAAAGCTTCCACAAAAGGTATATTTATGTGCAGTTGCTTCAGCACTCCCAGAAATTTGCTGAACTGCTTGTCTTGTTTTTGCTTCTGGAACTTTTGTGGAAAAGGTGGTGGATGTCTAAACTGCCGGGTAGCTTCAGGAGATATCAAACTCTGTTTGTTTGGTTTGGTGCAGGTTGTGACTACTGGTGTTGCAACTTCTTTTTCAGCATGTTCTGGTTGAACTTTCTCTGCAGTTGCTGTAGCTTGGCCATGTAACCAGTGCCTTGATGGGGTGGTTGTTGTAACATGCTCTCATTTTGAGGTAATTTTTGTGCTGAATTGAATTCCATCCCATTTTTTGTTATATCAACTAGGATATCTACATTCTTTCCAGATCTTAAATTAATTACTTTGCAGTGTTCTTTGCCTTCCCTCATGTGGTCTTCTGTGTTGTTATGTAAGCTTCCTTGAGTTCTGCTGCTCATTGTTGTGGCTAGTTGTCCCATTTGGTTTTCCAAGTTTCTCAAGGATACAGTTTGACTCTGCACGATTGCTTCATTCTTTGCAATGTATTCCTTAATCAATGCTTCCAGTGAAGTGATTGGATCTTGATTGTTATGCTTTTGCCCTTGACTTTGCTAATGAAAACTAGGTGGTTGTGTGTTTCTGTTTTGCCCATTTACTGCTGGAGCATTTTGATTCTGACTGCTCCATGAGAAATTTGGATGTTGTTTCCAGCCAGGGTTGTAAGTATTAGAATATAGGTTGTTTTGAGGTTGTCGATTGAAATTACCCACATAATTTACTGAAGCTGGATTTCCAGGACAATTATCAAAGTCATGCTCTTCACCACAGTATACACAAGAAAGTTCAACAACTTGCTTTACTGTTGCTGGAGCAGATGTCAAGGCCTTTACCATGTTAGTCAATGAGGTTACTTGTGCTGACAACGCTGTAATTGCATCTATATTATGTACCCCTGCTGATCCTCTTGATGCTGGTTGTCTGGCTGAAGGGCACTGGTAATTATTATTGGCAATTCTTTCCAGAATTTCATAAGCTTCAGTGTAAGATTTGGATAACAGAGCTCCATTTGCTGAAGCATCCACCATTAACCTTGTACTTGGATTCAACCCATTGTAAAAAGTTTCCAATTGAATGCAACAAGGAATACCATGATGAGGACATCTTCTAAGCAATTCTTTGAATCTTTCCCAAGCCTCGTACAAACTCTCATCTTCAAGTTGATGGAATGAAATAATCTCATTACGCAACTTTGCATTTTTTGTAGATGGGAAATATTTCATCAGGAATTTATCAGCCAATTCATTCCATGTAGTGATGAAATCAGATGGTAACGAATTTAACCATGCTCTTGCTCGATCTCTTAAAGAATAAGGAAAGAGCCTCAGCCTTAATGCATCTTGTGTTGCTCCAGTAATCTTGAAAGCATCACTTACTTCCAAGAACAATTTAATATGGAGATGAGGATCTTCATTTGGCAGTCCATTGAATTGACCAATTGTTTGCAATATTTGAAACATCACTAGTTTCAACTCAAAATTTGCAGCGTCTACTTCAAGTCTGATGATGCCAGGATGTACAACTTGAGGAGTTAGCACAGCATAATCTCTTATAGCTCTGTCTCTGTCATCAGCCATGTAAATAATATTGTTATTGCCTGACTGTCTCCCGTTAGCATGTTCATTCTGCTCTTCCTGAATGTTGACTAGTTGTAAGGGCCCGTGAAGATTCAAATTCCCTGCATCCTGTAAATTATTCATGTTTGAAGCAATTTCTGAATTCCTTTGTTCTCTTCGCAATCTCCTGATAATCCTTTCAATCTCAGGATCAAATTGGAACACCACAGATATGCCATTGCGCATGCATGTACCGATCTGCCAATAAATAGAATAAATCAAATCAAATTTGGCGCTATTAAGATTTACTTCACACATCAAAAATAAACAATCAATCCCTGGCAAGGGCGCCAAAAACTTGTTGGTTGATTTGTATAGGCAATTACTACCAATGCCAATGTGCAAGTATACACAATAAGTAATAAAGTGATAAGTATTCAAGACCTTCTCCACAGGGATTGATGTTATCAAAATGTTAAAGCAATCACAATAGTGCAATTCAATTTAGGACCGAAACAAACAATTGTAAAGTAATCGAGGGTTGTGAAAGAATTAAATAAAATAACACCGTAACGAAATAAACTAAGTTAAATGTATCTAAGATTCAATTGAGATTATAGTAGTTGAATGATCAAACTCTCCTAATGGGGTGACTGTTGTCTATCAATTTAGCACCAGTTATTACAATAAGTGCTACAGCACTGGGCAGAATAAATCTGCATCCGCAGCTATCGCATGTTGGAAGTCTCATACCTTTAAATCTATTAACAATGACCAGTTGCTAATATACTTATGGTATGGCATTATAACCTTTAATCTCTCCACCCTACAAGGTGAACACTATGTCTAGTGTGTCACAAATCCTAACGTCAAGTATTGCCCTTATGGGATTCAAGATAACTTAATCTAGGAAACTCAACTTAAGATCAAGTAGTACTCTAGTAATATCCGCTAAGACATGCCCTTTTACTGCTCTATCTTAACTGAAACTATTAAATGGGTGGTCAACCAAAATAACAGTTATATTCATAAAAGAACTACTAGAGTAAAATGCTACAGCAATACTATAACAACATATAAGAACAGTCAAGAACCCATTGGATTATTTGTCACTCAATTACAAGTAAATTTAGTTCATATTCTGAAAGAGAAAAATAAACATAAATATATTAATCTCATAATACATCAAAACAATTAAAGGCATAAGATAAATATAAGTGAGCACGGTGAAAGACAATTCCAAATAATTCTGATCGATTCTCCAATGTTGCCTTCAATTCCGATCTTCTTCTTTGTTCCTCATAATTATTATAATGATAATTCCCTTGCCGCCTTTCTATGTGGTGCACGCCTCCCTTTTATATTGCAAATTAAGGTAAAAACAAATCCATGAGCGTGCATGAGTTAAATTAGAAAACATGCACTGACCCGCGTCTAAGTTTTCTCCTGCATTGCTCCTAGCTTGCTATAGCACAGGTTGCTCTAACATCCTCAACAGTACTGCATTATTCCCGATTATGCTTTTCTTCTTTTGTGACCATCTTCTTTCCTCCTCTTGCTCATCTATTGTCTCAACATCCCCTCATGAATTAAGACTTTCTGAGAACCTATAATTATGCATTTGTTTTTAGCACAAATTACTTTGATTCAAGCAAAACTTATTAAGACTCAATTAAAATGAATGTTTATGCAAAATGTAACTAAAATGTAATAAAAACACCTTATTTGTTCTCTAAGTGATCTTGATTCAAGTTTAGAATTGATGTAATAACTCTCATTTCCTAGAGTTATCAACAACTTCAGCCCAAAAATACTTAGGCAAAGAATTTTCATTCAACATGGTCCTAGCCATTTCTTAAATTAACCTATTATTTCTCTCTACAACTCCATTTTGAACCTTTTTGCAAAACTTTAAAAGCATCAAAGGTATCATCCTTATTAGTTAAGAATAATACCCATGTGAATCTAGAGTAATCATCCACAATTATAAAAGCATAATATTTGCCATTTAAACTAGCATATTTAGAAGGACCAAATAAATCTATGTGAAGAAGTTGAAGTGGTTTTGAAGTAAAGATATGATTTTTGTTTTTGAAAGAGGTTTTGATTTGTTTTCCAACTTGACAAATTCTATCGTTTTGAAAACTAATTTTTGGAAGACCTTTAACCAAATTATTTTTCACGATTTTTGAAATCCAATCCATGCTTGTATGACCTAATCTTCTATGCCACAACCAACCATCATCATGCAATGCAGAGAAACATTTATCATTTGTAGATGCACAATCTATATTAATGATATAGACATTAACACATCTATTTCCTACAAACAAAACATTGTCATCACATGCATTCTCAATAACACATTTTGATTCATCAAAGATAACTCTATATCCTTTATCACATAGTTGACTAATGTTAAGTAAGTTGTGTTTTAAGTTTTCAACCAAATATACATTTTCAATGAGAGTAGAGGATACATTACTGACATTGCCAATGCCAATGATTTTTCCTTTTGAATTATCTCCAAACGATACATCCCCACCATTTTCGATCTTGGTAAAACTTGAAAACCAAGAATAATTCCCGGTTATGTGTCTTGAACAACCGTTGTCCAAGTACCACTTATTCTTCTTCTTCTTCTTCAAGCCCTGTAGAGAAAATCTCAAGTTTTAGGTACCCAAATCTTTTTGGGTCCTTGAGAGTTAGCAATGGTTCCTTTCGGAACTCAAACACATTTCATACCATAATATGCATTTCTCTTCAATGGACATCTATTTTTCATATGATCATCTTGATTACAATAATGACATACAATTTGATTGTCAATAGATGTATTCTTCACAAAATAACTCTTATAATATTTTTGTTTCAAATTTGGCTTATAACCAATGCCTCCTTTGTCAAATACACATTTTGTGAGTTTAGCAAGTTATCCAACATCTTTTGCCCATTTGTGAATTTTAGCACAATCTCATTTAGTTCATTGCTCTTCTTTCTAACCATTTCATTTTTATTTTTCAAATCATTCACATGTGACTCTAAATGCTCATGTGAAGTGCTAGAATTCTCAAATAATGCAACTCTATCAAGCAATGTTTTATTCTCTAATTCTAGGCATGTAATCTTTGCACTAAATGATTCATTTTCATTTTTAAATGCTATCATTTTCATTTTTAAACGCTATCATTTTCTTTTTAAGACATATATTCTTTTTACCAATCTTCATCAATTCATCATGCAAATCCTTAAAGACATCATGTAATTCATCATATGTAGGAAGAACACTTACCTCATCAATTTCATTACATGATTCTTCCCCAAAGGCCATGAGAGCTAGATTAGTCATCTCTTGTTGCTCTTCATCATCGCTTGTTTCCTCATCACTATCATCCCACATGGCCACCATAGCTTTCTTCTTGAATTTGTTGAAGAGAGGACATTCTGGTCGAATGTTTCCGGGCTTCTTGCATTCATAGCAAGTAATTGGCTTTTTCTTCTCCTTTTTGTTTTTGTGACTTCTAAACTTTCTCTGCTCGTTATTTTTCTTGTAGAATTTTCTGAATCTTCTGGCCAACATAGCCAACTCCTCATTATCCATCTCACTTTCCTCATCATTATCACATTTTGAGGCTTTGAGAGCAATGCTCTTCTTCTTTTCCTCATGTCATTTTTCTGCTGTCAAATCTTCTTCATATGAAATAAGAGAACCAATTAAATCATTAATGGGTAATACATTTAAATCTTTGGCTTCCTCAATGGCAGTCCTGTTTGGTCTCCATTCCTTAGGTAGCGACCTAATGATTTTCTTAACTTTCTCGCTATCTGAAAAGTCTTTCCTAGGGCTCCTAGAGTGTTCACTATGTCCATAAATCTAGTATACATAGAGTACACACTCTCATTTTGTTCCATTTGGAACAATTCATATTGTCGAGTGTACCTACTTATTTTAGATTCTTTCACTTGATTAGTGACTTCATAAACAACTTCAAGTTTGTGCCAAATTTCATTAGCACTTTCGCAACTAGACACTCTATGAAACTCTTTCTTATCTAGTGCACAAAACAAGGCATTCATAGCCTGGAATTTAGAGAAGCTTTTCTCTTTTCGAATTCATTCCATTCCCGTGAAGGTTTTGAAATATCTTCCCCAACTTTATTTTTAGTCAAAGGTATAAAAGGACCATCATTAACGATTTCCCAAATTTCGTAATCTAAAGCTTGCAAGTAAATTCACATCTTATCTTTCCAATAAGGGTAATCGTTTCCATCAAAATATGGTTGTCTAGTGGTGGACTGTCCTTCCCTAAATGTAGAATTATTTTGAGTTGCCATTGATCTTTAGCTCTAGACGGTTAAGTCTAAATAATAGCACCTTACTCTGATACCAAAATAAAATATAAGTGTGCAACCCAAGAGGGGGGTGAATTGGTATTTTAAAAATTATTCTAACAAAGCCACAAAACAATCCAATCTAACGCCTTAATAAATTCGAAAGCAATAAGTTCAATAAAAGCACAATAACAAATGAGTAAGGGAGAAGAGAAACAACACGAATTTTTACGTGGTTCGGCAATCCCCGCCTACGTCCACGCCTCTAAGCGATCCAAGCTTGAGGATTTCACTATCCGAGCCTTTCCAAGGCTTCAAACATTTACAATTGACTTCAAGGTGTCAATGAACCTTTACAACAAAGAGATTATCTCCCAATATCTTCACTCAAGTGTCTCACACACTCAAACACTTACAATTAAGATGAAGAAATAAAAGTTACAACAAAACTCACTCAAAGAGTAGATATTCAAAATGAAGAACAAGAGATGATTCAATGTTTTATGATTTACGAATTGAGAGCTCAAGATATCTCGTGTGCCTTTTGTTTTTGCTTGCTAGAGAGCTTGAAAATGAATTGGATTTGATTTTATATAGTTTGAGCTCAAAAACTAGTCGTTATGCACATTTTGGTCATAATTGGCTTACCATTTATGGAATCCAGTTAGCCGTTTTTATATTACCATTAAGGTAAAAATTTAAATTTTAGAATATTCGGCATGCCACTTTTCATATCCAGTTAGCCGCTTTTGAAATCCGGATAGCCACTTGCGAAATCCGGATAGTCGTTTATGCTCCAGTTAGCCGCTTGCAAAATCCGCTTATCATATCCGGTTAGCCGCTTGCTACATTAACTGCTATAGTAAAATATTTTTTAAAATTATAGTTTGACCCCAAAACTTTATAAAACTATATTATGGCCCAAATCATTATGAAAGCTTTCAAATAGGTCCAATTTCAGAATTTCTAAATAATGCTTTGTCAATCCCAAAACTTTTTGAAATTATGATTTCACCCAAACTATGTGAAATTATAGAATGACCCAAAATATTTAAATATTTTCAAATAGGTCTAAATCTGAAATTTTAAAACAATATCAAAAGTTTTAAAATATTTTCATTTTAGTCCAAAACACTTTAATTCCATAACATCATTTTCTTATTATAAAAGCACAATTCATAAATCTTTGTTTAATCAACACATGTGGTTTGTTATTATCAAAATCAATATCTATAGCCATATAGGCTAACAGTAATAGGTAGCCAAACGTGGGGTCTAAGCATTATTATAAGAATGACATATCTATTATACTGGTAGTTCATCTTTTACCATGAAGATTAGAGGCCTAAAGCACATAGGAAAGCTAAAGCTTTTATAATCTTGTCGGCAACGTTGGATAATTAACTTATACTATTATTATTATTATTATTATTATTATTATTATTATTATTATTATTATTATTATTATTATTATTATTATTATTATTTATGTTAGTAAGAATTTACATTGCTAACTAATTGTGCTTCACATTTTTGTCAAAAGATAAAATTCAAAAGACAATAGCTTTCTAAACAAATAATTAAAGACCAAACCAAAAATTCAAAAATACCATTATTGTTGAACATTATCTTCTTTTATATAATATATGACCACTTGTAGAGTAATACTGGTGCAATGGATAATCTTTTTTTTTGGACAAATTCATGCTATGTGGGGATAAAAAAGTTCTCAAGTTTTGTTGTCCATTCATAAATTAAAAGGAAAAAAATAGTTTATGAGTAATGAGTTTGAGTTTAAGTACTCATATGAATTTTTATAAGTACTCATTAGTTGCTATTTACACACACATTTATAGTTATTCTAGCTAGCAAATGTTGCATACCTTATATGAATTTTTTTCTAGAGTTAATTATTCATTAAAATTGACATCTTTTTTATTCATTTCAATGGGTTATTTTTATTTAGGTTCCAAAACAAATAGATAAACTAGAATTTCCTTCCAATGGCTGCTACTTGCTTCCAGTGAGTTCAATTTCTTACCATTTAGTATTTCTTCAGCAAGAAATAGCTTATGAAATAGTATTCCTTGAATTTCAATATATTTCTTGTATGCTCTGTTATATGTGTGATAGGCATGAATTTGTGGTTAATCAAGTCAAATGAGAATTGATCAAATGTTCTATTCCTTCTACCCTTTATACATACATATAAAATATGCCTCTATTCTCTTCTTTATGATTCTATTTATCTCAAGTGTTGAAATATATAGCCCTTATATGGAAATCTAACTTTATGGAAATTTATCAAATTGTCTACTAGCTAATTTTTCCCCCCATTTTACTGGTTGTGTTAGACATGGACATGGGAAGAAAATTTTCTTTCATCATATGGCAAATGAAGTTGAGGTTCATGTTGATTGTGATGTATTTTTTGTTAATGATATTGATTCGAAGGCATAACGAAAGAAAAATGATTCATAGTCGTACATTCTAATTCCATGCGACTCGACTACAATACTTAGATAGTATTATAGGCAAGAGTGACATACGTAAATCAACTAAGAATGGATAGAAGGACATTTGGCCTACTATGTGAGCTACTTCAATCGAGGGGACTAAAGGCTAGTGGTTCATTGGTTGGTGAAGAGCAAGTTTGCATGTTCCTACACACTTTGTCTCATCATGTTAAAAATCGCACAATTGGAAGTAGGTTTTTTAGATCTGGTGAGATTGTTAATAGATACTTCAATTCAGTGTTAAACGGAGTATTACAGCTACATGATGTTTTACTAAGGGTGTTAGACCCCGTACTAGAGAATTGCACTGATGAGAGGTGGAAGTGGTTTAAGGTACATTTTCAATTACTTATATTTTATTATAGCGACTGATAATTTAATCCTAATTAAATTTTCGTTTGTTTTATACATGTAGAATTGCTTGGGGGCATTGGATGGAACTTATATTAGAGTCCATGTGCTAGAAAATGATAAGCCAAGATATCGAGCAAGAAAGGGTGAGATTGCTACAAATGTTTTAGGGGTATGTTCACGAGATATGAAATTCATCTTCATGATGCCCGGATGGGAAGGATTTGCCTCTGACTCAAGAGTACTTCATGATGCATTAAATAAATCGACTGGTTCAAAAGTTCCTACAAGTATTAGTCATTCCAAAAAATTAATTTAATCAAATTACATATTCAAAAACAAAATTATATTAATGCTTATGTGAAATAAATAGGTTATTACTATCTTGTGGATGCCGGATATACAAATGCCGAAGGATTCTTTACACCATATAGGGAAACAAGATATCACTTATCGGAATGGAGAGATGAGTGTGCTCCTCGCAATAAAAAAGAATTCGAGCTCGGTATGAAACATTTATCAATAAGAAACGTAATTGAACGGTGTTTTGGATTGCTCAAAATGCGATGGGCCATTCTTCAAAGTCCATTTTATCCAATTAAAACTCAATGTCACATTATTACTGCATGTTTTTTATTGCATAATTTGATTAGGAGAGAAATGTTTGTGGATCCAATAGAGCATGAATTAGTTGACTTATCTAATAATGAAGTAGAAGTGGACGAGCTCGAGGAATGATCTAGCTACTACTATGTATAATAATTGGCTAGGAAATTATGACTCATCTAATATCTAGTTGTCATTAAGAAAGCATCTGAGCATGTACTTTTGTTAGTATATAGATATCACTAGGAAAGTATCCAAGCAAGTCCTTTTGTTAGTATACAGATGACATTAAGAAATCATCTGAGCCTATACTTTTGTTAGTATGTAGATGTCATTAGGAAAGCATCTGATATTGTACTTTTGTTAGTATACAAATATCATTAGGAAAACATCTTTTGTTAGTATATAGATATGATTAGGAAAGCACCTGAGACTATACTTTTGTTATTATATATATGTGAATTGACTTGGTGTTATATTTTAGTTACTTGTTTAAAAAATTGTTATATATTTATTTTGTAGGAATGGACAGTGGAGGACCAAGCCATACTACTAGAAATAAGATAGGCTCAAGACGAGCATGGACAAAAGATGAAGAAGAAGCAATGTTGAACATTTTAGATGCTGTAGTTGCAAATGCTGGTCGAGCTGATAACGGCACCTTTAAATCTGGAAGTTATAAATATATTGAAAATGAATTAGAAAAACTATTACCAGGGAGCGGTTTGAAAGCGTACCCACATATTAAGTTTAAGATCAGGATGTGGAAGAAAAGTTATGCAATGATATTTGATATGTTGAACACTAGCAATTTTGGCTAGAATGATGTGAGAAAATGTGTAGTGGTTGACAGTGAAGAAATATGGAGATCATTTGTGGAGGTTAGTAAAGAGAATAATTTCTTTTTATGTCATAATTTATAAACATTGTCCTTAATTTATTTAGGGAAATTTACAATGGTCCACCTATTCGTTTTGTCTTTTTCAAAAATACACAAACACTTTTTTTTTAGCGCGCCACCTGAAGTTTGCTTTTTGTTACATTCGTCCACTTCTGTCTAATTTCTGTTAGTGGATTTAATGGAATGTTAACGAAATGACTTTTTTACCCCTCAAAATTACAATTTAACCCAAAATAAATGGAAATTGGAGATAAATTGGATGGATTCAATTTTTTTCAAATGTGGATGCTA
>NW_006262688.1:15056414-15152678 GCF_000493195.1 Citrus x clementina | reverse complement strand
ATGCAACAAAAAGCAAACTTCAGGTGGCGCGTTGAAAAAAAAAAGTGTTTGTGTATTTTTGAAAAAGGCAAAACAAACAGGTGGACGGTTGTAAATTTCCCATTTATTTATTGTGAATATAATAGAATTTTTTTAATTATCTTATTTTATTATTGTAGTCCCATAAAGATGCAAGCAATTAGAGAGATAAGCCATTTCCATATTATGAGAGGCTAGCAAATATATTTGGAAAAGATCGCTCAACTGGAAGTTCAGCAAAAACTCTAAATGATATGGCCAATGCAGCATTTCAAGAAGAAATTCATGATGATGATAATGAGATTGATGATGAAGGTTCTCCAATGTCGACTACACTGCCATCAAATTCCCAATACACTACTTGACCACGTTCACAATCATCAAACAAGAGGAAGTCTAAATTAGATGAACAAATTGCGGTTGGTATTGACAAATTGGTTTCAGCATTTCACCAAGTCAATGCTGACATGTCTCAGAATATGTTTGGAAGTAGTGAAGATCATGATTACATTGGCTGAGAGCTTGCTTTAATGGGACTTTTCTGTGGATGATGAGCTTATTGGCTTAAATTTGATGGTTGAGAAGCCTTCACATATAAGGGCTTTTAAGGTATTACGAAATGATCGTGATCGTAAGTTGGCTTATATTAGGATGCTTTTGCGTGAGCATGAAAGGAGAGCTGGAGTTTGATTAAAGAGTATGGATTTCTAACTAAACAATGATATTTTGCATTAGTAGTTTGGCTTGCAGACGTGTGTACTTAAATTATTTGACGCGTACAACTATTGTATTACTTTACTAATTTGTGATGCTTTTGAAGTATGTATTAACTTTGAATGAATTTTGCATGTTTTAATTATTTATTTACTCTGTGATAGTTTTTAAATGCTATTTGATTGAATTATTTGTTTCAATCTTTATTTCATAGGTTATATATTTAGGAATTATTGAAAAAATAAATCTTATATCATTGTAAATCTTAGAATTTGTTAGTTTTACATATGTCTTATAAATAATTATGATTCTTTTATTTAAACAAAAAAATTAATGTAAAAATTCTTAAATTTAAGGCTTCTATATTTAGTATTTTTCTAAGTACTAGTAGATATTATTTTCTAAATATATAATTAAAATTAATCATGAAAAGAAATTAATACAGTACAGCGCAGTACCAAACATAATATAATTAAAAATTAATACAGTATAGTGTAAAACTAAATATTGTACAGTATTATTATAATACAGTGCTAATGTAATACAACATAATATAATACACTTGCATTAAAATAATACAATACAGTATAATATAATACAGTGTGTCAAACGCACCCTATAAGCAAACCCATGTTTTAAAATAAGATTTGGCTAAGTTGGATCATCTCTAACTTGGAGCCAAATAATCCTAGCCGTTGATCCTTACACTATTTTTCAACCGTTAAGACTATTAATACAAATGATAGGTGACCGAATAGAATGGTTTAATTCAAAATTAAAATTTCTTTATAATGTAATTAAGATTTTTATCTTCTTCTTCCTCATCTTCTTCATGTTTTCTTCATCAAGATTATTTTATTTTGAATATATTTATATTCAATTACAATGCAGCGATGATCATTGTTTGCCTTTTCAAGTGGGAACTAGGGGGCTTTCTTTTGCAAGGGAGAGGTTATTTTGGAAGTGAGAATGAATCCTCTTAACATTTATGGTGCAGGGGCTTGACTAGAATTTTATGTTGACCCCCAGGTCAGCAAATCACTTGCTTGTTTTGTTTTTGATTCGATTTACTTAGTAATTTTAGTTAAATGCGGTTGTTAATTTTTGGTTTTGTCATTCTTGTGATTGCAAGATCTGTATATGTTGATTGATTTTATATATTGGGTTTCTTTTCTCCTTGAATCAACCATAATATTTGGTTATTTAATTGGAAAATTCTGTGAATTAATTGATATTTTCCTTATTTATAAATATTTTGATTCAGAAGTTAATGGTTGGGCCTCAATTTCGCGAAATATGGCGGTTATGTCTAACGAAGAGGAAGACGAACAATTCTTTGATACTCGTGAAGAGATCTCTTATGTGTGTGATTTTGATTCGAATTGTTCTGAGGGCTGTAGTTCTAGTGTTGAACTGGCCAATAGTGTTTCGTTATATTAGTATGAAATCTGAACTAGGTATCCTCAAAGTGTTAGTGAGAGACACAGTAAGTTTTTTAAGTTAATGGGTTTTATTTTAGATCAAATTTTGATGAATGTAGAGGATTCGAAGGATGAATCACGTGTTAAAATTCGGCTGGATGTTGATAGACTTGATGAAGAAAGCATGAAGAAGACGAGAAAGAAGAAGATAAAAAACTTAATTTAATTGTAAAGATATTTTAATTTTGAATTTAACCGTGTTACCTGATCACCTATCATTTGTATTAATAATCTTAACGGTTGAAAAATAATTTAAGGATCAACGGCTGTGGTTAGTTGGTTCTAAGTTAAATATGCTCGAACTCAACCAGAGCCCATAAAATATCACCGCCCTTTTCAAATATCTGAACGACAGAACGTACCGCTCTTCAGAACAACGTCATCACATGGAACAGCGTCTGATCTGACTCGAACGAAAAAGTTCTTTTTTCTTTTTTCTTTTTTCTTTTTTTTGAATTTATTCGATGATTAATGATTATTTTTTATTGGCATTTTTTCAGTCGCATTATTGGGTCATTACACACGTGTACCACCGGCAAGCACACCCAAGACCAAAAAGCGCAGGAAAAAAGCGCTCCGTCTTTGGGTCCTACCCTCACTTTCTCGTGTTGTCTGCTACTGACTCCGAAAAGGCATTGGATATCTCATCGGTGACGCTACTATTCCCAATAAATGCATTAAAAGTTTTATTTTTTTTTTATAAAAGAAAAATGGTGATCTGTTTCAAGTAGATTAAAAAAAAATTCTTAAATCATAATCATATTTATAATAATTGGAAGTTGGCATGTGATGTTACACATTTGGCTGAATTACAATGCGAATGTCTTTTTTATTTTGATCGAGGGGTTTTTTTTTTTTTTGAGTTTAGCCAAAAGTATATTTTTATTTTTATTTTTCATTATATTTTACAAATTTATCATTTAATAAAATTTTGTTTTTTATTAGATTGGGCTCTAAAAGTTGGAATTATAGGATTAAAAACTGTAAATATAATGTTATGGCCTTATGAATTGGTTAAATATATGTAAAAATATATATATTTGAACTTTTTTTAAAAATATTTTTAAATAAAATAATTGGGAGACCTTAATGCTTTATTCAAACTGCTTTATTCGAAAAAAAAAGGAAGAAAAAACTAACCGCCTTATTTTCTTACAAATGAATATTACGTAAATCTATAGCATATATATAGCGATAATGACATTTCATGGAAAACTAATTATTTATTATTTCTTTACATGTCATGAAAGGCATGATACGAAATCAAACTTATTATTGTCAAGTGACATTTACACTAAATTATTGAGTTGGGATGATTGATTATTATTTTCAATGCAGGTATCTTCACCTCTAATTCATGTCCAATAATAGCCCGTTTGACTTTGTGAAAATCAAATTATATTTATTTAACATCACATTAAACTACATGAAATTAAATGTCATTATATGATCACATTATTGTTATGAAAATTAAATTTATTTATTTTCCACAATACCCAAGAATATCGAATGTTGAATATCATGAAAGGGCATTGCCTTTTGTACGAATTTGTCGTGATAATTGATTTTTGAAAGATCATAATGTTTGGTAGAAGAAAGAAAGGGGAGAAAGAGGAGACTATGTAGCAAGGTAAAAACCACGTGGATGGACATTCATAGATAAATGCAAAGCGCAAAATAGCATATTGAAGAGCAATTTCTAAAAATAGGATAAGTTTGGCAATAATGTAATTTTTAAAATAATTGTTGTTAATAGTACTGTGAAAATAATTAGTTATAAAAAAATCAATTAATTGTTTAGTATAATTTACTTTTAAATTTGTTGTGAATTTTAAAGCAATCATAATTATTTAATAAATTTTACTAGTAAATTATTATAAAATTTTAACTAATTAAAATAGAGATAATATTGAATAACATTTATATGCACATCCATAACAAGTATATATAATATATTTTATAATGTATATATAATAATTAATAGTTAAAATAAATATTTTTATTTATTTATTCTTTTGTTATCTAAATATAAATAGTATTAAAAATCTCTTTAAATTTATTAATTTTATTTCTTAATTAAATAAGAACAATTTTTGTATTTTAATTATATATACAAGGAAATATATGAAATTATACTAAACATAAAATTAATTCTCTAAATCAAAAATTAAAAAATTACACACTCCTTACTTTTTGAAATTTATTATATAACAGGTTAATTTTATTAAAAATAATTTTCTTTAAAAAATTACTAAACATCAAAATTAATTTAAAAAATGCAATCCCAAAGGACCATTAGAATCCAGTCCCATCCTATCTATTTTATCTAACAGCAAAACGAAATCCGGATAACAATACAATCCACTCATAGGACCAATCACCGAACGGCACGTGTCGATAAAGCGAAACAATCACCATCAGCCTTCTCTGTACAGAGCTAGGTAGTTCAGCTGACACATCTAAATGACCCAAACACCCATCAACTCTGTAGCCAGACTCTCAGCCATGCCCCCAATACCAACAGACTAACAGTGTTGAGAATTAAGAGTCAAGCCTGCTCTGCTTCAGTGTTGTAAACACTTGACGCTAAAAAACACTTTTCTCTTTCGTTAGCTTGTACGAGAAACAAGACAACAACTCAAATCCTGCAAACGGAAAAGGAGGAAAAACACTTTCTTTAAAGCAAGAATGTGTCAACAGAAGAGTCCTCCACCGAAGAGAAAGCAGAAAATTAGCGGAAATAATGTTGCCGTGAATAAACCAGCGGCTCGAAGAAGCAGAACAAAGAGAAGGAAGCCCAAGTACTTGAGTCTGAACTTGAAGCTGAGCCCACAA
Source organism: Citrus x clementina (assembly GCF_000493195.1). Lineage (NCBI taxonomy): Eukaryota > Viridiplantae > Streptophyta > Magnoliopsida > Sapindales > Rutaceae > Citrus > Citrus x clementina. The sequence continues at coordinate 15,147,630 of NW_006262688.1, read as the reverse complement.
GACAGGAGTCATCATCAACAGAGCTCTAACAAGAAGAGCAAAATGAAGCAAAAGCAACAAATGAAGCAGCTGAATCTTTTCCCGCTTCACCCGGGAGATCATGGCAGCAAATTAGATATGCATGATCAAGAAAGCAACAACGTAATGGTTGCAAGTTTGCTTTTCGATACGGCCACCGACAGCACCACTACCCTCGACGGCCTACTCACAGCATCGGAGGAGGGCCTACTGTCGTCCTCGCCGCTGTTTAGTCACGGTAGCGGTGACGGTCACCGTGAGTGCAGTGATTATGGTCTTGTACGGACGGCGATGAGGTGTAAAGAGAGGGATGCGAGTGAGGAGAGGTGGGTGAGTTACAGTGAGGTGGTAGATTCGAAGAAGAAGAAGATTATTAAAGAAGAGGAAGGGAGTAGTTGCGTTGATGATGATGATGACGATGCGGGCGCATGGCGTGTGAAGCAGGTGCGGGGGAAGAAGAGGTTATCGTTGGCTTTGAAGCTTGATTATCAGGAGGTCTTGAACGCCTGGTCTGATAAGGCCCCACTTTTTGTTGATGGAGGAGAGTCCCCACAAACCGTCCCTGATTTGTATGATGATCCCAACGTAAGATATATTTCACTGTTTAATCAATTACCATTCATGTACTCTATAATGTGTTAATTATCAACTTGTGCACATGTATTCATGTATGTGTTTCTTTGGGAATTCAGAATTGAATCAATTGATGGTGCTTGTGACTATTTTGGAAATGGGAGCACTTTCTTGCCCTTTTTTGGGACCCAAGTGTAACTTTTAGCCAGCTATGTGCTGGTGCTTTATGGCCTAGTTCTACCTTTGTTACATGAACTGACTATTCATAGAAGACACTAGTGAAAATGTCAAAAATTAAAAAAATATGAATAGGCAAAAAGGTAATCAATTGTTAATGCCACATCAATTTGGATACATTCTGTTTTACAGTTGATAATGAAGTTCATTAGCCATGAGATTGATGATGGTGGTTACTTGGGAAATATCTTGCAACTGCATGTTTCTATGTATATTGACCTGATGTGTGGTTCCTTTCATGTGATATGCTCGAATGCCAAACTTCCGATTGAATTGCATGAGCTAATTCCTTGTTAAGAAGAGATGTGGTGTTCCGTAAATATTTTATCTCAGCAATAATATTATGGGTGTATTTGTGTTGCAACAGATGCTATTTGATGCTGGCAACAGTGGGAATTTATTTAGTGTCCCAGAAATGACTGGTAATGCTAGTAGCTTCAAAGTTGATGAATTGGGTAAAGAGGGATGGAGTAAAGAGCATAGGGAGGCAAGTGTTATGAGATACAAGGAGAAAAGGCAAAATAGGCTATTCTCGAAGCGTATCCGATATGAGGTACGAAAGCTCAATGCTGAGAAGCGCCCTCGAATGAAGGTACCTTCTCCCTCTCTTGGATTTTCTTTCTTCCTGTCATCAATATTCCAAAGATTAATGATATTCTATTTCTACCATGAATTGTTTCATGCTGCATGTAGAAATAATACAGTGGAATGTAAATGAAATAATACAGTGGGGTCCAAAGATTAATAATATTCTATAACTTTTCGCCTTTGCATATAATTTAACCTCATTTTAAGGATCCTCATTTTAAGGACCCAAGGTTGATAATATTCTATAACTTTTCGCCTTTGCATATAATTTAACCTCATTTTAAGGACCCCACTGTATTATTTCATTAAAAAGTTGATCATGCTATTTGAATTACAAGTTCTCTCCTACCATGAAGAGTTATCTCATTCCCTTTTGATACACACCATCATGTCCAGCTACTGCACATTATTTTGAAGTCTAATTTATGGCATGTGCGCATGTGGGCATTGATCCCAGTATTGGGTAATATTGCAAACAGTCCCACGCAGCCCGATGGGAACTGTCAGCTGACTTGATTTATCTGAAGCTATGTTCTACTACACTCTTTTTTAAATTTTAGGTTCATGTAAGTTGCACAAAAGCAACTTGAAATCTGGTTTGAGGAGACTGTATTTTGTACTCCAATCAAACCATATATATATATATATATATCAAGAGTTATATTCTTTTTTAACTGCAAAGAGGGAGACTAGACCCTGCTAACTTGATCATTTCCTACTAAGATCATGTTTAACTAAGACTGACGTATGAATAAAGTCCTAGAAGTTCATGTTAGCTCAGTTTGGAAAATCAAAACTTTAACTGATGTAATTTAGTCAAGTGGAATCAAGATTTCAAGCGTCTGTTGAAATGCTAATTTTTCCAATGAAGTAATAATTTGGTGGCATTGTTTGTTAAAGAATGGCCACTCCGCACAAATGCTCATGGACTTCTTTGCCTCTCCATTGTTTCCACCTCCATCTAGCCCTCTCACTCCAGTCACGTTTTCCTTTCTTCGCCCTGTCTGACCTTTACTCTATCCCCTCTTCCTGACGTTTGTAAAAAGTTAACAAAAGAATTGTCATCTCAACAAAAGTAATCCTCATGTCATCAAATATATTAGGTGCCAGTCCCTAATTACAAATTTTTAAGAACCATATTGTACGGTTTGTAATTTAAAGAACTAAACAGAGATATTTATTCGAGCTCGAAGTACCAAATGTGCATGTAATCCTTCATTCTTTAGATAATACTCACTGTATTCTGTGTACCCTCCTCTTCCTTCAGATAAATGCCTTAATCAAAAGTTAACACGTATGTCTCCCAAAAAATTGTCATCTCAGTTTCAGAAAACTTTTGATACATTAATAGACACGTCGATTAATGTTAGTCTGCTGTTAGATTAAACTAAACAGCATACAAATATTCTAGTATGAAGTTAAATTGATTGGAAATTATGGACTAATAATATGAGATTTCGAGTGAATAGACGCAAAAAGAATAGTTTAACTTGTATATATTCTTTAAATACTATCTGAGGCCTATTCCTGAGATCATATCCTTACTATAACATGAAATTCATTAATAATGCGTTGTGTTCAGTACTATGATTAGTCATGTATGCTTGTTGTCTTATTTGTTTATATAATAGTATATAGTTATATACCTTTTTGGTATTCCAAATATATAATTGATAGATTTTGATATCTACATTGCAGGGTCGATTTGTGAAAAGAAATTCAGAAGTGTAGATTTTTGCACATAGTACTGTTGCTTGATTGGAAGAGTGGCACTTAATTGGAATGCTTAGGCTTCCCTGCTCCTTTGTTCTGTTGTATTCCGAATGATACATGGCAGGGGCATAAGTTTTATAATGAAAGCTAGCCGCCACTCTCTTCCAAAAGAAAAAAATGGCCGTAGAGGCACTATTGAGCGCTGAGAAAAGCAAACTTTTGGGAATAAGAAAAATAAAAATTACATGCATGTTTGTAAATGTTTACAATCAGAAGATATATTACAATGTGGGAATCAATTTGTCGGAATTTGAGCTTAACATTTTCGTTACCTCTAAATATATACAGTGCAGGTATGGTCGAGGATCTTGTAATTTATTAAATTCTCAAAAAAAAAAACTATTAAAATATGCGATTTAATAAATAATAATATTATATTATTAAACCAACAGCTTCTGCATGTATGTGTATATGTATGACTATCTTGAAATTTACACACATCAGCAACTTTAAGAAAAAATCTATATGTATCCAAAAATATCTATTGAGAACAGTGGTGAAGCTCGTAACAGTTTTTTTTAGTAGAAATATTCACGGATTGGATTTTACGGATTGGACATCAATTTATATTCGATTTATGATTTTGTAGATTATAAATTTTTAATCTAATCCAATCCAACGATTGGTAAAATTCAATTTAAATTCAATCCATACGTCTGCGAATTTGATGCAGATTTAACCCAATCCATATCTAATCTACCATTTTGCATATTGATTTGTGGGCTCAAAATTTTTAATTCTATGCTATCCACGAACTAACTAAATAAAAATAATTAATATAAAAATGATTTTATTACTAATCAAATTTAAAATTAAATAAAATTTAAATAAATTAATTGTTTAAATAAAGGTAAAAAAATACATTTAAAATTTCAAAATATAACACACCAAAAAGAAAAAAATCTCATTTGTTTAAATCAATACATAAAAATTAACTACTTAGGAAGATTTTTTTTATTTAATTATTTTTATTTCTATTATTATCGGATAAGATATAATATGGTGTTAATGTAACTATATTTTAACTTATTTATTTATTAGTAAGTACTAATGTCATATTTACAAGTTTAATTTTTTTATTAAATAAATTTTTTTTGTAGATTCGTGGATTTTTGTAGATTTACAAAAGTAAATTTATATCTAATCCACCGACTGCATATTTTTAAATTTTCAATCCAATACAATTCACTAATCCACGGGCCAGATTTTTACGAATTAAATTTATACGGATCAAACGGATTGAGCAGATCATATTAGATTCTGAACACTCCTATTTTTTGGGAATTTTTTTTTCAATTACTGTTTACAGTCACTAATTAATATTTTTCTTTGTTTATTGATTGGTTGTTTGACATTAAACCCCGTAATAATAATACCAGTAATTAGTAATAATTCATAAAAAATATCACAACAAATCTTTTATTGTTAGAAAAGTTATTAGTCAGCAATACAAAATAAAGAAACAATACAAGATGAATAATAAAATGAGAGGGTAATATATTATAAAGTGATTTTATTCATTTCAAGTATGTGTACAAAAGAAAGAGATTAGCTCTCCTTTTATAGTTACATAATCACTCCATGAAATAAATGTAAAAATTATGGATCATAATTCCTTGTGAGATAGTGGGAGTTATAGGGAAGTTAAAGATTGCTAATGTGAGATAGTGGGGAAACTAAGAGATATATGTTATGAACATCCACATTTATTTTAATAAATTCATAACATTCCCCCTTGGATGTTCATTACAAAGAATATGCCTCATTAAAACCTTCACTAAAAAAAAACCCTTAGGAAAAAAATAGTAAAGAAAAAATGGTACATTATTCATTGATGTCTTGAATAATTTTGGAGATATAAAGTTGCCTCATTAAAATCTTACTAGGAAAAACCCAATAGGATAAAACCTAGTGAGGAAAAAGAGTACAACATATAAAATTTCTTCCCGAATAAATTATTTTCCCCAATAAGTATACTCCCCCCTCATCTTGACATAGATTCTTCAAGATTTGGAGAAAAATCTTTGAGTTGACGCATCCCAATTTTGTGTACCAACTTTTTGAATGTCGCCGTAGGTAGGGATTTTGTAAATAAATCTGCAAGATTATCACTTGAGTGTATGTGCTTAATATCTATTTCGCCATTCTTTTGAAGCTCATGTGTATAAAAGAATTTGGGTGAAATATGCTTGTTCCTATCACCTTTTATATAACCACATTTAATTTGGACAATGCATGTTGCATTATCCTCATATAATATTGTAGGGTTATTTTTAATTAATGACAATCCACATGTTTCTCGAATATGTTGTATCATTGATCTTAACTAAATGCACTCACGACTTGCTTCATGAATAGCAAGAATTTCTGAATGATTTGAAGATGTTGCAACCATTATTTGTTTCATTGATCACAAAGATACAGTATTATTACCAGAGGTAAACAAATAACATGTTTGAGATCGGGCTTTATATGGATCAGAGAGATATCCAACATCTGCATATCCAATTAGTGGTGACTTTGATCCATTTGGATAAAATAATCTCATGTTAATTGTTCCACGGAGATAGCGAAATACATGCTTTACACCATTCTAATGCCTACGAGTTGGTGTAGAACTATATCTTGCTAATAAATTAATTGAAAATGCAATATCAGGTCGAGTACAATTTGCAAGATACATGAGTGCATCAATTGCACTTAAATATGGTACTTCAGGACCAAGAATTGTTTCGCTATCTTCTTTAGGACAAAATGAATCTTTTTCTACATCAAGTGATCGCACCACCATTGGAGTGCTTAATAGATGGACTTCATCCATATAAAAACGCTTCAAAACTTTTTTAGTATATGTTGACTGATGTAAGAGTATTCCAGTTGGCAAATACTCAATCTGTAAGCCAAGACAAAATTTTATTTTTCCAAGATCTTTCATTTCAAACTCATTTTTCAAACAAAAAATTGTTTTGAAAGCTCTTCAGGAGTTCCAATAAGATTTAAATCATCAACATATACTGCAACTATTGCAAATCCAATTTCAGATTTTTTAATAAAACACAAGGGCAAATTGGATTATTTACATATCCTTCTTTCAATAAATAGTTGCTTAAGCGATTGTACCACATACGCCCAGATTGTTTTAATTCATACAAGGATCGTTGTAGTTTCAAAGAATATAAACTACGAAGTTTTAATTTGTTTGCTTTTAGCATTTTAAATCCTTCAGGGATTTTCATATAAATATTTATATCAATAGAACCATATAAATATGCAGCCACGACATCCATAAGACGTATATCAAGCCCTTCAGAGGCTACGAGACTAACTAGAAATCGAAATGTAATTGCATCCATAACATAAGAATATGTCTCCTCATAATCAATGCCAGACCTTTGAGAAAAACCTTGTGCAACTAACCTTGTTTTATATCTCACAATCTCATTTTTCTCATTTCGTTTTCTAACGAATACCCACTTATAACCAGCAGGTTTGACATCTTCAGGTGTCACGACTACTGGTCCAAATACTTTACGTTTCGCAAGTGAATTTAGCTCTATTTAAATAGCATCTTTCCACTTTGGCCAATCATTTCTATGTCGACATTCTTCCACAATTTTGAGGTCAGGATCTTCATCATCATTTATGATATTAAGAGCCACAGTAAATGAAAAAATATCATCAATAATTATTTTATTTCGATCCCAAGATTTTTCTATACCAACAAAACCAATCCTAATTTCATCATTTTGCTTCTCTTCAGGAGAAATTGATACTTTCTCAGTTGTTGGCAAATTTTCTTCTTTTAAGTCAATGGGACGAATACTATTTGATTGATCAATCTCTGTTATTTGATTAGCATGCAATGACTCTTCAGGAGTGCTAATTTCATTTTGTAACTTTTCTTGTGTTTTCCTCTTTCGGGAAATTTTGTCTTTTGAGCCAATTGGTCTTCCACGTTTCAAACGTACTTTATTTTCATTAGTTTTGTCGTGTTGTCCTTCAGGCATCTCAACACGCGTTGGGACATTTTCAACTGGAATATATGATTTTGTTATTTTTCTTTAATCAGTAAATGCATTAGGAATTTGATTTGCAATATTTTGTAAATGAATGATCCTTTGAACTTCAAGTTCACTTTTATTTATATGAGGATCAAGATGAGATAATGATGATGCATGCCATGTAATTTCACGTCGTTCATTTACTTTTGTCTTTTCTCCCCCTAACAGCGGGAAAATTTGTTCATCAAAATGGCAATCTGCAAATCGTGTAGTAAAACGATCTCCAGTTAAAGGTTCAAGATACTTAATTATTGAAGAAGAATCGAAACCAACATAAATTATAAGTCTTCGTTGCAAACCCATTTTATTTCTTTGTGGGGAAGCAACTGGGACATAAACAGCACATCCAAAAATTTTCAAATGAGAAATATTTGGCTGTTGGCCAAAAACAAGTTATCAAGGTGAATATGTATGATAAGAACTTGGTCGAATGCGAATTAATGATGCAGCATGTAGTATTGCATGTCCCCAACATGAAAAAGGCAAATTTAATCTAAGAATTAATGGTCTTGCAATTAATTGTAAACACTTAATCAAAGATTCAGCTAAACCATTTTGTGTATGAGTGAGTGCAACAGAATGCTCAACATCAATTCCAATAGACATACAATAATTATTAAAAGATTTAGATATAAATTCACCAACATTATCAAGTCTAACTTTTTTAATAGGAAAATCAGGAAATTGTGCTCTTAATTTAATGATTTGAGCAAGAAATCTAGCAAATGCAACACCACGACTAGAAAGTAGAGAGACATGTGACCATCTAGTTGATGCATCTATTAAGACCAAGAAATAACGAAACGGTCCACAACTTGGATGTATAGGGCCACATATATCCCCTTGGATTCATTCTAAAAATTTAAGAGATTCAATACTTACTTTCATTGGAGATGGCTGAATTATTAATTTGCCTTGAGAACAAGCAGCACATGGACTTTCAGTTGGCAAAAGAATCTTCTGGTTCTTTAATTGGTGTCCATGTGAATTTTTTATAATACGGCGCATCATGATTGATCCGGGATGCCCAAGTCGATCATGCCAAAGTTTAAAAATCTTTGGATCAGAGAACTTCTAGTTCATTACAAAATTTATCTCTATTGTTCTTATATTTGTATGATACACCCAGAAGAAAGATAAGGTAGTTTTTCTAGTACATGCTTCTGGCATGAAATAATTGAAGTAATGCAAAGAAATTCAAAATTACATTCACTAGATGTTTCAATGTTGTATCCATTTTGACGAATATCCTTGAAACTAAGCAATTTCTGCTGTATCTGCTCGAGTATAAAGCATCATCTATTTGTAATTTTATACCATTTGGTAACATGATATTAGCTCTTCCGGAGCCTTCAATTAAATTAGCAGAACCAGATATTGTAATAACATTAGTCTTACCTAATATTAAATTATGAAAATATTTTTTATTTCGTAGAATTGTGTGCGTTGTCGCACTATCCAACAAACATCCATCTTCATTATTCACCAAGTGATTGTTCAAATTCATTGTATATCTTCTCACACGGATATAAAATAAGTCAATTGAATATGAAGAATATTCAGGTAATATAAGAAAACATTATAGAAAATGTTTTATTAAAGAAATTGAAAAATTACACACCAAATTCTCATAAAAACACTCAAAAACAATAAACACTCTTGCAACATAAACTTAAACACACCATAACTGTAACGAAACACACCAAGCTTTAAAAATAACACACTTCAAAGTGTAGCACTCTTAATCAGTCTTCACATGTCCATCACCAATTAAATGATCAATTTTACCATTTAGATCTTCAAAAAAATCTGAAACATCCAAATGAGTTATATCAATTGGATTTTCATGATCCATGAAATCTGTCTCATGATCCATGAAATTTGTCTCAATTTCTTTTCATTTTTCATTTTTCCTTTTTGGATGCTTGATAAAGATCAACTAAATTTTTTGGTGTACGACAAACACGAGACCAATGTCCTTTCCCACCATATCTGAAGCAAACATTTTCATGATCCTTTGGAGATTTCTTTTGTGGATCTTTTTCTTGCTTCTCATTATTGTTATTTCACTTCGAGTGGTTTGATCGATATTTCTTGTTATAACCACCACAACCTTGATTATTTTTGTAACCACGACCTCGATTAGCACTACGATTATTGGCTGAAGTACCATTCGCTTTAGGGATAGGTACAGATCCAGTCGGATGAGACTGATGGTTCTCAACAAAAGTTCATTATTTTTTTCAGCCACTAAAAGACATGAGATTAATTCAAAATACTTTCTGAATCTCCGCTCTCGATATTGCTGCTGCAGGAGCAAATTCAAAGCATGAAAAGTAGAAAATGTCTTTTCCAACAAATCTACATCAGTAATCTCCACTCCACATAATTTTAATTGAGAAACAATTTTGAATAATGCAGAATTGTATTGACTGACAGATTTAAAATCTTTGTAATCGTAAGTGCATCCAATCATAACGAGCTTTTGGAAGTATAACAATTTTTTTGTGATTAAATCTTTCATTAAGACATTCCCAAAGGACATATGGTTCTTTGACCGTAAGATACTCACTTTTCAATTGTTCACGAAGATGGTGGTGAAGAAAAATCATTGCCTTGACACAGTCTTGGGTTGATGCATTATTATTTTCTTTAATAGTATCTCCAAGATTCATTGCATCAAGGTGGATTTCAGCATCCTAGACCCATGATAGATAATTATCGCCAGAGATATTAAGTGCCACAAATTCAAGTTTTGCGAGATTTGACATTTTCAAAAAGCTATAAAACAATATAAATAAGGATAAATAATTGATTCATTATTAACGATTAGATGTCATATAATCACTCATGGTATAATAATAAAGTTCTATAATCATCACATATCATACTAGTCATGTCATAAAATTCATTTCAAATTTTATACCATTAATTATGCATATTTCAAGAGATATAATGAAGACAAGTAATATATATGCAACTTTGAGCGGTCTGTTATTGCAAATACAAGCATGACAATAATAGCTAATATGTCATGTTATTGGTGATGAACAATTATAGTTATATAATAATTAAAAGTGTTAGATATGAGAAACAAAAGAATTAGTACCTGAACAGAGTCTCGTGCTAATAATGTGTTAGAAAAGCTATTAGCCAGCAATACAAAATAAAGAAGCAATACAAGATGAAGAATAAAATGAGAGGGCAATATATTATAGATTAATTTTATTCATTTCAAGTGTGCGTACAAAAGAAAGAGATTAGCTCTCCTTTTATAGTTACATAATCACTCCATGAAATAAATATAAAAATTATGGATCATAATTCCTTGTGAGATAGTGGAGTTGGGAAGCTAAAGGTTGTTAATAGGAGATAGTGGTGAAACTAAGAGATATATATTATGAACATTCATATTTATTTTAATAAAATCATAACATTTATATAATTCAAATTAAGTGTCAATTGTTATATTCCACCGTGATTCGCAAATGGGAATTAAAATACAAAATAAAGCTAATCAAATCTTAATAACAAGAGAGAGAGAGAGAGAGAGAGAGAGAGAGAGAGAGAGAGAGAGAGGTTTAAAAAGTGCCCAGTGCCACAAACTTCAAGATTTAACTATGCTTGCGGTGAACAAAAACGCAAAGAAGTGTATTACCACAAAATTGAAATCGTGATTGTTGTGGTCTGGGCGGAAATTGATTGGGACAAATTACAAGGCTTCCACAGTACAAGGCCGGTTGGTTAGTTAAAAATGGGCTGATTCCTTTGCCTTCATTTGGAGATTTTGGACTTTTCCTTTTGAGTGTCTGTCACTGGCAATTTATAGTTGAGCTTTAACACTCGTCCGAAATCCTTACAAACTTTATTTTCTAAAATACCTCAAATTTAAATATCAAATATCATAAATTAAAATGAATCAATTTCGGGTAGAATTGTTGCTCCCTTCTCTTGTGTCATTAAAAATAGATTAATTTTATTTATATATTTAAAAAATAATCGTCATATCTTATAATTTTTTTATTTTATTTAGACTCATCTTTAATTTTATTGTTGAACGATTACCTATGAACTTAAATTTTTAGATCGAATGTATTTCCAATCGTAAGTTTATAAAACTTCCGTAAGATACTCATGGCCGACCAAGAAACAGACAATTGTGGAAAAAAGAAATATAATGACATGAAATGAAAATATTTATCCATAACTTTCTGGAACTTGCACGAGATTATCTTATAATAATACTACACTTTAACAATTCATTCCTTCCGCGAAGCTATTAGAACCTTACACAATCTTCATCATGTCAAATCACAACGCCACAACTGATTAAAAGAAGCCCTAAGAAATTTCAAGAACATCACCTGTCTCCCCTTATATATATATATATAAACAGACATAAAGACAGAGCAAAAGCTATCATTTGAGGCAGCTAATCTGAAATCAGAAGCTAGCATATATCAATATCATTGGTAACTAGAAATGTCTCTCATTTCCAACATGTTGGGTGACAACAATGAGCCATTTGATCCATTCCTTTCACTGGTGAACAAGTGTCCGGTGCTCAACACGCCGACAGACTGGAAAGAAACCCCAGAAGCCCACGTGTTCACCGCTGATCTTCCGGGGCTGAAGAAAGATGAGGTCAAAGTTGAAGTTGACGAAGGCAGAGTCTTGCAAATAAGCGGAGAGAGGAAAGCGGACGGCGAGAGTGATGGTGATACGTGGCATAGGGTGGAACGGTGTCGTGGCAGGTTCATGAGGAGGTTTAAGCTGCCGGAAAATGCGAAGACCGATGAAGTGAAGGCGTCCATGGAGAATGGAGTGCTTGTGGTCAAAATACCAAAGCAAGAAGTCAAGAAACCGGAGAAGAAAGTGATTGAGATTCAGGGGAACTGAGGGTTTAATCAAATTAAGTTGATAGTGTGTTGCTGAAATAAATCGTCTTACGTTGTGTGTGTGTTTGGTGTAATCAAGTGTGATTCTTATTATTAATTTTTTTTTTTCCCAATTAGCTTTTGTGTTCATGCATCCTTCTTGTTGTACTATATGCAGCAGGTAAGATATAAATAAAATGAAATTCACTTAACTGTTTTTTTGTTTGAAGCAATTTGTTTAACTGAATTCAAACCTTTTATTTTTTTTATTATTTTTTTTTTTTTTGGTTCTGCAATATTTCGAAATATGATCAAAACTCGTCTTTAGTTTATCGTATTTAATCAATTTCATCACCTGTTTCAAAATCTATTAAAACTTTATTGCCGATAAAAATGTCATGTTACCTTTTTTGACATTGTGATTGCCTTTCATTTTGATAAATTTTAGTTAAGGGCAAGTTTTCTGGCATCAAAGGTAAAATAGAAAAATAAGTTGAAAGTCGGATATAATTTCTTTAACGATAAGGCCCGTAAGGGTTTTAGATGAGAGTCGAGAAACATGACGCGGGTGAAATGACGCGGCGGGGTTTTGATCAATTTTTCCGGATGGCAGTTGGCTTTCAGATTCTTGAGCCGGCCCAAACGTATGAGTTGAAACTTTTTTCGGCCAATCAAACCCAGTTCTGTAGCTAGATAGTGCAGTCCGATCCACTTGACAAAAACAATTATCTTGACTTCGGATCAGCATTTTTTTTCTTCTAATCTGATTTTTTATTTGAGTAAATACATTTAATTAATTAATTAATAATATAATAAATAAGTAAATTTTAGATCATACATAAATAAAAATGTATATGCATTAAAAGATTCTTAAAAACTTAGATATGATCAGAGGATTATAATTTTTTTTTTTAATTTTTTGACAAGAATGTAAGCATGATGAGTTAAACTAACACTCCTCTAAAAATTTCTTAGATCATCTTTAAAAGGCTCTATTAATTTTACTCTTTAAATATCTATTTGATTATTTAGAAAAGTGAAAAAAAAAATATGTTATTATCCAAAAGACTCCTCAAATAGAAATAAGTTAATATTATTTTAATCAAATAAATATTTTTAAAAAAGAAAAATAAATGGTAATTAAAACACTTATCTCTCTCTCCAATAAAAAATAATAAAATATAAATTAAAGAGGGAGAAGTAATTTTATAAAATTAAAGAAAGAGAATCATTTCTTATTCGAAAAATTTTAATTGGAGTACTTTTTAGAGTATTAAATACTGATGTAACTCTTCAAATAAATAATAAAATCTTATTTGATAAGACTTTTGGAGATGCTCTTAAAAGCTCCTTTCCCGACATAAACAATTAAAATAAATTAAACTTTTTATTTTCACTCATTTTTAACTCCTTTATCTTCTTCCCTAATAACATCCCACGGGTACGTTGCACAAGTGTGCAATACCAAAAGATGGCCTTCCTTCTTTTCGATTTTATTTATTAAAAAAATTCATTAAATTTTGAAAACAAAATCCATGTCGTTATCTATAATTTTTTCTATTTATATTTTTCACACATAGTCCTGTATATTTTTTTAAAAAATATATATATATTATAAAATTATAATGAATAATTTTCCTAATAATAAAAAGTGGAATGGCTATAATAAAATTACTAATCAGTTTAACTAGAACCAAATATTGAAGTAAGTAAAGTTGTTGATTTGATAATAAGTTATTATATATTCTTGGGTCTTGCAAAAAGTATAGTCAACAAAGAGATGATTATTGTTCTTTTTATGTACTTTTGATCATGATTAAAATGACAAAAACAGAGGAGGGATTTTATAAGATGTTTTGAGGGGCACCAGCCGCCCCATTCAAACAAGATTAACTATGCCCCCTGTCCACCACCACTAGTTTCTTCTTGAAAGTGTTCTTACAAGTTCAATGTCAAAAAAAAAAAAAAAAAGAAAGCCCAATTATACCATTATTTTCAACTTTATAATCCTTAATGGGGCCACCCTCGGAATAAAAGACAAAGGTCTTCACAAGTTTACTGTTTCTCCATTTAGGCCCATCATTATACTGGAGATTGTAATTGTACTACGTTGGGACCTGGCTCTGAAAAAAAAAAAATCAGAAAAGATCACGACTAGGGAGGCAACAACAATTAGTGAGGGTAAAATTGTAGTTCGAGGCCCTCTAGAGTATTTTAGGGGGTTTTATTTCTCCTAAAAATTGTTTTTTTCCTTATGAAATGTAAGTATAATAGGCATCTCTAAAAAATTAATGAAAATAAAAATTTGAATAATTTTTTATAAAAGATCTAATATATATTAATTTCAGTAATAATTTAATTGTAATATCAATAGTAGTTCATATAATTTGAGATTATAACATCAGTGTAAAAGAGAAAAAAAAAAAAGGCAACCAAATTAATCCTATTATATTGGATCAAATACTTATTTAATTGAAATTCTTTCATTAAATGAATTAACCAAAAAGTGATTACGGGCAATTGATGAATCTCTCTTTCCGCCGAAGCATTCTTAAATTTGAGAACACACAAATTTGTGTCTTATTTTTACCTGATTTTTCAATCGTGCTCTTGTACAAATGCACTAGAAGGGAAAAAAGTAGAAATTAATTAATTAATTAATTTACATTACAATTGAAATAAACATTTATACAAATTAAGAAAGTAGCTACCAGCTAGTAAACAATGCCAAATGTCGACGCGGTTTTGCATCGGCTTACAAATGCTTAAATTGCCCGATCTGAGAAATTAATTAACGTCAATAATTAATAGAGCTTAATTAATTAGTCTCTAAGTAATCTAATCAGGTGATTGACAAGAATCCATCACCTTATACTTTTATGAGCATTTTTTTTAATTTTGTTTGGTTAGTGTCTTAGTGATGATCAGAGAGTGAAGAGGCTAGGGTACCAATTTTTTTAAAAAAAATACAAACTAAATAGTGTTATTGTGACACACTTATGGTACGATAAGCAGTCCCAATCGGCTGGCCTCCTCTTAATCCATGAAGCTTCATCTCCTTAATGGCTGGATCTTCTAACAACAACACCTTGTCCTTGTCTCTAACACCAACCATGTGTAAGAACTCATTATCCTCTCTCTCTTTCCCTTTGAAGAGTAGCCTTTGCTCTCTTGGCTCCAATCCACTCACCATTGACAATATCATCTTCAATTTCTCTAAAATGATTTGGAAAAAAAAAATTTAAAAATATAAAAATGTATGTCGTGAAATATACATGAATATTATTTTTAAAATATGCGGATATCTGCGGAATGATTAGAACTTACCAAAAGTAGAAGTTGCTTCGATGGAAATGTCATGCCACTTAGAAACAGTTGAGACTCTAATTGTGATGGAGCCTTCTCCTTCACATCCACTTTCTCTCTTTTGAACAAGCATCCCACCGGGCCTAAGCTCCCATTTGATTTCGTGACTACTGTTAATTCCTCCACACCCTCTGGCTGCAGCTTCTTTGACATTGTTGCTGCTGCTGCCATTGTTATTGCCGTTGCCGCCGAGCTTAAAACTGCTTCTGCAAAACCTTTTAGACCTCAATTTGATCATTCTCCCTTTTCTCTCTTCTAAATAAGCTCTTTCTTTTTGTTCTTAATTGTTTCTTAAAAACCAAAAAGTGAAGGGGAGAAATGAAGTGTTGGGATAAGCTAGTTTATATAATAGTTAGTGGGGAGGTAGGGGCCTGGGGGGAGCATGCATTAGGACAAAATGAAGCCCTGAATAAAACAATAACTAATTAAGCTGTCATAAATTAATAAAAAAAAAATTGGCGAGAGTAAGATGGGAGAGGAAGGAAAAATGAGATGATGACACGTGGAGGGTGATATGCGCAAAGCACATGGGACTGATGGGAGTGGGTGCTTGCAGACACGCTCGCTTGCTTGATTGACGGCCAAACACAATCACAACAAATGGGCGGTCGCAGAAGATTATGGAGTCTTTGTTTGTTTAAGAGCTGTGTTTTAAGAACTAGCCAGTTAGGTTTGGAACCTGTCAACTTAAGGGCTTGTTTGGTGAAAAGCCAAAATCAAGACAATAGATGGCAAACGTGCTTTTTAACCTTACTTTTTCATGTCATTTGTCGTCTATTTTAACATTTGGTTCAATTTTCCTTTTTCTTTTTGTTATTTTTTTCTGTTAATAAAACTGAAAAAAGAAAATGAAGGTGTATTTGATGAATATTTAAATCAATTCCTCTAATTTTGGAATTGATTATGATTATATAAGCTCATTTATTGCGCCGATTAAGAGAGTCCGGACAAATTTGTTAATTGTAATACCACATTAAAAAGCAACATTTCTACTGAGTATTAATTTAAAATTGAATGGGAGATTATCATATTATCTTCCACATTGCATATTTAAGATGTTACAACAAAACAGTGAATTACATGAGTTGCAATTAAGAATAAGATCTGCCAAACAGGTCTTAGAAGATAATTATCTCCGCCGGAACACAGTGGCCTAGATCTTGAATGTTTCATGGAATATATGTAACATTAAACAAATTAAAGAGAAAGTATTTTGTCTTCACTTGCTTTCTCGTTGATATTGCTTTCATTTTAGTTAGGTTTAGGTGGGTCTCCTTAAAAATGCCTCTTTGAGTTTACTTTTTGAGTGGGTAGTTGGCTAATCCATAGGGTATCAACCCATGTGGAAAGAGTTAATATATACTTAATTTCTATTAATTTCTGCCATACATACATGGTGACCAAGTCTCTACTTTACTATTTTTCTAATAACATGTAACAATTATAGCGAAAAGTAATCTTAGGGATTAGTCACCCAACTTTAGCCACATTTTTCAGAAAATACGATGATTTGTTTCCTTAGTGCCAAGGACCTTTCCAAAGAAAAAGAAGTTATGTATGCCATAAACTTGACAATTAATTCTTCCAAAAGTTGTCATATAAAGTGTGTGAATGTACCAATGGGCCTTTGGTTTAATGGGAGAAATCTTACACTTACAATAGTGAGTGCAAGGATTTGAGTCACTATAAAAGCTTTATGAAGGTTAGTTTCAGTAGTCCTTCAATTATCAACTAGTTAAGTGGAGACAGTCTTCCCCTTATGAAATGTGAGTAAAGTATGCACTCCTCGAATATTAAAGAGTTTAAAGTAT
This sequence comes from Citrus x clementina, assembly GCF_000493195.1. Lineage (NCBI taxonomy): Eukaryota > Viridiplantae > Streptophyta > Magnoliopsida > Sapindales > Rutaceae > Citrus > Citrus x clementina. Next base: position 15,130,326 of record NW_006262688.1, on the reverse strand, counting down.
CTGAGCAAATACTTCAGTGTATCAATATATGGCGGTACGAAATGTGAGTAAAGTATGCACTTCTCGAATATTAGAGAGGGTTTAAAGTATCTGAGTAAATACTTTAGTGTGTCAATATATGGCGGTAGTCTCAGTTGTATAGTATGATTATAAATATTAATTATAATGTCTGATGTAATATCAGTAATAATCTGTATATAAGAGAATTCAAAAAAAAATGTGTGTGTGAATGTATCTCTATATATAATGTCACTTGGGTGACATTTGTTTCGACATTTATAAAAAAAAAAAAAGTGATACGTGTTTTAAATATGGGCACACAAGTGACATTACTTTAAGTTTGTCGTTAAAATTAATAGATTTAGGTAATGAAAATTCAATTGACAATTTTGCACCCCATTAGTTAATTTATAATTTTTATTGAGAAACAATTTTTTTATGGAGAAATAGAGGACAAGAAGATGAACAAGAAACAAAGAAGAAGAAGAAGAAAGAACCGAGAAGAAGAAAGGAAAAAAAAGAATAAAATAAAAAAGAGAGAGAGAAACTGAGGAGTTTTCTTCTTTTTCCATCTTTTTTATAGATATGTTGGTGTATTGTTGAAATAAAACTTTCATTTAAAAATTAGTCATCTACAAAAATTATAAATCAGTTAGGGGGGGGGGCAAAAATGTCGATTTAATTTTTAATACCAAAATCTGTTAATTTTAACAGTAAACTTAATGGAGTGTCACCTAACCCAAATAACATTAATTTATATGTATATCTACTCATTTAAATTTTTTGGTAGAGCAATTTTGGTAGAAAACAAGAAAATTCGAAAATGTACAAAGGCATCATATACCCCACATGTTTATGGCAAGAGAGACACAATAACATAGGTAGTGGGTATACATGAGCTCACCGAATGGAAAACAGAAATAGCATATAGGCTTAATGTGCATGTGGGGGGGACCCCAAATAATTATAAGACACATATTCCTTAATTTCCATGCATATATCATCAAGGTATGGGATCAGAAAGACGCTGCTTTTTTTTTTATAATAATTTTTCAGAATTAATTTTCATGATATGAGTATGACAATGACGAACGTACCCTAAAGACTTTTCTCCAAATAAATAGTGGAAAAAAGGTACCCCCAACCTACTACATTGGGGAAATTTGAGAGCACAATCCAATGGGATAGTTCTCATTTTTTTGTTGAAAAAGGGGACAACAAAAAAAAAATTTGAAAAATGAAAAAAAAGGTCGATTATTGAAATTCGATCATGATTCAACTTAATTACCTTGGGAAGTAAACCCATAATCAGTCTCGTGTGAGGTAACCAATGCTTTTACATGGTCAAAGCTTCGATCACATGCAATGTTATATAAATGCAATGGGAGACGATTAATAATAATGTGTAGGTCCATTTCAAAATAATAATAATAATAATGTGTAGGGGTTGTTTGTACCTTTTGTCAGACTCTTCCACAGTGTGGGGAAATGAATTCAAGAGTTCTCATATAGAGAATTCATTATTCATTATAAGTCTAAGGGTAAATATTTGTGTAATTATTATATTTTAATTTAAGTATTTATGTAGTTTTTATATTTTAAAAAATATATCAAAATATTTTTAGAATTAAATATATTACATTTTTACTCTTATTTTTTTCTTTTCTTATATAATAACACCCTTAATTATAATAATATTCTTGTATTAATTAACTTGTCTGTAAAAATGTTAATTAAAAAATTAACTTGTAATTATTTATTAGCAAATTAACTAATAAATATTAGTATAAAAGAATTAATATTTTTTGTTCACGTGCAATAATCTTGCTAATAATTATTTGAAAATAAATTAATATTAGCTAATTTAAAGCACTTTTCAATATCCTTGTAACAATCTTATCACTAATTATTTTACAAAAAGTAATTTACCAAATTAATTCTAAAAGTCAAATAATAATATAAAAGTTTGCAAAATTTTATGTTACTTTTAATGTTAATTTAGTAAATTGTCATTTTCTGCATTAATATCTCCAAGAATATTGTCATAAGAGTATTATTGTTAAAGAAAAGAAAAAAAGTAAAGATATGATTGCAACATACTTAACAATAAGGATGTTTTGAGATATTTTCTTAAGTATAGGGATAAATAGACACTTAATTCAAAATATAAGAACTAAATAAATATTTAACTTATTAATAGGTGATATAGCATGTAATGTAATGTAATTTTCAAAACTACTTTTAAGTGGATCCCAATTTTATCATAATTTTATTAATTTTTGGTGGAAGGTATTTAGGGCAAATCTGGGCTATACCCCAGCCAAATTTTGAAAAAATTGTTTAATGCTTTTACCATATAATATTATTAGCCTCTATCTTACATGCATGTAAGATACACTCCCCTCACATGAATAGTGTGTGGGTCCCATACATACACTATTCATGTGAGGAGAATGTATCTTACATGCATGTAAGATAGAGATTGCCAATTAACATATATTATTTATAAAATTAGTTACCACTGTTATATTTTATAAAATTGCCACAGTAATATTTATAAGTTTATCAGTCAATTTGTTTTAGAAACTGTTATTTTTCCAACACTCCATTTTATTCTAGAATTTTTTTGTTTTAAATAAGCTTGTGATGACCAAATATTTATCATTCATATGACTTTTAATTCTTTAATTCTTTAAAGTTGGGGACTATTTATAATTTTTTAAGGATACCGTACCCTACAACAAATAATTAAAAAATATTAAAAGTTAATAAATTAAAACCATATAACGATGTCAGGTTATAGGTTATGGTGCACATAAGGTATCATAATCACATCTTTTAAATTAATTTTTATTGTTAAATAAACTATATTCACAAGGTGTTTCTCAAACTGAAAAAGTGTCAATATTTTTATTGTTAAAATAAAATATTAGTTCAAAAGAAGGCAAAAAAGGACATTTTGCAGGCAAAGGGAAAACGTGAAGATATGATATCTAGGGACTAGGAAGGGCATGCAAATGCAGAAGGGAAAAATGAATGAAAATGCAATATATTTGTAACACGAGACGAGATAGATCCTTTCGCGGCTCCCACAGGATTTGCTTCTTGTTTGCATGCCATCTTCCTTCCTTCCGCCCCTCAATTATTTACTTTTCATGCACTACTGGCTAAAATTCTGTGTATCTTTTTTAGATGCCGATACCATCATAGAGATATTCCATAATCTCTAATTTATTGGGAACCCCGACAACAGTCCTTTTTCTTCTTAGTTAATTGTTGTATTTTATCAGTGAGTTATCATGGCATGTTGTTTTATTGCTTCTTCTTCTTTTTTTTTCAAATGTGAATATAAAGTCTTCCAAAACATCGACGAAAAACTCTTTTTAATTTAATTTTTAAATATTTATTTTCTTATTATATAAAAAATAGAAGAGTTAAAAAAATAAAAATTATCTTTCAAAAGACTTTTCAAATAAAACTAAACTTTATATTATTTAATTAAAATTTTCTTTTATTAAAATAATACCAATTATAACATTTTTCTGTCTTCAAGAATTATGAGATAAAAATAATATAATACTAAATTAAAAGTTCTAAAAAAATTCTAAATAAGAATATTATTCAAATGAGATTTGCATTTTTTTTTCTCTTTAATATTGAAGAAAGAATGATGATCTTAGTTAAAAAATCTCATTTGAAAATTCTTTTTGTGATGTAACCCTTTAAGTAAGTAGTAAAATATAATTTGAATAGTTTTTTTTTTTTACGATACTCTTACTCTTTTCTCTAAGAAAAATTGCCCTCTTAATTTATTGTAAACTTCGTTTCATTAGATTGTGATCAACATTTGATAATCTATCAATTTGATCATAAATAGTAATTTATTGTCAAAATTTGATAGATCTAGATCATAAAAGGATACTAAGTGGTAATCTTCAAATCAATATACCTAACTTTGCTGCTTTTGCCCTCAATCTTATGTAAAACTTGCCTTAATTATTCTAAAACGTATGAAAGAATGTTACTAGATATCATAGCACGAATTAAATTGACATGGGGTTCTGAAATAGTTTCGAAAATTTTCTTGAAATAAGATGTTCTTTTTTTTTTCCCTTTTTTTTTGGATTGTAAGTATTATCAATTTTTCATTCATACAAGCGCTCGTTTTAGTGTGTTAATCTATAAATAATGTTAAGCCTACAAAACTCTCAGTATAAACTGATATGGTATTAAAATATTGGTTGAATTAACACACTATTTTAATATATTTAATACAACTTTTTCACCTTTAACTAAAATATAAGTTGCTGCCTGTACTAAGAGTGAATTATATGGACTCAATTTCCTCCAAATATATCGGAGTAGTTTCCTTCTCGAAAAAGAGAGCATTGTCTTTTATTTAGGAGCAGTAATTTGGGTTCCATCACAATGAAAATGATTTCGATTGGTTTCAATAACTTCTTGTACAAATAAAACTATTTTATATTTAATATAATAACTTTTTTTCCCCTAAAATATAATTGCATGTTGGTTGCTCTATAGGATATGGAACTTCGAGTCTTGGACTCAAAAGGCCATTGTTTTGGGCTTGTATCTTTGCGCTGTTTCAATGGGGGGTTTTATTTGATACCCATATACCCTTCAAAATTCCGAGTGTAATCACAAAAAGAATCAGTGCGGTGGTTCACTCAGGAGTTGAACTATTGGCAGGGATGGTAAAATTATTCCCGAGCTCACAAATTTGCTCAAATCTACTCGTTAAAATTCATCTGTTGCGAGTAATTTTATGGGTTAAGAGCAGATTTAGTATTTTCAATTTAAATCTACTGCAGATTGTGGGTAAGTTTTATATTAAAAAAAAAATTGGTAGATACCTGCACGGACCACCGCGGACTTGTATTTTTTATTATTTATATTTAAATTGAAGTTATTACTCATGACTTCTAATTCCTAAACCTAATCGCTCACTACAATAGCATACCCAACTCCTTCAAGAGTGTGTGTGTGTATATTCCCGGTCTGGTCCAATACAGAAAGAACTTATAATCATAACATCGACTCAATTACAAATTATAGATTATAAGCTCATGACACACGCACACGCGCGCGCGCGCGTGTGCGTGTGTGTGTGTGTTAAGTTTTTAATAAGTAGAAATTTTACCATTTTTAAGTTTACTATTACTGCTATCTTATTTTAATTTGATTAATTTTATTTGTTTTGCTTTAATGACTTGAACTTAATAATTGCTTATTAAAGTTGGATTTTTATTTGTTTAATTAATTGTTAATGGTAGTTGTCTATAATTTTTACTCGTTAATATTGATTAAAAGATGGAGTAAGGCACTAATTTTAGTTGTGATGTTGGTGTAGGACAAAAATATTTTTTATTATATTGATATATTTTATGTATTTGTTTTAATTTTAAAACTTTTATTTCTCATTTACATTGATAAAATTTTGAACTGAGTATTTTATATGAATTTTTAAGGTTATTATTATAAATTTATAGTTTGAATTGTATAATTTGAATTATTATGTATTATAGAGATTTTTTTTAATGTTTGTGATTTTAAATTTTGAAACCCGCAAAAGATTTGCTGTGGGTTGTAGATAAGTTTGGTAATTATTCAAACTTGCAGTGGGCATGTTTGATAATTTAAACTTTGCAACTGGGAGTTTGATAATGACAAATACGCAACTGGTACTTATTGTCATTCCTAACTATTGACACTCCTTTATTATTCTCATAAAATCTCTACTATTATAATTACATTTAATAACAAATATAAAGAGAAATAATTATGTTTGTATTTTCTCTCTCGCTTTAATTTGTTTTATTTACGCATGTATGACTTTTTTTTCTCTTTCAATTTATACAACTGGTTTACAAACTTAAAACATTAATCTTTCTTTCTTTTCATAATTATTATTTTTAATTTCGGAGAGCTAGCGTTTTAATTTTATAGAAAGACAAAGTTTGAAAAGAAGAAGAAAGGTACCAGTTTTACAAGTAAATTTTAATTTTTAAGACAGAAAATATCTGAAAATTGAAAATTTTACAAATGAAAAAAGTGTTTATTTAAAAAAAAAATATGGACAAAATGGTAATGATGATGAGGAGAAAGTTAAGGCTGATGCACGTGTGGTGTTCATTGTAAGCCTAATAATGAATCAATAATGGCAAATATTGTGATTGGAAAACAAACGACTATATAAAAAATATAAGAAAAAATATATTTTTTAATATATGTAGATGTTCTTATAACATAATAATGAGATGTTCTCATAACATAATAATAATTATTTTATATGTGTGTGTGCGCGAGTGGAAGAGAACAAAAAAGGGATATTTTTAGTATTAAGTAGGGTAAAATTGAAAAAAAAAATTAGGGGCTTTAATAGAAGTTTGCAGGGCTGCCAATAGTCAAACTCCTCAATATTTAGAAAACATCGGGATTATGGGTCCAAGCCCAATCTTTAGAAGACCCAATAACTTCTCTAATTCGCTAGATGAAACGACGTAGCAATTTCCTCCACTTACTTTACGTATCACCGGCTTAGGCTTCCCTTCGCTGCTCGCATCAATTGAATGGCTGTGTGGAGACCGGAGAATAGATTAGAACTGCAAAAAGCAACTTCACAAATTCACTCTAGTATCTCAGTCTTCAAGGTATGAGTTTCATTTATCTTGAATTAATGAAAATTCAATGAACTTAATTCATATATAAATGGCTACTCTTAACTATTTCACTTGTATGTAACATCAGAACTACCGTTCGTACTTGCTCTTCAGTAATGTTTCCCTATCTGGGTCTATCTCTTTATTAGTAAATTTGATAGAAAAATGCAACCTTTAAGTGTGTGGCCATTAAAAGGTGGCTTTGCTGCAGTGCCTCAGTTGCATTTTGATGTTGTTTCTTCTAGTTTTTTAAGCACAAGAAATAGGAGGAGAAAAAAATGGAGTCTCGTTGAATCTGTTTGTCACAGTAGAAACACTGGCTTCTTGTTAGTTTCGAGCAATTCAACGTTTAGTTGTTGTGGGGTGTGTTGTAGGAGCATTAAACTTGATTCAAAATGTGAGTTTCTATCTGGGTTCTCTAGTCACAAATTGGTTCTCTTTTGTGAGCCAAAGAAAAGTTATTTCGGTGCGTCTGTGATGTTTGCTTGGTCAATGGAGCAACAAGAAATTGGAAATGGCCTCCTTGTAGAAGAACCAAACTCTGCAGATGGATTGTTGGTGGAAACCGAGAGTGATATTGTTGATTATCGTAGTGTTCATAGAGTAGAAGATACTGGTGATAATGGTAATCAGGTAGAAAGCGAAGAAGTAGAAATTATTGGTGAGAGAGGAGTTGGGAAGCAGAAGAGTGGTAGAGTTGATGTTAAGGCACTGGCACAGAGTTTATGGCACACGAAAACGGCTGATGATGTGGAAGAAGTTCTTAAGGACATGGGTGAATTGCCACCTCAAGTACACTCAAGTATGATTAGAGGTTTTGGTAAAGAAAAGAGAACGGACTGTGCGATGGCTCTTGTTGAGTGGCTAAAGAGAAAGAAGAGAGAAACTGGTGGTTTCATTGGTCCTAACCTTTTTGTATATAATAGCTTGTTGGGTGCAGTGAAACAGTCTCAAAAATTTGAGGAAATGGATAGAATTATGAATGATATGGCTGAGGAGGGGGTTAATCCTAATGTTGTAACCTATAACACTTTGATGGCTATTTATATAGAGCAAGGAGAAGGTACCAAGGCCCTCAACGTCCTTGAGGAGATAAAGAAGAAGGGCCTTACACCGTCCGCTGTATCCTATTCTCAGGCCTTGTTGGCTTATCGAAGAATGGAAGATGGAAATGGAGCTTTGAAGTTCTTCGTTGAATTAAGAGAGAAGTATCTGAAAGGTGAAATTGGAAAAGGTGATGATGAAAATTGGGAGAACGAGTTCGTTAAGCTTAAGGACTTCATAATTCGTATTTGCTACCAAGTGATGCGCCGTTGGCTTGTGAAGGATGAAAACCTAAGCACTAATGTGTTAAAACTTCTAATAGAAATGGATAAGGCGGGGCTTCGGCCTGTTAAGGCAGAATATGAGCGCCTTGTATGGGCTTGTACCCGTGAAGAACATTATGTTGTTGCCAAAGAATTCTATGCTAGGATTAGAGAAAGGCATGATGAGATAAGTTTATCTGTGTGCAACCATTTGATTTGGTTGATGGGGAAGGCTAAGAAGTGGTGGGCGGCTTTGGAGGTCTATGAGGATTTGTTGGACAAGGGACCAAAGCCTAATAACATGTCATATGAATTGATTGTTTCTCACTTTAATATACTACTTAGTGCGGCTAGGAAAAGAGGTATCTGGAGATGGGGTGTTAGATTGCTCAACAAGATGGAAGAAAAAGGCCTTAAACCTGGAAGTAGGGAATGGAATGCAGTTCTTGTTGCCTGCTCCAAGGCTTCAGAGTACAATGCTGCTGTCCAGATATTTAAGCGAATGGTTGAAAAAGGTGAAAAACCCACAATTATCTCCTATGGAGCGTTACTCAGTGCCCTTGAAAAGGGTAAGCTCTATGATGAAGCCTCTCGTGTGTGGCAACATATGCTGAATGTCGGCGCGGAGCCAAACCTGTATGCCTACACAATTATGGCTTCAATTTTCACCGCACAAGGAAAGTTTAACTTGGTTGAGCTGATCTTTCGGGAGATGGCTTCATCTCGTATTGAGCCAACAGTTGTCACATACAATGCAATCATCAGTGCATGTGGGCAGAATGGAATGAGCAGTGCAGCATATGAATGGTTTCACCGAATGAAAGTTCAAAACATCTCTCCTAACGAGATCACTTATGAAATGCTGATTGAGGCTCTTGCAAAAGACGGTAAACCAAGACTTGCATACGACTTGTATTTGAGGGCTCGGAATGAGGAACTTAACCTCTCTTCGAAGGCTTATGATGCGATACTCGAATTCTCCCAAGTCTATGGAGCAACTATTGATTTAACTGTTTTAGGACCTCGGCCACCAGACAAAAAGAAGAAAGTTGTAATTAGGAAGAATTTGTCTAATTTCTGTCACTTTGCTGACGTTCCAAGGAGAAGTAAACCCTTTGATAAAAAGGAAATTTACACCCCACAAACAGAAAGAAACCAATTGTGAGAACTTTAATCTTTACATGTCCTTGTTTTAGCTTGTAATGACAGGAAGTTGAATTTCTGTCCTCATTATCCAAGCCTGTTTGTTTATATATACAAAATGATTGTGGATGTTGACTCAGATACATACCAAATACTATCATTTTGATGACTCTCTTAAGTTTTTGCTTGTGGAAGCTGATAAAATTCAACTCAGTTTGTTGGTGATTTTAGAGTCGAATTTCAACGTTGTGATGAGCGTGAACCCAAGCAAAAGGTGACTGACATTTAGATAATAGGTTCCAGTAATACTGCTTGCCATTGAATCTCCTTTTTTAGTGAAATCCATTGTCGCCAAGACTGGCCCTATTTTGTCATTTATGGCAAAATGACAAAATCTGGAAGGCTGAGGCTCCATGCTAGGACTATTGAATGGTTAAATGGCAACCCATTTGTTATTATTGCATGATATCATCACAAAGCGCCACATTGAGGATCAAATCCAGATTTTTTTTCTTATTTTTTTGTAGAACTTTTAACACGTTCGATTCTCTCATAGTGGAACTGTCATGTGCTGGTTGGTGGGAATTTGTCCGATAAAAAATTCATCCTTTTTGCTGACTTTTTTTTTTTTAAGTCTGTTATACACAGATATTACTGACATTACATCAGACATTACAATTAATATTTACAATCATACTATATAACTGGGACCACCATCATATATTGACACACTGAAGTATATGCCCAGATATTTTAAACCCTCTCTAATATTCGAGGGGTGACTGCTCCACTCACATTTCGTAAGGGAGAGACTGTCTCCAGTCAATTAATTGATAATTGAAGAAGAACTGAAACTAACCTCCATAATGCTCTTATGGAGGTTCGAACCCTTGCACTCAACATTACAAGTGCAAGGCTTCTCCCATTGGACCAAAGGCCCATTGGTATCCTTTTTGCTGACTCAAACACCAATGTTCGTTTATTACACTGGAGATGCACCAATGAAATGATTGGAAATTGCAGTGACAACCCGACTGACTCTTTACCCATTATTTAAGTCTAAACTATATTATTTTCTTTAATGATTAATTGTTGGCTGGCAATTGGCATTACTTAAACAATATACCTGCCGTGTTTCTTACTCATCATGGATTAAGAAGTTTCAAGTTTCATTGTTGGATGGATCGTGGAAATTAATTTGGGCCCCTCGATTTCCCATATTTTACTTTGGAGGTGAAATGAAATTGTACGTGAGTTGTTGGGAAGTACACATATAACCACTTTCAAATTTCAAAGTCATTAATGACCATACTGCCAATTTTCTTACAAAGATAACCATAAAAGGACACGACTGTTGAACCATAATCCCCTGATGGTGTATTTTCTTCTTAGATTAGGGAATGGAATGGAAATGGTTCCCATTTCTTATTAATAGTGTTTGCTTGCTAAAAATAATAAAAAAGAATGTAAATCGATTTTGGATAACGTTCATAAATTTAGGAATGAGAAATGGAAATCTCATTTCTATGGAGAGGTGGGAATCCAATGAAAATGTGAAATGAAAAAAGGAAGTGAATTAACACTTTTACTCTTAAATAATCTAAAAATTTCTTTTTCACGCCATACTAATAATGATGATGATAATGATGAAGTAATTAACAATAATAATATTAATATTAATAATAATTATTATAATATTACTATCATTATTATTATAGAAATAATGATAATTATTATCATATATTAATTATTACTTTTATTACAATAATTGTTGATATAATTATAATAGTAATATTTATAATAATAATTATTTAATAATCGTAATAACAATAATAATTATAATATAATAATTGTAATAATAGTAATGGTAATAATATTTATAGTAAAAATATTTACTCCTTATTTTGTTAATGAACAAATACATAATTGTAACTAAGGGTATTTTAGTAACTTAAAAAAATTCATTCTAATTTCAAAATAAAGTAAACACATCCATGATGATATAGGTCATTTCGATTCCAATTGTTGCACCTCAAGTAAAAAACTTATTTTTATTCTTATTCTTTATTTCAATTTCAATCCAATTCAATTTTTGCCCATTCCAATATGGGAGAAGTAACAGCATCATCAGTCTAATATCCTAAAATTGGTTGAGGCAACATTGGGAGGGAATTGCAGTAGATATCCCCCATTCAAGCCAAAAAAATTACAAATATGCCTTGACTTAGTTGACTCTTTAATTTTGCAAACATATATTTAAAAAATTGAGAAAATAATAAAATGATCATCAATCACATAAAATTATTCTACTTTGTACTAACTTCCTTAACTTTGTTTTTGACTTTCTCAACCTCATACTCGGCTCACTCGACCTAGCACTTGACTTACTTAATTACTTGAGTCTTAACCTTATAATTGACTTGCTTAACTTCCTACTCAACTTATTTCTAAATTATTTTAAGTCACTAAAAAAAAGCAAACAACACAAAAATGAGTGTTTAATCACTAATTTGATGGAGTAGTGTGTGTTCATGAATTCTTTTATGAGTTTATGATTGGTGGACCTTGTCTTTGAAATGCGAATGGAATTGTGAGAGAGAATATATTATGGAAAAGATAGAAGATGAAAAGTATTGAAGGAGAAACGATTTAGCAATATATAAAAATATATGTTTTTTCTGTGGATATTTCTACTTTTCTTTCTATGTATAATGGAGTATAAACTTGAAATTTTGGGCTAAATGGAGTGTATTGAAAAAAAAAAAAAATCTATTGTTGGACTATGACTGCCATCGTCCGCAAGATGTCTAGGCAATGACAGTCATCGCCCATGAAAGGCCTAGGCGATGGCCATCATCGCCCATATAAGGCTTGGGTGATGGTTGCCGTCGCCTAGAATGGCCTGCAATAGTCCAGGGCAATTAGTGCCATCACCCATGCCTTTCTGGACAATGGATGCTCTCGCCCAAGCTATTGTGTTGGCCAATGGCAACAAGCAATGAAAGGCAGCAAGAATAGCTGGCGGCCATCTTTGTGATGGGCATTGATGTCGCTTAAAAGTGTAAGTTATGAGCACAAAACACATAAACTAACTATTAACAAAGATTAAATTAAAAACATTATCTACACTTAATGAAATTAACTCAAACTTTTCAGATCTATTAAGGACACTCTAAAAAACATGCACACAAAAAATGAGGGGGATTTGAAGTCAATTGCTGTGTAAACTAAATTAAAGAATTTAAAGAAGAAAATTTAAAATTACGGAAAATAGTTACGGTTTAAGGAATCATTCTCCACCACTAGATATTAGATTTTAGGTTAATTATTAAAATCATCAATTCACTTTCTTTTAAAAAAAAAAACAACTTTAAAATAATTGTAAACTTAGTTATCTTGATCTTTCCTACTATTAAGTAAAAGTTGCTCTATCTTTTTCTAAGTTGCTCTATCTCTTTCTGACAAACAATCCAGAAAAAAAAATTTCAAAAGTTAATTTAATAAAAGTATTAGAATCAAGAAAGATATAATCCGAAGCAAGAAACAAACACATAACCTTGGCTTATTTATCTTGAATTATATTCCACATGCAATCAAATGAAAATATCCTATAACTTTAATCACAACCTACCACTTAATTTAATTCTTTGATAATTACAGATAAAAAAACCCTAAATTAGTAATCAAATTACTACAAAATTCATCTAGTTGCACACCTAAACAAAAGAGATAATAATTCTTAAACATTAAAATTTTCTAGATAAAAATGAAAAAATTCTGATTTTGAAAAGCTTTACTAATAAAAATCTATGTCTAAAATTTTGAAATCAACCCTGATCAATAAAAAAAGATAACTCACATGTGCTTGAATTATTCAGTATCAAATCTATTAAAGAAAACAAACAAAAGACAAATAGAAAGGAAGACTCATGTGGCAAGGTTTTGACAAGATTTTTTTTTTCTCAGAACAAGATTTTGCCCCAAGGAAATAAACTCACGTGACAAAACAGCTTCAAAATCTGTTTTAATTGTGGGCCCAAATGTGATCCTTAATCTTAATACATGTCTAAAATAACTCAATAAAGTAAATGGAGCCCAAAGATTTGTCTAAGAAGAATTTAAATTTATGAAGTTGCAATTTGATTATTTTTCAGACCAATTTGTAGGTTTTCTGCTCTTTTTTGTTTCTTTACCTCAAAAACTCCTACAAAATATAAGAGACTAATAAAAATTCAAGAATTTTATAAACATATCAAATACCACAAAAAAATTATAAAAATTGATATGAAATTAAGCACTTATTAGATACCATAGCCAAGAAGGCAGCATGCTATTCTCACTACCATCTTGTAAAATCATTAAAAGAAAAAAAAGAAAGAAAAAGACACTCCAAATCAATAGCAAAGCCACTAGTTTATTATGCACCAAAGAATGGTAACAACACAAACCAAATCTCCAACACAAAGCACAACACAAAAGATGTTAAAATTCATACAAAAACTCTTATAGGAATTGCATAGAACAATTAATTAGTGTGCTAGAGTTGTGAACAACAACAATTTGTTTTACGTGCCAATACAACCCTAGTTATTTTCTACAGTCAACTTTATGTAGTAAAACTATCGAAGCATATTCAAGGTTTTAGGATTTTCCTTTCCAAAAAGAAAAAAAAAAGAGAAAAGGAGTTTATAGGATTTTGGAAATTTTGAGAGTTTTGATCAGAGATGGTTAACATTGTCAAAGCTAGACTGGTGAGAGGTGTGTGGTGGTTTAAAAGTGTTTTGGGCTTTTGATTGTTTTATTATTAAGGGTGTTTTGATAAAAAAAAAAAAAAGGAATATAATTCATTAACATTCTAAGAAAATTAGGGACATGAACTTTCGTGAAACTGAAAAATAAAAATAAAAAGTGATCAAATCCGTAAAGAAAACTTGCACGATGTAGCATTCAAGAAATCAGTTGCAAAAATTAGAATCGTTGGAAGCACTAGTGAACTGTGAAGTTATCTTTATTCTCTAGCAAAGAGGAGCCACAAAGGTACAATATTCTTCTCTTTCGGTCCCAAATGATAACTACAAATCTACAATTAATGACACAAGCTTGCAAAAAAAAAACACAAAAAGAATTAAGAAGGATTTGTGTGGCTCAGGCCTATCAGTTCAGATAACACATCCATTTTTATAGGTTTATGGGTGTTGGTTGCGAGATCCAAAAAATTAAATAAAACTGAAATTTGTATAATTAAAAATTAAAAAAAAATCTATGAATTCTGTCAGAGGATTCATTATACTTGCCCAAAAAAAATAAAAAAAAGGTCTTCTATGATCGATACATCACAGCAACCTGACCTACACAAATTTCTTCCATTACAAGTAACTTGTTAAAAATGCCATCTTTATATTTAAGAGATAAGATACAAAAGTCGATAATTAAGCAGTAACATCGCTATCATCCAAGCTTGTACGATAGAAAATTTTTACACGTTCATGCAAAAGGCATCTAAAGTTCTAACTTTCACATTTTGTCCTCATTCGTTACTTTGGTCGCGGGATGGTGTGGGGTATGTGACTGTGACTATGATTCTTCCCCTCACCTGAAAGATATTTTATTTCCACATAAGTCTCACTTTTGGAAAATCACATTCGCCTCCATAACTTTTTATTATTTTCTCTAATAAGGAAATAATTTGTCTATTTATTTCAAAATCCTTTAGGGTCCTTAGGGAGTGCTTACTAAGTCACCCTCAACTAGCCTTCGTTATCGATAGTCGTCGCCAATTTTCGATATCCTTTTAAGTAGAAGTTTGGTACTATTGAAGTCTTTGTCGGATCTAACTATGGCCAATGGGTCGGGCGGCACGTGGCACGGCACGAGCACGTTTCGGTAAGGCACAAGGCACAAGGCACAGCACGCACGTGGGCCGTGCTGGGCTTAGAATTTTAGGCACGCGGGCCTTAAAGCACGGCACGATTAGAGATGGGCCAAAACACGATACGCGAAAAAGTACGTAATAAGCACGGTTCATTGGTGGGCTAGCACGCGGCCCGTGAGCCATCAATAGCACGTGGGCCAAAATATATCTAAGTAAATTTTTTTTAACAAAAAGTAAATATAAAATGTTATGAAATTAAAGTAAAATATCTTGAAATTAAATATTTTAATATATTTTTTAGCATAGACTTTTAAAAATTAATTTAAATCATTAAATCTTAGTTTAAATAAATATTCTAATTTTTTATGTTTATAATTTATTAAATGAATAAGCAAATATCATGATTTTAATAAATAAAATTATAAATATCATAATTTTTATTTATGATATTTATTAAATGAATAATGTTATTTATGATATTTATTTTATTTATGATATTTATTTAATTATTTATTTATGTTTATAATTTATTAAATGAATAAGTAAATAACTAAATATCATGATTTTAATAAATAAAATTATAAATATCATAAATTTATAAATTATAAATAAAAAATAAATTTTTTTACAAAATTAATAATAAAATTTTTTTCATATGAAATTTTTTTCTTATTAATATTAAATCATAACTTAGTTAATATTTAATAGAGATACGTTTCATTTGTGAATGAAATATTTTTCATATTTATACACAAGAAAAAATTATGATAAATTAAAAATTACATTTTCATTAAATGAAGTTAAAGTACAATTATAATATTAGTAATTCAAATAAAATTAAGTGTAACTTGTTATTCGTCAATTGGTCGTAGTTCGCGTTTCGTAGTTGTAACTTGTAAGTTGTGACCTATGATTTGTTATATTAATATTCTGTAGTTATGACTTATTGTAATGATTATTCGAGGATTGTATTTTTAATTATAATTAATTATTATTATGATCTATGGAATTAAATTTATGTATTGCTGTGTTATGAATTATGATTGATTATTGTGAAATAAAATATATAGTTGTGAAATTGTGATAAACTAATAATAAAATGTTAATTGCTCTCTTAATAAAAATTAATATGATTATGATTATGAATAATAATAATATTATTATTATTATTATCATTATTATGTTGGTGGGCTTAAAAAAGCACGTCAGGCACATGGACTTTTTTAAGCACGCTAAAAAAAAAAAATTGGTGGGCTTTTTTTGGACACGGCACGAGCCCGCTCGTGCCGTGGGCCGTGCTGGGCTCAACTAGAGATGGCAAAAGTCCGGGTCGGGTCCGGGTTTGGGGTTGCCCGGGACCGACCCGGATGTCAAACTTAGCTACCCGGACCCGCACCGTGCCCGGAATTTTTCTATGCGGGCCGGGCACATGCCCGGCACTATCCGGGCACGGGTTTTTCCCGGATTTTCTCTACCCGGATTTGAGTGATGATGAATTCAAATGAGGTCAAAATCAAACTCTCATAATATATGTATGGCTTCGAAATTAACCATTTAACTTCCTCTTTTACAGAAATTCATCTTCCAAGTTTCCAGATGCAGAATACACCATATCCAAAGAAGCGACCCAAATGCAGGTTCTACAATTTTCCTTTACATTGACTACTAGAGCTGTTACTTAGACAAAAAAAGGTTCAATTTAAATTTGTTGGATTGCGGCATTCGTTGCAACCTCACAGCAGGTTATGCTTAAGTAGGGAGTTTTAAACAAAGGTTTGCCATATTCCTCTGAAGGTATAAAAGGTAAGGATTAAAAAAAGAAAAAAAGAAAAAAAAACAATCAACACCATTTGAATTTTCCGTAATGCGTTTGTACGATGAATTAGAAAAAATATTTCAACAGAAACAACTAGATTGAAATATTTCAGACTAACAGTAATGCTCTGTTTATACAAGGAAGGGAAAAGACTAACAGTAATGCTCTTTCTTATTATGTTCTGTGCAGGCATTAACAATGTAAACACTTCCAGCATCCAAGAAAATAATTAAGCATATATTGAAAGCAATTTCATCATTTGTTTTTTTGAAAAAACAGCCAAAAAAAAAATTACTTCGTGGGTCGTGGTTGTGGGTTGCAGGCTTGCAGCTGATATGGTGACAACTGAAAAAACAATGGAGTGAGAGTGTGAGACCAGCTATGGTGGCGGACGCTGTCGCGCGGTGGCTGCCGCTGAGAAGCTGACAACAATGAAGAGCTCTGACCGTTTGACAGACTGACGAGTGACGACTGTGCTTTGCGGTTCGTGGAGGGAGAGGCGCGGTCAACTGTCAATACTGCATCACCATCGGTGAAGGATGGGTGGTGGCTGAGGCTGACTGGCTGTTGGTGGAGAGACGGAGGGAGGAGGTGCCGATTTCGTGATTTAGGGTTGGCCGATTGGGTTTGGGGGAAATTGGGCAAAGGCAAATGGAATTTTTCTTTTTATATTTTCCTCTTTTTTTTTTTTACTTAATAAAAAAGCGGGCACGGGTCCGGGTTCCGGGTTCTTGGTGCTGTGACCGGACCCGTGCCCGTAAACACCCGGGCATTGAAAATCAATGCCCGGATCCGCATTTTTCATGCATCCGGTCCGGGTTTTACCCGGACCGGATGTGCCGGGTCCGGTCCGGATCCGGTCCGGGCGGGCTTTTCTGCCATCTCTAGGCTCAACTGAAAAAAAGGTAGTCATGGCACGGCACGACACGGCCCACCAATTTGGTGAGTCGTGCCGTGCCAGCCCACGAGCCCTTATGGGCTGACAGTTGATGGCTGGCACGGCCCATTGGCCATAGTTAGTCGGATCTATAGAGTAATATAATCATCACCAGCGAATCAGCGATTACACTTTCGTTTGCCAAAATAAGAATTAAAATTGTTTGGCCATCATTACTCATTGCCATTGAGCATCAATGAGTAGTGAGTCGAAGACACTACTGTTTGGTTGAGATGAAACTGTAGATGGTGGCATTGTCTTACAATTAATGTCGTTTAATGATGATTTATAAAGGCTGAAGAATTTTTAAACTTTTTTTAGTATAACAATATCTTAATATTTGAGGATATTTATATCATTGTGAAAACTTAACGATAAGAATTCGAACAACACTAAAGTTAGCTTCAATAGACATTAATTATTAAAAGCGTAGTAGAAGAATTATAAAACTAAAGATGATTCTAAATATGAAGACAACATATATTTTTGTCTATACCTATCTTTTAGTTCAGCTTAATCGTAAGGGTCATGCACACTCTACTGCTAAGTTAAACAATGCACGCCGTGATGGTACATTGGTCATTTCAGTAGATCAGTGGTGTTTGCGGTGGGGACCTATTTCAAACAAATGGATAAATGTAACCTTCTTTGAGAAAATACAGAAAAAAATGGATCAAAATGTTATTTGGAGTGAAAGCAGAGACACCGGCTAACGTCTCCTGAGATTCAAAACTATCAACGACAATTTTACTTTGGTAAAATCCATGCCGACTTTTTATTTATTTATTTATCTTTTTATCATTTTCAATGAATATCATATAATATAATTTTTTCTTTTCATTTTTCTGTTGAAGTCACAGGGTGGTGGTAAGTGGTAACACAATGTCCAAGTCGCTTCTCGTTGCTGGTTGAAGCACCAAGAAAAAAAGAAAAAAAATCAAAATCTCATTGAAAAGCAAAATTACTAAAACAAAGGAGAGAAGAGAGCAGTTTCTGTCTTTTTGATAGTATAGACGGGTATGGTAACTGCTCTACCAGACGATTGCTATCATGTTGATAACTGCTCTATCAGACGATTGCTATTATGTTGAAGCTTTGAAATTGAAACTGTTCTTTCATATGTCTTTGGTCCATTCTCCCTTACCCTGTTTGATACCTTTCGTATGCTCGAGGACTGTTTACTTGAACAAAGGAAACTTCTCAAGAGACCAACCCATCTTTTGTTTTGATCATTTGGGGCCAAAGAAGAGCAAATTGTGTATTTGTACTTTGTTTTTGTAATTTGAAGTGTATAAGAAGTTGGTTTTTTTTTTTTTTGTTCATTTGCAGGTTTGTTTTGGAGATGGGTTTGCTGTGAAATTTACAGAGATCTAAGGAGTTGAGAGAATAAAATGGAGCCACCCAAAGGGTTTTTGGCTTCGTTATGGAGCTTTATTTGCTTTCTGCCTTACTTCATTGGGCTTCTGCTTCTGGGCATCATTAAAGGTAATTTTTTTTTCAATTGTCAATTTTGTTCCTGGTTTGGTTCTATCTTGTTCTGGTAGTTGACCCTTCTTCCATTTTTTTACTCAATTTGCTTGTAGTTGCTTAGATTAGCTTCTTTATTTGTTTATTTATTTTGTAATTTCCTGCATCAAGGAAAATGATATTTTAAGAACATGAATTTGTTTATATGTTGATTGATTAATTTTGTAACATAAGCGTTTTTTTTTTTAAATTTTTGCGTGTATATAGCTATAATGCTTTTGTGAGTAGGTCATTCCTATAAATAAAACTGATGTACACTTGAGGTTGCCCCTACTGTAGCATGTCTTTTGTTAGACTTTCCTTAGTTGGCATTTGATTGAGGGAGCTTGTTACCTTACATAATTATGTAAGGTACATAACTCTTCCACAACCGTTTGATGAAAATCCAACGGCTT
This sequence comes from Citrus x clementina, assembly GCF_000493195.1. Classification (NCBI taxonomy): domain Eukaryota; kingdom Viridiplantae; phylum Streptophyta; class Magnoliopsida; order Sapindales; family Rutaceae; genus Citrus; species Citrus x clementina. The sequence goes on along the minus strand of NW_006262688.1, from coordinate 15,110,649 downwards.
TATCAAACGGTTGTGGAAGAGTTAAGTACCTTAACTAAACCCTTGATTGAGATTATACAATAATTTCCGTGCTTAGCATGCAATAAAATCCACACATTGATGATGATGTTTTACGGTTTGAGTTTTAATTGGAGAGAGTAGAATAATCTCCGAGTATTTAGTTAATATATGTCTACATTTGGTAACTGTTCAAGAACCATTTAGTATAATGCATTGAGCTGCCAATTAAGAGATGTTCCCTTACTGTGGTTAATGTGCCAATCCTTAATCTACAATGTATTTTCAGGAATCATTTTCTGCCCTGTGATATGCCTTATGATGACAATTGGAAACTCGGCAATCATATTGGGGCTTTTGCCGGCTCATGTCTTATGGACTTACTATTGCATTCTCAGGTGGTTTCTTTGTCTCTTCCTTTTTTTTTTCCTTAACATTTTTTTTTTCCTTATAGTATTAGCTATTTTGTAGTAACATGTTCTCTTATTTTGTTAAATTTCCCTGACTAGCAGAGCCAAACAATTAGGACCAGTTCTGAAGCTTCTTACCTGCATATGCATACCAGTTTTCTTAATTTTGTGGCCAGTCGTTAGCATTGGTGCAAGCATCATAGGGGGAGCACTGTATGGCTTTCTTTCACCAATATTTGCCACTTTTGATGCTGTTGGAGAAGGGAAAACTAATGACATTTTCCACTGTTTTTACGTATGTCCTGGTCATCAAAATTTCTAATTATCTTTATATCTTTTTTGTGTTTTAGTTTGTCCTTTACTTATTAAAGTAAGGGATTCCTTGTGAAATTACTCTACAACATACGCACACGTATACGTACTCTGTTCTCTTACTTCTTTTCATTTTAGAGACTTTGGATCACTTCATTTGCAGGATGGGACTTGGAGCACGATTAAACACAGCTTCACTATTGTCAGAGATTTTAAAGATGTCTGTTTCCATTCCTACTTTTCACTTATGGATGATCTGCGACAGAAACAGGCTCCAGATGGAAAATATTATGAGATAAGGTGTGCTGTTTTCTTTTGCTGCTAAGAAATTCCTTTTTTAAGTCCATGTTGCTGCTATTATCCAATTCACGACAATCACTAGGACATCACTCGGTATAATTTTTCAGTTAACAGTGAGAATTAACCATCAAATCTGTTCATTTAGTACTTGTTATCCACTTTTGAATATCTCTTTTGCCTTTTAGATCGACCCTTTTCATTGACCGTGTTTCAGATTGCTCTATATTCCTGGTGCCATCATTGCTGGGGGGCTTGGTGTCCTGATTGATGTGCCAGTGATCTCAGTTGTTGCCCTATGCAAAAGCCCTTATATGCTCTTTAAGGGGTGGCATCGTTTGTTTCATGACCTTATAGGTCGAGAAGGGCCTTTCTTAGAGACTATATGTGTACCATTAGCTGGCCTTGCTATCATACTCTGGCCATTGGCTGTTGTTGGGGCAGTTTTGGGCTCCATGGTGACCAGTATCTTCCTTGGTGCTTATGCAGGGGTGGTTGTTTATCAGGTTCGAATCATTTGCCTGTTGGTTTCCTTGCCTTTTACAAAAGTCTTGCGTGAGCAGGCATACGGAAACCTTTTCAATGTGGCACTTGAAATGAGTCAATAACTTCATATACTAGAATGAATGATTATATCATTGTTTCATCTTTATATTTTTCCCATTTCTGTTTTGTTCAATGCCAACAATTTAAATTGATGAATTAACACTGCAGAATTTCATTGTCCAATGGCAATTGTATCCCTAAGAGAAATCTATAATTGATTATCATTTTCTTCAATGGATTGTAATTATGTTGTTCATAATTCAGTTCATCGTAACAGTGGAATTGATTGCAAGCTTATTCTAATTGCTGAGCATTTTTTGCCTTCTTGCATATGTTCCAAGTATATACTAAAACACATCGCTATTCATTTCAGACGATGAACTTAATCCATTGTTCAATTTGTTGTCGTATAATATCATTATGTCAGTTACCTTATTTGTGTAGCCTTTGTATTACAGGAATCCTCCCTTTGGTTCGGGCTTCGCTATATTATTGCAGCCTTGTCAATTTATGATGAATACAGCAATGACATACTTGACATGCCAGAAGGATCCTGCTTTCCTAGGTTCTGTTCCACACTCTAATATCTTATGGTTGTGATTGACACTCCTTTTCTTTTTTTGGCTTTTAGTAATTTTCTGAAATCAACAGGCCCCAGTATCGAAAGAAGGCAGATCTCTCGCGGACCAGTACTTTCTCAAGGCCTAGCTCTTTCAAAGATCCTCCCTCTCGCACCAGTTCACTTAGGAAGCCAATTGATTTGAAGCCACTTGAGGTATCTTGTGCCATTTTCCATTTTGCTTAAATGGAATGCTTATGATCAGAGAAAATGCGCATAATAATTTTGTGGATTCTAATACTGGTTTGACTTTACTTGTGTAACTTTATTTATGAAGGCTTCTATATTTAGCTCATAGGTTTTAGCTCATAGGTGTTGAAAAATGTTTTTCATGAATCATGTAGCTTCTTGAGCGCTTATTTAAGGAGTGTCAACGCCATGGCGAGATCTGGGTTTCTGAAGGACTAATAACAGCTAAAGACATTGAAGATGCCAAATCTAATTCTGGTAGCCAAGTGGTTAGTATAGGGTTGCCAGCATATTGTCTTCTCCAGGCACTCCTGCGCTCTGCAATGGCCAATTCTCCGGGAATATTGTTGAGTGAGTGAATACTTTTCTTTTCCTGTAGCCATGTCTTCTGACTTCTCTCGTGTGTGTATGGGTGAATGTCTTGAAGCAAGATACTTCTCCATGATCCTTCAAAGAGCAATTTAATTTTTTATTTTATAAAGTGTTGTCCCTCGGTCTTGAGAACATGTGGATATTCATTGTATTATCACCTTTGATGTAGGTGACAGCGTTACTGAGATAACTAGCTCAAACAGACCAAAGGACGTGTTCTTTGATTGGTTTTTTAACCCCTTCTTGATAATCAAGGAGCAGATAAAAGCAGAAAACTTAACAGAGGCAGAGGAGGACTACCTAAGCAAATTGGTACTATTTTGCGGCAATATTGGGAGGTTAAAGGATTTAAATGTCTCACCGCCGGAATCTGAGCGTAAACGAGCGGAACTTGGTGCATTAGCACGAAGGTAGCAGTGAAAAACATCTTACAAGATACCTTGTCTTTTCCTTTCTTTGGAGTTTTGTTAAGCTATGCTTCTCCATTTGACCCCCTTCATTTTTTTTCCCCTTTTTTGTACTGCAGGCTTCAAGGGATCACCAAATCTGTCTCAAGATATCCAACTTTCAGGCGGCAGTTTGATGATCTGGTAAAGACCCTCACAGAAGATCTTGCCAAGAAGAACGGTGGCAGTGAATCAACAAATGTGCCTAAGACAATGCAAAAATCAAATAGCGCATTGGCCCGGTTTCAGAAATCCTTTAAAAGATTAACAAACAGTAACAATGGACGTTATGAAGAGTCGCAATCACAATCAGATGCTTTAAGGGACTTAGAAATTTTGTGATTTGGAATGTCAAACAGTTAAGGCAAGCTCATCACATGCTGAATTTTACTGCTTGTAAGCTCGCACAAGGGAGAAGAAAGCATTTCTTAAGTAATTGCTTGTAGCTGGCCACTGGGGAGAGGAGAACGAAATTCATTTTTATAAAAAGCAGTCAACAGAGAATAAGGCTTTTCCCTGTGCAGAAAATTTAACAGTGAAATGTATATTGCTATTTGTTTTCTTCATAATTGTTGTATTTTACCATCTAAGAATGAAAGAGTAAAGAAAATGACAATGAGGCTTTCTGAAGGATCAGCTGTAATTTAGAAGCTGCAAATTGCAATAGGCTGCTGCATTCTGTATCCCAGCTTCATGTATATAATCCGTACATTACCCATATAGCTTATTTCTAACTCAACAACATGAGCTTACAAATAAATTACCATTTAATAATTGAATTGCATCTCTGTGGCCTGCCTCCTATTTCTCTTTTGACAACAAACCGTACTACGGAGCTATAAAATGGGTCCGGTTACTATATAGCCGGATCGAAGCCCAGAATCATGATGGGCCCATTATTCTAACAAATCGAAATGACGCTTTTTTCTTTTGACTATCATCAATTTGTTCACTGCACACCAACTGACTAAGTCAATGGCGGCAAGCATGACCCAAAAACTGTTAACCCCCACGATCTCCATTCCCCACCAAAATAACCAACTCTTTACCATCTCCTTATTTAAGCAATCCCACGCCTCCCAAAGAACACTCACTAAACTTGCACTTGATTCATCTTGCTGCACTGCCAATCAATTCAATATGGCTGCTACTACTAATGATTTCTCCAAAAACTCAGTCAACTTAACACTCCTCCTTTTGGCCATCATTATCTCTTCTATTCATCATCTCCCAGTTCACTCCTTGGAGTTCCAAGTTGGCGGCAACCGCGGATGGGTTGTCCCTCCAGCCAATGACAGCAAAATCTACAACGACTGGGCCTCAGAGAATAGATTCCAAGTTGGTGACACCATACGTGAGTCCCAAGCAACGCGTGAATTAACATACTTCATTCTTCTTGTATACTTTCCTTTTAGCTTTTGATCCATTGTACATGTTTGTGTGCAGGCTTCAAGTACAAGAAGGACTCAGTGATGGAGGTGACAGACAAGGAATACAAGAAGTGCAATTCCACGCACCCTATCTTCTTCTCCAACACAGGCAACACAGCGTTCAGGCTCGATCACCCGGGGCCTTTTTACTTCATCAGTGGAGCATCTGGCCACTGCGAGAAGGGTCAGCGAATGATCATCAAAGTCATGTACCACGAAGAGTCCTCCCCCAGTACTGGTGATGATCATGGCCACAAATCCTCTGCTTCTCCAGCCGCTGTCTTGGCTCTTGCAGTTTCTAAGTTGGCCATTGTTCAGTTTCTGCTGCTGCTTTGTACTACTGCTTCTTATCTCTACTAGATTGATTGTAATGTTGCTGTTTTTATTGTAAGTTTTTTGTTTTGGAAATTTCTTCACTTATTCTTTTTGCAGATGTTGGGTTCATTAGCTTTTAATATTTTCTTGTGGAATTTGCTTAATTGGAATGGCACAAATGTGATTGTCAGTTGTCACTTTCAGATTTTCATGATCTTTAGGATTCAATTTTGTTGACGCTTATTCGATATAATTAAATATAAGAGTTTAATTAAAATATTATCAACGAATCAATCATGCATCATTAACATGATAATTTATTTACCAAATACTAAAACTAGTAACCATCTAAATTTAGCACTTGATATTGATGACTGACTAACAAAAGTCACAAAAAAGGGCAGAGTTTAAACGCTCTTTATCCCCTAAAATGAAATTGGATTCTCTCTTAATTGTGTCTCAAACATGAATATGATTATTTTACAAGAATTCATTCATTAAATTTCATGGGTGGTTGAATTCTTTTAAAAATAAATCTATTAACTTTTCCTTGCAATTGCATTGCATATTCTCGTTCTCGTCGACGACAATAGCTTATTTGTAAATGGATCTTAACTTTAAACTTAGTTAGTTTTTTTTTTTTAAAAAAAAAAGCCCCATGAACCTCTTAATAAAATGTAACATTATGATCTATTTAATAGAAATTTATACTTGTTTAACAAAATTGTAAGTACAGAAAAAAAAATAATAAGAATGTAATTTAAAAGTGTTTCTATTCATTTTCATTCATGTTAGTGAGTTTCAAACCCAAACTCTTATAATCACTGAAAAAACTTATAAGTTGTATCAACACCTAATTATTTTCATCATCTAATTATTGGTGTACTTTCTTACGAGTACACAAATTAATTATATTTGAAATGTGACATATGACACAAATTAAGTATTTTGAAATGTGACATATGACGTACTCATCAATAAGTCTTATGTACGATGAATATTTTTTTATATATGTCACTTTTGATTATGCTACATGTGTTGATATGCAAAATTTTATCTCAATTTTGTGAGCATAAAACTATTTAATAGTATCATTATTTTTTTAAAAGAAAATATATTAGTAAACAAAATTTAAATTAATATTTTTTAGCTCCCTGTCTCTTTTAAGATTCAAATAAGGATTGTTAGTTAAATAAAATTACTTAAAGATCACTCTACCAGACGAGAAAAGAATGTGTCGATCAAATCAAGTTGTTTAATAAAGAGTTTTCAATAAATCTACTACATTCATAAAAATGGTAAGTAACAAAATGTGAAAAAAATCACGACTAATCAATCAAAATATTTGACTAGTTACCATATATAAATACATATTTTTTATTAAGCTACCATATATACTTAGAATACATTTATTAGTTACTTTTTTTTTTCTTTTTTAACTTCTCCCGTAGATATGGTATACAATTTGTGACCAATTTTCACATAAATCCAAAAAAAAAAAAAATTCTCAATTAAAATTATACATATGAAAATACAAGGAATTATTTTAATTTAAAATTTTAACATAAATTTTGAGTTATTAATCTTATGTAATCTAATAGTGGATATTAAAAATAAAATAATATTTAACAATGCGACTCACCATATGATTAATAATTTAAAATTTATGTTTAAAATTTGAAGTCCAAAATTTAAATTAAAATATCCTCACCCATAAAATTATAAAATAGTAAATAAATAAGAAAAAGTAATAATAAAAAATATAAGTTGTGTGTAAACGGAAGAGAGGGTGCTTCTCTTTTCTCTCAACACCTAATTAGGAGTTTTAAAGGAGAAGAAAAATGGTGGATGATGATGGGTGGGAGGACAATGCAGCGGGAACCTGGGCAGAAGAATCCTGCTGGTCACAGAAACGAGAACAAGAAGAAGAACTAAGTAAAGAGTTTGAGAAGAACGTAGCCTTGACTGAAGAAAGTTACAATCCTGATGGCAATGGTGACTCCCAAGGGACAAAACATGAGTACCCATCAAGGCCCTTTGCTGAAGATTGCCCGTTTTATCTTCGAACTGGCTACTGCAAGTTTGGTTTTTGTTGCAAGTTTAACCACCCTGTGAGAGGGGACTTTCAGGTACAATAATTTGTGCACGTGGGTTAAAGTGATTTTACTGTCAATGCTTTTCTTTTTCTTTCTCTTATTTTTATTTTTATTTTTTATTTTTTTAATGGGGGTGTTGTTTTGTAGGGTTTAAAGGAGAACGAAAGAGGAGGGTTTGTGGGGCAGCATCTGGGACAGATTCAGTGCAAGGTTTGGACTTTGCTTACAATACTTCATTTTGAAGTTTCTGTTTGCTAATTGTTTATTTTATTTTGATTAATTTGTTTTTGTGTTGATGTTGACTTGCATGTTGGGCCCTTTTGACTTTTTAATCTTCTGTTGAGTGGTTTGTGGTAATGATTTGATTAATCTTTGAGGAAAAAAAGAAAAAGGGTCTGAGGGAACTACTGGCCTGATATATCACATTGTGTGTGTGTGTGTGTGTGTGTTTTGGTGTATTTAGTGGGCTGTGATGTTAATGATTTAAGTCTACAGTTGCAGCTATATTTTTGTTTGTGTTGTAATTAATATATCATGTTATTACTTCACTCTCTTTTGCATGCCTTCCCCTGCATGTGCATGTATATATATTTTTAAAATCTTCTTTTGACTGCTAAAAGTTAGTAGTGAAGTACAAGCCGTTCTTCTCTTGTGCTATCAGTCTTAATTTTAATTGAACTAATTATTTCACATAGCCAGCTTCCTTTCGGATCTGCACTGCACTAGCTTATTTTCACATCACATAATTAATGCATATAAGAAGGAACTTTGGTTTTCTCCTATTTGTATAATTTATTCTATCAATGATATTAAATGAATAAAATATAACAAAAAGCTTTTCAAAGTGAGCAAAGCTTAGATAGTAAGTGTACTATTGTTAGACTGATTTAATTTGTTATTGTGATAAAGTGTTGTTTGTGCGAATGAAATAAATTTTTTACAGATCATGCAATTTTACCTGCAGTAATATGTTTCAAAACTTTTGCAGTTTTACCAAAGTACGGGAGGTTGCAAGCATGGAGAAGCATGTAGATTTAAACACTCCATAGAAAAGTCTGAGGTATCAAAATCGGTTTTGAATGCTTTTAATTTGCCAATAAAATTGGTAATATGTTTTTCTGTCTACTTTTTCAAATGCAGTAACATTGTGATTTAAGTAGTCATATGGGGGTGACTGCAAATTGGTCATCTTTTTTTTTTTCCTCATTTGTTGTTTCTTTCCATGGAGAGAAAGGTCAACCATTTCTTTCTCTCATTCTCTGTCTCACGCGCTCAGTCTGACATTCACACATGAATGCACATAAACATGTGCTACATGCACATGACTTTTGCTTTTCTTCAATGCTTATGCTTGACACTTTAATAAATCCTTCCCTTTTCTGGTGTAAACAAAATGAAGGAGAGCAAAGGTGAAGGCCTTATGGAGAAGACAGTGCAGATTCAATGCAAGGTGTGGACATTGTTCATAATCCGTCTGTATGCTCATATTATGGACATTGATAGATTTTTTATCGTAGAACTGGATTAATTATACTGAAATTTTAATTTGACACGAGTTACTGTCATTTATCGCATTCCTTCTGTTGACATGAAAAACCTTGCTGGCTTACTAAGATGCTTTTACCTAATAAGTGTGCAGTTGTTCTATTGATCTGATGAGTTAATGTGATAAAGTGTAACCTTTAAAAATTGAATAATTTTTTCACAAATCTTGTAGTTATACCTAAAGTATTATGTGTCAACACTTTTGCAGTTTTACCAAGGGACAGAAGGATGCAAGCATGGAGAAGCTTGTAGATTTAGCCACTCCATGGAGAAGTCTGAGGTAACAAATCCAGATTTTAATTCTTTTGGCTTGCCAATAAATTCTGCATGTATGTTTTTTCATCTAAAATTGATCAAATATTGCTACTTCCTATTGATGAATTTGTGGTCGTATTGGGATGACCGATTTCTTTCTTAATTTTCCTTTCTTTTTGTTTCCATGGAGAGAGATCACTTATTTCTTTCTCTCTGTCTGCCTCTCTCTCTATCACAAATGGAAGCACACGCATGCTTGCAAATGACTAATATCTTTTTATTTTATTTTTTTCTTTTCTTAAAAAATGTTTGGCACCTACTGTAACAGAACCCCCTTCCCTTTTCTGGTGTAAACGGAATGAAGGAGAGCAAAGGTGGAAGCCTTGTGGAGATGACAGGGCTTATTGGATGCAAGGTTTGGACACTCATTATATTCTATCTTTTTGCTGCAATAGTTATCCTTTTGTCTTCCCTATAAGGAGCACTTCTGTATTATTTGTATTCCGAGACAATTACAGTTCTGGTGATAACATATGATCTGAGAAGCCTGGTTAATTGACAATGATTTTGGATAAGAACCTGGAGAGGGAAAATAAAGATAACCATTGCCCTAGCTGATATATTTTTACTATGCAAAAAGAGTGGTTGAACTGAAGTAAAAAATATGATTCCATCATTTGATGGACGATCTGAATAGGAAATATTATTTTGAATGGGTTGTCCTAATGCAAAGTAAGTCCTTTTATATTATTAGCAAAGGATACTATAGCAGGTCGAGAAGTTAAAGGGGGAAGAAAACACAGGACAAGATAGTGTCAAAGTTTTCAAAGCATAGATCCTGACCTACAGTATTGGATAAACTAACAGTCATGCTGAGCAAGCATTGGAAATTGGGATTAGGTATCAATTGTCACGATGTTCCTTTAGTAAGTGATAAGTCAATAAGGCTTGCTGGGATAATATTATCTTTGATATCCTCCAAAAGATGATATAACTTTTGGTTCCACTAAACATCAAATGAATGTTGAGTCTATGATAATGGATTCTGTTGCGTCTAATGCAGTCATTTTGCAATTATTTTTTATTCCTTTTTAGTGTAATACTTTATGCCACGTTTGCAACTAATAACTGAGCCTTTGTTGTTACTGTTCTAGTATCACTTATCTGCTGGAGGGTGCAAGTATGGAAACACTTGTAAATTTAGTCACTCCAAAGAGAAGCCCCAGACATACATTAAAAAGTCTGAGAAAGCATCACCTGAGCTTAACTTTTTAGGTCTTCCAATCAGAGTGGTAATACCTTTATGTTTCACTTTTTTGCTTAGTGTTTATTTATTTATTTAGTTTAAACATTATATTCTGTAATCATTTATACTGGTGTAGATTACAAAATTGTCTTTTCATTTCAGCATGAGATAGAATGTCCTTTCTACATGCGCAATGGCTCTTGTGCATATGGAGTTGATTGCAGGTTTAATCATCCTGATCCTGTTGCTGATGAAGGATCTGATCATTTCAATGAGGCATCTAACCCAGCTTCAAGATCATGGTCTCCAAATATAATATCACGTAAAACCGTTCCCAACTTGGATAATCACTCATTTCATCCTCATTGGATGCTAAAATCCAAGTTTAATAGCCTTCAGGTAGCTTTGATCATGGTGCACTCACTCTTTTCATGTCGTTATTATTGTTTCCATACAGTTTTCTTTCCTGTAGAAATTTTTATCTCTAGTTTCTGCCATTAGTGCAACCATTTTCCTGTTAACTGTAATGTTGATTTGAGATCCATGGGAAGGTTGGTTGGTTATTCACTCAAAGATATCATACAATCTCTCCATGTCAGATTAGTTTACTTGTGCTTTGTGTTAAATCAAATGGAAGCACAGCGCTATGAAATAAATCTGAACCAACCGTCCCTCAGTGGTCTCGTTTCATGTGGGAGAGAATGGAGTTCCTGTCCAGGAGTTAATTGTCTTGAATTAGCCATTATGTCCTTCCCTCAGTGGTCTGGTATGGTGTGAAGTTGAGGTCATTTGGAAGATTAATGGGCCTTTTTGCACATATTGCAGCACTATACAACTAGTTCTAAAGTTATAGCTTATGGTGTGCTTTGAATTGTGAACAGAAGAGTGACAATTGATTCTTCTGTTGCCTAATCTGCATTTGTTATTAGTGCAACATGCTCGAATTCTCTCTCAGTCTCTGTCTGCATATGATGTGTATAGAGTAATTGTGTGTATGTACGACATGAGTAGTGGATTTGTGGGTCTGTTGGTGTTTATTTGTGCACATTGTATATTAACTGATTCTGCCTATCATATGGCTTGCTTAGGGATCCGTTTACCCACAGGCAAAAGCTGAGCTGGCTCTTTCAAGTCCTGCGCTTGGCAATCTAACAAAGACGGCAGATACCTCCACATATCATCAATTCAATGAATTTCCTGAGCGACCAGGTGAACCTCTATGTGATTACTTCATGAAAACTGGGAATTGTAAATACAGATCTGCTTGTAAGTTTCATCATCCCAAGAATGGAGATGGAAAATCACCTGTTTGTACTTGGTGACTGTGGCATGCTCAAGAGACTCCTATGTAAGTTCCATCATTTTGCTTATTGCTTTCTAGGTGTTGGAATCCTTTTTACGTTATAGCATGTGAAACATTGTCATCCTGAATTCCAATCTATCAATTGGGATGTTCATTTTGAGCATCCATAGATAGTCAGTCTATACAGTTTAAGGCATGGAATTTGGTATTTGGGCTTATGAATTGCAATCTAGTCTTAGTAGCAAATTTCATTCTCTGTGGATTGTTGTGCTCCCGTGTGATTTTCTAACAATCTGTGATTACTCGGAGAGAATCATAAACTAAATACTAATATATAAAAATAGAATACAAACACACACACTATAAAGAAAATCCTGAGTCCTCACAAAATCATTCACACCAAAATTATAGGGAAAATTTACTAACACTAGAGCATGAGGTCACCTTTCAGAGTCCCACAAAGTCATCAAAATATTCTACACAAAGTACATGAAATGTTTTAGCAGTTTTCTTATGCTTATCATCTTTCTCTTTTCCCCTAGATTACGTACAAAATGAACAATATGGCGCAATAGAAATAGCATAAAAGATAGAAAACAATTTGCAAGGACAAAGGAAAAAAAAAAACCGTCGTATGCTGCTCCCTCTTGTCACACTTTTGAGATGCACCCATGAATTTTTAACCACCATATCATATCCATCTTAGACGCCAGCATTAGGTAGTTTTAGAAACAGCAAAACCATTTTTTCTGCATCAACGACAATAGTAAATAAAATTCACGATTATTTCTGTTGCTTGTGGATGCGAGAAAGAGAATTAAACGGAATAGAAAATGTGACTGCTGGTACCGTCGGAGTATGTTGATATTGTTCATCAGGTACCCTTGCAACGTTCCTCTGTGACGGCGGCCTTGCCACAGCTGCATTAGCGACGTTTGATTTCTTTTCATCTCTAGCTTTGCTGAATATCACTGTGAATCCTTCAGCTGATGCAGGATTGTTCACATCCCACTCGCCAAATTTTGGCAGAGGCCGTCCTTTACCCTGCTGCTGTTTTGCACAAATTTGACCATAACATCTGCGTTAAATAATAATAATAATAATGAAACAAATGGCAGAGGGAAAGGAGAGAGGGGTTACCGTGGCCATGAATGCAGATTTGAGGAGCTTCCCGGTTGAGAAAAAAGGGAAATGAAGAGGTAAGAAGAGGGAAAGAAGAAAGAGAGGAAGATAAAAGAAAGCAAAAATGAGAAAAACAGAAAGACGAGAGAGCGATTATTAAGGCCTACGTGATTGGTAGGTAATTGTTGCATGCATACGTAGCTGTATCCGAACTGTAAACTTTTTAAGTGTTTATTGCGGTAATTTATCTGTATATAATTAGTATTTATTTTGTCTATTGATTACCTTTCTGTCGATTGTTATAACTTCAAAATTGTACAATCTATTTTCTCAGTGGATTAATCTCCTCGGTACTCATTTATTTGTGTGATTATTTTTTCCAATAAGCATAAATATGACAATAAAAATGACTATAACATGATTAAACTTAAAAGTAGTAGGCCCTTTTCCTTTCTTTTTCTTTTTTTTTTTAATATTACACTTCGATATAAATATCAGGAGCCTAGGCGAAACCCAATATCGGGACCTGAAGCCTCGGTTAGTAGGGCATAGTAATAATAGGACCCAAAATTAAGGCTAGTGCGGTCTAGTCTAAGGTTGGCAATGTGATAAAATAGGATGAGACGAAATTTGTTAATTTTATTCTTATTTCGTATATGCAAGTGAAATGAAAAATTATTTCATTTCTGCCTCTTTATATTTTTTAAGACAAAATTTGTCCTAATTTTATTCCGTTAAATATCATGTCTCATCCCATTATCATGAACAATTCATAATATAAATAAACAAATTTTGAAATTTTTTCTTTAATGATTATCATAATTCAATAGCAAAAATCTTGAATAAATACAAAATAGAATAATTAAATAATAATTTTATTTTAACTACATGTATGTTCGAAAGTAATTTTATGCTAATATTTTTTAATTGTCTGTTCGCTTCCATTGCATATTAATGTTAAGAATAATGCTTCAATTTATATTTTGACCATAAAAAATATAAAAAAATAATTTTAATTGTGGCTTCTGGTTAACACTTCACTTTCTAATTATATTACTTTTATTATTTAATTTTAGCCTTTAGATTTCAACTTTGAATATTACTTAAGTTAAATTATAAAATAATTAAATTTTTTTCACTTTTGCTATAAAATTATAAGTTTTTATCATGTTAGATGTGGTAATTATTAGTGGAATAGGTTTTTACACTGTTAGGTGCGGTAATTGTTAGTGGTATAAGTTGGGTGTTCTTTAATGAATTGAGTTAGGTTTATGTTTGGGTAATGGAACAAATGTATGGTCATAAAATTACTGGCTTTGTTTATGTGTGTGGTGGGGATTGATCATGAACTAATATAAATGGAGAGGGGGGAAAACTCTTCTATACACTCTTGTATACCTTCCTTCACTTCTTTCTCTCTAAATTTTCCTCTCTCCTAATGGAATAAAATTTTTGTAATTAAAATTATTGGTGCAAGATATTTGGTAATAGTTGGTTTGTCAAAACCCAAATACTACATTGGAATCCAATCTTAATGCGTTACAATGGTGTAACTTGTACAACGCAATAAAACGTGCGTAAGTGAAAAATATATGGTTGTTACTCCAATACTAATTATAAATAGAGAATACTAATTATAAATAGAGAATACTGATGATAGATAGGTATGTTTAAAGTGAACTAACAGTACAACGTGTATAATTGCATGTCCCAATGTAGAAATAGGTAACTAACTATGCAGTAACAAAATTCTAAGAATTACCTGTAAATATTTGATTAAAGATTCTATTAATCTATTATGAATATGAACATGTGATATTAGATGCTCGGGTAAAAGCCCATTTAGTCCCTATATTTTAAGGTTAGTGTCCGTTTAATCCCCGTATTTTTTAAAATGCCTCGAAACATCCATACCATTAAAGTATTGATTCCCATACCGTTACTTTTTATTTCTTTTGGCTTACTTTTACAATATTACCCTTTTATAATAATTTTTGTGTTTGGACATTAATAAAAAAAAAAATAATTAAATTACCAATTTAACCCTAAAAAAATTATATTAATTTTTAATTGTCAAAAATTGTATGCAAACTATCAAGTATTCAAATGGTGCTTGGAAAAAAATTAATATAATTTTTAGGGTTAAATTAGTAATTTAATTATTTTCTTTTTATTAATGTCCAAAAAAATTATTATAAAAGGGTAATATTGTAAAAGTAAGCCAAAAGACATAAAAAGTAATGGTAGGGGTATCAATATTTTAACGGCAGGGTGTTTCGAGGCATTTTAAAAAATACAGGGACTAAATGGATACTAATATTAAAATATAAAGACTAAATGATCTTTTACCCTTAGATGCTCTGTACTAATCTCAACCGACGTACAATAATCATTAAAAGTGTTGACTTAAAGAATCTTACAAAACTTAATTTTGATGATAAAATAAAGTTTTTATAATTTAAACTTAATTTTGATGATAAAATAAAGATTTTATAATTTATTTTTTTTTAAAATTATTAGCGTAAAGCACATATTTCTTTTATCGAGAAGAAGATAGACATATTTTATAACAAAAGAAAATTTCTCCAAATTCGTGGCTTAAAAAAAAAAATCTATTAACCTTAACTAAGAGCATAAATTGAAAAAAGTGATGATATAGCACAAATTTTTATACAAATTGATATGATATTAATTTATTAATTAAATAAAAATATAAAATAATATAAATAAATCATATAAGTAAAGACGTAAAATAATATTTAATTTAATTAATTTTATCATATCACACTAATTTATACAAAATAATCTCGCCACATACTGTATGTACGTAATCACGTCACCATAAAACCAAAACCAAAAGTATGGCGAGCACGCGCCTAGAAACGTATAGAAATAATCAAAAACATCAAACAACTGTCAACGAAGCCAACCACGTTAAGCCCATTGAGCCAACGATCCATAAGCCGCCACGTCCTCTATCCCCAAACAATCGCGCCTCCACAGTGCCCTATATATAACTTTTTGGTCATTTTAGTATTTTACCATTTCTTCCAACCCCACCCCCCCCCCACCCAAAAAAAAAACACAAACAAAGAGAAAACAATCTCGTATTCTCGTATCCAAAGCAATGGCGACCGGTCTAATTCGGCGAGCGATTTCATCTTCCCACGCCGCGGCGGCAGTGGCTCAGCCGGCTAGGTTACTGACGGCTCGGCTCCACGCGTCGGAAGCGGAGGCGCAGAAGGTGGAGCCGAAGGCAAGCGCGAACACGGAGACGAAGAAGTTTCAAATCTACCGATGGAACCCCGACAGCCCATCGAAGCCGGAGCTTAAGGAGTTCAAGATCAATCTGAAGGAGTGTGGGCCCATGGTTCTGGACGCTCTGATCAAAATCAAGAGCGAGATCGATCCTTCCTTGACCTTCCGCCGATCTTGCCGCGAGGGGATTTGCGGCTCGTGCGCGATGAACATCGACGGCTGTAACGGACTCGCGTGTCTGACGAAGATTTCGCCGTCGGGATCAGCATCGACGATAACGCCGTTACCGCACATGTTCGTGATAAAGGACTTGGTGGTGGATATGACTAATTTTTACAACCAGTACAAAAGTATAGAGCCGTGGCTGAAGAGGAAGAACCCGCCGCCCATGCCGGGGAAGGAGATTCCGCAGAGTAAGAAGGACAGGGCCAAGCTGGATGGGATGTACGAGTGTATTCTGTGCGCCTGCTGTAGCACATCTTGCCCCAGTTATTGGTGGACCTCTGAAGCCTATTTGGGCCCCGCTGCTTTGCTTCATGCTAATAGGTATTTAATGGCCGCTTGAATTTCTTTTTTTATGTTTTTATTTGCTTCCAAGTTTTTGTGGATATTATTGGGTTTGAAAGTTATTCGTTGATTGATACATGGGATGCTCTAATTTCCTATTATTCTAGCTACATATGGAAAGGTGATTAGTTTTTGGAATATGCAAAGATATAGAATCTTGATAACTATGAAATCTAATTGTTTTGGAACATTTACTAATGCTCTGTTTGCGAAAAGCTTTAAATACTGGATTTTGACGTCATTTTTTCCAAAGTAATTAGGGACTTACTTTCCTAATAGGAACCTCTGATTCTAGCTATTGAACAGAGGTAGCATGTTTTGATTAGTGCTTGTGGCTTCAGTACCTAGGATGGTCAATATAGTTTTTCAATTAGGTCTCCTATGTCCTTTAACTTTAAGTTTAAGCTACTTTTCGTGTAGATTATTATGTTTACTTTCAAGTTTCTACTTGAATTCTCAGTATCGGACTGTCGAACTTGCTTTAACTAGCTTGGATGCCAGACAATGGGGAAGAATATGCTGCTAAAATGAATCTTGTTTGTAGAATCTTCTCAGCTGTGGTAAAGGTGTTAAAAAATTTCATGGATTTTGAAATTCTTGTTCAAACTTCATGAATATATCTCTCTACATATATGATTGTTCTTTTGGGTGGACTAAGATTTGTACATATAAGAGCGCATGGTTTCTTTCATCATTGATGTGTGCCATGGCCTTCTGATGATTCTCTGCCACAACTACGTAAGTTGAGGAAGTAATTAACCTGTACTTATACATCACTAACGTCACACTGAGCCAGGGTGCTGTTCCATTTTCCCTTTTCTGTTTGGAAAATTTGCTGGGGCCTATTTTTCTTGTATGCGAGGAGCATTTTTTTTTCATTCTATGAAGAAAACTCTTATGTGCTGTGGCTATCTTTTACCTGTATTTAGAGACCTTTGTAACTATGTTGGTTCATGCAGGTGGATAAGTGATAGCCGTGATGAATATACCAAGGAACGTCTGGAAGCAATAGATGATGAGTTTAAGCTGTATCGCTGCCATACCATATTGAACTGTGCCCGTGCCTGCCCCAAGGGCTTGAACCCTGGAAAGCAGATAATAAATATCAAGCAACTTCAGCTAAAACGGTGATCATGCCTAAGAGTCAAGTTTTGTGAATCAAGATGGTGTGGATTTGGCCAGTTAGTTACCTGCCAACTATATGGTTTGAGTTAATAATTTGCACATTGCTTGTATTATTCATCCCATTTGTACTTAGATTGGGATCAAATTTGAAGCTTCTTGTCTTTTTTATGCCTAATAATAATTTATAAAACTTATTGGATCCGTACTTTCTTCAATCAGGTGAAAAACAAATAAACATTACTGTTTTTGACCGAGTATACACAAATTACTGGTCGATGTGGTAAGCCAATTAGCTATTTACTGTTTGGGGTAGTGTTTTGATGAGCTAGTTGTGTAGTTACCATACTTTTCCATTCACCAGTTCCATTTGATGAGCTTTGTACCTCTTTTGGCCTTAAGTTTCTCCTCCAGACTGGAATGGGAATAAACATATTGTTCAATTGTTCTGTATTAATGTATTTCTTTCTTTTTCTTTAAAATGAATTGTTATGTCAAACAAACGGTTAATGCAGGAGTAGCACAAGTCTTTCAAATTTCTATTCTTGGTTTCGAGGGATGTTTCAGACTTATTCCAACATCTTAATCACCCAACAGTTAATCTTTGCACACCATATATGATGACCGTTGGTTGGAGAGAAGCACAGTGATATTATATGCTCCAAAAAACAAATAAGATCGTTGTTGATGAGCATTTTTAATTGATGCAACATTCTCAACCCATATGATTACCGTGATTCATTTTGTATTACTGAAATGGAAAGAGAACAATCTACAATCAGCAGAGACAAAATCCATGTGTTCAGGCAGCTATGGAGTGAACCATTCTTTTACTGATAAAACATTTTTAAAGAGTAATTTATAATTTGCAAGCATATCATATTTGGTTAGGTGTTTCATAACCTGTACTTGAGCAGGCAACAGCCTTTATAAACTGCTTGTAATGGGTGAAGAACCCAGCAGCTACAATGATGAAGAAATTGTTGGTGGTAACTTGGTTTTCTGTCTTCTTGTTCTTCACGGAATTTGGTATCAATTTTGTTCATGCAAGCGCTCGGCTTTCATTTGGCGTAAAACCTCAGGAACTTGAGCGTCCTCAGTATGTTACTGTTATAGGTGATGTAGCTGAAACGTCTCATCCTTTTGGAGTAATGCTTTAGATTCATCAACCTGATTGTCCTGACAGGGATGAAAGAAATTGAATGGTTTTCTCAAAAGTGCTCACATTATGAGATGCAAATTCGAAAGACAGATTGATAACAACTCGTTTTCTTTTCTTTTTTCCTTTTTTTTTTTCAGTAGGGTGCAACAATGACTGTGATACAGCTTGTTGCAACTGCAACATTGAGAAACTACCCCCGTTATGCGAACAATGCTGCCAAGAAGAAACTTGAGATACTGGTATGCTGTCTGGATTTTCGCGTGTAGGCTCCACTTTGGAAATATTAAGCATCTCTTGTCTTTGTTGAAGATATTACATTTTCCTTTTCAATTGCTTTATCATGAAGTCTCTGCTGTTGAAAGATGCTTTTAATAGTCCTCAAATCTCTCCATCTTTCAGGCAGTACTCGCATTTTACGGAGACACAACTGGTGGAGTAAGGCAATAAGCAACACAAAGAATGATTCAAATTTCTTGAATTTTGTGTAAATTCTCAATTACTAAGCTAAAATAAACACAGTAATGGTAATATAACTTATTCCTATTCTCATCTACGACTAAGGTAATTAACTTATTCTAATTTTCATTTTCTATTCCAATTATAGTCCATTCTGATTCCAGTCAAAATACCAATTAGCACATCTTAAATAAGATGTAGTATATTGGAGGCTAACATGCGAACAAGATGTTTTTGTATGTTGAGGGTGGCATTTGTTTTTGGGAAATTTACAAAAATAACTATAAAACTTTTAATTTTTTAAATTTAACCTCTCAAATTTTTTCTTATCATAATTAGCCAAATATTTGTTTTTTTGGACCAAATAGTTATCATCACTTTCAACAAATTTGAAAATAATGCCACTCTTTTAAATTCTAGGCTTTACTTAACACTCTAAAAAAAACCTTAACATTCTTAACACTCTAAAAAACATCATCACTCTCAGTATAACAAGGGATATAAAATGCATTAATTGGAGAGCATATTAAGAGTTAGTATATGTTCTTACACTATGAATTTTTAACGTATTAGGGTTTAGATTCAAAATTGATGTGAGTTTTGTTGTAAATGTTACTATTTTTCAGTCGCAAAGTAATGTGATTTATTAAAGTACTTAGATTTGAGTTGAGAAATAAAAAAAATCATTGAAAATAGTAGAATTCCGAACTAAAAACAAAACCTAGGTTATGTGTGACAGGTTGGGCGATAGGTGCCTTCGCACATAAGTACCACTGTAGTTATGAGTGATAGGCACCTGTTGCCTTGTTTGTTGCACATAATTCAACATGTCACACATAATCATAGTATATGCGACAATAATTTTTTGAGGTCATAACTTAGGCTACACATATCCATTTTAGGCGTACAATATACTTTTTGGAAGTTTTCAATGAGACGAATAAAACCCAACACTTTTTTTTGTTCTACCCTACGGTCAAACAAAAAATTTACCTCAATTTAAGTGTGACAAGCACATAATGTTGCCTATTGCTCATAATCATAGTTTGTGTGACATCCATTTAAAATGTGTTGCATATTCATTTTATTATATTTTGTAGTATGTAACCATATTTTTTTAAAAAAAATAATTCTCCTCCCAACCGTCGCAACACAATTGAGCACAAGTAAATCCATTAAGTTTGAAATATATTAAAAAAACATAAATATTGTTACACAATATAAAACATGATAAAGTGAATATACAACACATTTTACATGGATGTCACACAAACTGTGATTATGTACGACAAGCAACTTTATGTGCGGCAGGTGCTTGTCGCCCATAAATTCAAATAAATTTTTGGTTTGACCATGGGATAGAATAGGAAAAAAAAAGTTTTTGGGTTTGATTTGTCTCATCGCAAGCTTCGAAATGATAAAATATATACCCAAATAGACATGCGTAACCTAAGTTATGGCCTCCAAAAAGTATCATTGCACATATTATGATTATATGCGACAAACTGAATGATGTGCGATGGGTTAGGAGATAGGTGCTTGTCGCACATAATACAGTGGTACTTATGTGTGACAGGCACATGTTGCCCAACCTGTTACACATAATTCAGCTTGTCGCACATAACTTGGGTTTCGTTCTTACCTTGAATTTCTATTGTTTTCAATAATTTTTTTAATCTCTCAACTTAAATCTAGGTACTTGAACAAATCATATTATTTTATGACTGAAAAATAACAATATTTACAACAAAACCCACATCAATTTCGAATCTAAACCCTAAACTTAATACATTAAAAACCCATAGTGTAAGAACATACTTTAACTTTTAAGATGGTCTCCAATTGATGACTGAAAGTGATGAGATTTGTTGAGAGTGTTAAGAGTATTGAGGTTTGTTGAGAGTGTTAAATAAAACCTCAAAATTTGTATGAGTGGCATTGTTTGGAAATTTGTTCAAAGTAATGAGGGCTATTTGGTTCAAAAAACTAGTATTCAGTTAGTTATTATAAGAAAAAATTTGAGGGGTCAAATTAAAAAAGCTGAAAAGTTTTATGATTATTTTTGTAAATTTCTCGTTGTCTTTTTATTTAAAATCCAAATAGACCACAATTAGTATAAATTTTAAATAGAACTGAATGTGTAAATCTGGATGACATGTTTTGTTATATGAATAGATAAAAATAAGTATTAAATTATTTTTTTTATTTAAAAAATCTGAAATCTAATATTTTACATTTGTGCCCTTACAATTTATAAAGTTAAACAAACAATAGGCATATTAAAGAATATAAATAAGATAATACATTATTATAACATAATCATATTCAATTGAATACAATCCTTTAATATTCTAAATTAGTATATTTTAATCAATTTTATTGTTATTTATAATGTTTTATATAAAAATATTTAAAAAAATTATAAAGATTAATAATACTAATTTGACGAAAATGAAAATATAAAAATAATAATAGTTTACCACTATATTAATTACCACAAGTTATAGAGAAGAGTAACAATGTTAATTATTAAATTTTATTTAGGTAAGGATGAAAATTAATTAATCAGATAAGATATTCTGAAAAAAATCTTGTAATGATGTCATTTAGATGTTCTAAATTAAATAAAAAGTTTAAAAAATTGAGTTAATAATTTAATGGCTAAATTTTTTTTATTAAATTAAAAAAATAAATTTAATGATTAACTGAATAAAATTAAGTGAATTAAATATTAAGTCAGAAAAAAGAAAAAAAGAAAAAAAGAGCAGTCCCAACGTCCCTAAGACTAAAAGAGTACCGCTCAAAAGTAACTAAATAAAAAGATGGCTAGGGAGAAATAGCGAATGGATGTAATTGGGCCTCACCAGTTCGCACGCCTCTATCTCTCACCATATATATATATATATATGGAACTGTCTATGGTACAGATTCTGTTACAAACATCCCCCGTCATCCCACCATCCGATCTTCTATTGTTTAGTTTCTCACTCCACATCCAACGGCTGATGCTGCAGTCTGTAGCTTACAGATTCTGTAAGCTAGTCAAGTCCTATATATATATATATTTTTTTTTCGCTTTTTACATATTATATTGTAACAGGTGAATATCAGCCCACGTGTCTAGCCTGAGATACCATCAGTCCGTAGCATCAATTTATTTATTTATTTTTTAAATGGAAATAACAGTCATTTTAAAGGTAACTTACAGTAAACTCCTATCAGTTTCCAAAATATAAAATTGACTAATAAAATTGCATGATCGATCAATTAAATCCTTCCTAATTTCTCAATAGCTAAATCCTAATTTTTTTTTGTCTCCTAAAATTACTGTCCATATTAAAATAATTGGCTAAGAATTCTTGCTTGCCTAATTGTAAATAGCCTCAAGACTATGGAACAAAAGAATTATTTCGTACCTGTATTGAGCTATTAACTGTGATTCTGATGTATAGAGGAATGGAATGGGATATGAGAAAATCTAAATGATTTTTGAAGAGGTAATAATTAAAGTTGATATGGGATTCAAATATCATACCAGAATGGAAAACAATAATCATGCCAGAATTAAAAAAGCAATAATTAACAACAATAATAATAACAATATCTTCCTAGGACTTAATTTCTTAATCGTGCAAACTGCAAGATTATTTAAATTAAATAAAAACTACAAAAACTTTACTAAAACTTGTCTATCTAAGTGCTGATTACAACGGGGGATCGCCACCCTTCAACTTATTTTTAAAAAGCATCCAAGCTCAAACGGCAAGGGATTGATTATTTAGCAGCAGGGTTTTGAGAAACATAAGCTTAATATCATGCTGATATCGGCACAGGATTAATAAACAGAGAAGCAATAAAATCTTTCAGCACTTCGGCAAAAGTGTAGCCATCGTCATACTTGTAAGTGACATCTGCATCCCTCGTAAGATTGAGAATTCGCATAAGGAGTGGCATTGGCACAACAGTTGGTCGTAGGCAATCCTCATTTATATCCTTCCATGCATTTGAAACTTGTTTCCGGAGCTCATTGTATGCTTCCTCTTCTGTTGCTTCATATTGTTTCATGTAACACTCTACGCTCGAGGCAACGTGCCCTCTGCTTTGTTCAAACTATATGCAAAAACAAAAACACATATATAAATAAATTTTGGTTGAAGAGAAATTATATTAATGGTAGCATTGGCACGATATATATTATATGTTTACCTTGTGAGACATTATGTCATTCATGAGTCTGTTAACTACAGAAGAAGCCCTAATAGATCTAGGATTGCTGAATAACCATTCAAAAGATTCTTTAGTTACAATGTCTCCCATGCCAACAAAAGATATGGTTGACAACATTAGGCTGGCAGAGGTAATCAATGCAACTGCCATGTACTCATCCACTGTCGGTACATAATTCTGATGACACCATTTGGCTTCAAATAAGTAATGCTTAACAAGATTCTTCATCTGGTCATGAGAAACCAAATATATCAGATCGTTGTAGCAATTAAGAATGAATTTATGCCTGATATCAATTTTTAATGAAATATTGAGGAGTACTTACCGCTTCTTTTGCATAATGGAGTCGATATAACTTTCCCTGAGAGGCCAAATCTTTCTCTACTTCATTGTAAACATCAATAAGGGCCCTATAACACAGTTTCATATACTCAGGAAGTTGATCTATGGCGTTGATATCCCACCTGAGAAAGAAATTGCTAGCCCATATCAATAATCGGAATTTAACAAAAATATACCAAATCTTGAGCATGAGATCTGAAATTAAATATGAGCGATTCGAACCTTTCAATAGCTGAAGTAAAAAGCTCAAGTTCTTCAATTTTCCCATACACATCATAGATGTCATCAATAATAGAAGTCAAAGAAAGCACTTTCGTAAATAGTCTTCTAGCAAATGAATATTGGGGCTCGAAATATACTCCTATTACCCAAAAGTAGAGCTCTGCAACTCTATCTCTTATGAAAGGCAGCTTATGCGTAAAGTCTAATTCTTTCCACCACCTAAATGAGACAACCATTTAGAAATTAATATTCCTTCAAAATAGGAAAGCTTAATTAAATTTACGGAATTGAAATAATTTTTAGAGCTTAGTTATTTACCTTGAAATATCACCGAGTTCCTTCTGGTGAAGCTTTTGCAATTTGTTAAAATCTAACTTTGCAAAGGTTAACAGAGCTTCGTTGTGGGAAGATTCTTCTTGATAGATAGGAATGTGCTGTCTTGCCTCAAGCCTTTGTAGGCCCTTGTGGATAGGCTGAACTAAGGCATGTTTGACTTGTTCAGCAAGTGGGGACCTGATTTGATGAGTCGCTATTGACTCTAGGTGACTAGTGGTGAAAGCAAGCGCTTCATCTAGTATATTTTCTTCATGAACCCTGAGATGCGTAGCTTCACACAAGCTTAACATTCCTCGAACATCTTTTGCAAGAGATGCCTTAAATTTCCCATCGCTGCCTTTGAACGTATTGAACACATCTGCTACCCCATTGAAAGATTAGTGCATCAAATGATTTCTGTTTTTGAATTTCATTTTTACTATTTTATACAAACATTCTTTTTGTAGCAATGACAATTAATAAGAATTTTTTGAATTGCTTTTCCGTGTCTTTCTTTTAGTTTTTTCTCTATTGGTTTCTGATTATGTCCAAATCAAGATAAGCAAATGCTTGATTTTTATTGGTTGGACAAAACTGCTTGTATCCATCGTAGTAGAAACATGTTTTTAGTTTTTTCTTTTTTTGGGGGGGAAGGTAGACAGCTCTTTACGTAAATTATAAAAGTAGAAAAGACAGTCAGAAGTACTAAGCTTCACCGAGCGGCAGCTCAAATGAGACGATAGCTTGGATGTATTTCTAACTATAAGATATAGTAATGCATGTTCTATGACTTCTCCAAGAGTTTTATTCGTTATGAATTGATTTCCATACATAACTTCTGTTACTTAACGAAATTAAAGGAAAGGCAAGTGAAACTGACATAACACATGTACAAAAGCTGCAAGTTGAGTTTCTCTTGCTCCTAAGACTTGGACATGAGTGGAGATGAAAGGGTTTTTACTAGGTATTTAAGAAGAGGAATAGGTGAGAAAAATACATACCAGCGGAAATTCTATAGCCATTTTGTCTGAACAATCGAAACTGAAGAGCGATATAATAGAGCTTATCATTTTCATTATCCCAAAGATCACCGTCTCGGTAAGCCTTGTGCATCTTTCAAGATTTCATCAATCTCACTTTCAAAATGGTAAGACACTCCTAACCGCTGAATTGCATCTATCAATTCAAGTGTATGTGAAGCCTTGTTAAGAGCTTTTAGCATTCTTCTAATTTCTTTCTTCAGCTCTAGATGCTTTAGACTTCAATCATCGGTTTCCTAACGAGATAGAAATTTGAAGAAACGAAGCTATTAGCGGGGAATGGAAACATTTTAGACTATGTGGATATTATCCGACGTCTCTACCACTACTAGAAAAATGGGCTTTACTGACACCAATTTAGTGTCAGTAATTACTTTTGCTGACACTTGTTAATTGTGTCAGTAATGCTCAAGCCAGAACACACTGACACTAATCTTTGGTGTCAGTGATTTTTGCGTCAGTATTTTGTGTCACTATAGTATCACCACCATAGTGATACTATGATGTTAGTATCAGTTGATACTATTTTTATGTCAGTATTTTGTGTCACTAGAGAGTCACAAGGATAGTGACTCAATCGCGTTAGCATTTAATGATACTATTTACATGTCACTGATTTATGTGACTACAGTATCAGGAATCCACTGACTCAGTAACATCAAAAATTCTTATCGTCATTTAAATAATTAGTGTCAGTATTAACGGTGCTATACCAGTTGTGTTTTATTTTTTTTAATGACATTATTCATGTTTATTTTACAATTAAAATAAACCCAAAATATATTAAACATACCAAATCTTGTAATGCAATTCACATAATACACATTTCAAATACATCAGTTAAATTAAAATAGTTCAAATACATCATTGTTTGGGGGTAAAAAACATGTTCAAGTACAAAATTAAGCTTTGAACAAGTAGTATACACGATAAAGTACTAAATTAATTTCGGAAAATTTAGCCAAGAAGAAAAAACAGATAACAATGTCACTGATTTTGGAGTCACTGATTTTGGAGTCCGCATATGCCTTCATTTTTTTTTTCCACCTACAAGTATATAAAATCAATTAGCACACCACAAAAAAATAAATCACAGATTTGTTTTAAGGAAAAATAATCATAAATTACTTGTATGTTTGATGAGCATAATTTATATACATATTTTACCATTTATTATATAATTGCTAGTTAATTTTATTTATTATTTTTAATTAATTGAATTATTTTATTGAATAGAGAATTAATTGGAGATTATGGATGAAAAGTACATAAAGAATAGTAAATGGATAGCATTAAAGATCAAGTCAATTTGTGGGGGCAATTAAATAGATGTGTATGAAATTCAATCCGAAGAAGCTGAAGCCAATAAAGTGAATTCTCCATGCTAGTGCAAACAAAGAAGAAATTTAAAGCTAAAGTGGCCAGCACGTGGAAAGCAAATGCATGGCATTCTAATATTTGGAAGCAATTTAAAGGGACCCACACTTGGCTTTCATAAATACAAAAGGAATCCTAAAGCAATTCTAAGAGTGATCACGTGTGAGAGCAAATCAAGTAAAAGGCCAAGCCTTTTGGCTTTAGGATTTAAGAGGTGGGGTCCATTTTAAATATTATAAAAGAGAGTTTTTGCTTTTAGAGGGAGTGGCTGGACGGAAAGAAGAAGAGAGAGCTGCCAGTGGAGGAGAATTCGGCTTTGGAAGAGAGCAATCCGCAGCAGCAATATTTCGGCTTCCCATGGCTGATTTTATTTCTTTTGTTGCTCTCAATTTAAGTATGTCTAGCTAATTTTCTTACACTGAGGTTAAGGATGAAACCCTATTTAATAAAATAATTATCTTTTTATTTAATTAATTCCCTATATATGTTCTTTGATGATTATGGTTTTTATTTCACATGATTAATTAGATGTTAATAAAATCTTTTCATCAATTCTGTCATGCATTATTGATTGTTATGATTAATATTCGATTAATTCTATGCTTGAATCTATAAAGTTTATACATGATTATCTTTGATTTTATGTCTTTCATTAAATTGTTTACATTGAGTGCTTAGGAAACTTTGACTCTTTGTTATTCAATATGTTTACATGAGATTCTTAGATGTCATATTATTAAGCAGAAAAAGAACCTACATTAGATTTAATTACTTGGGCTTAATTGTTATATCCATGAGATGACATAGATTGATTTCGAGTTGTCACTCTAAAATTGGGGATTAATTAATAATTAGATAATTACTAGTTGAATAGTGGTGGATTCTGAAACCTTGGTAATTCTTATCTTATTGAATTCTCCTTTATTTTAATTGCTTCCTTAGTTTAATTGGTTTAATTTTCTTAAAAACTCAATTTGCTCAACTAGGTTAGAATTAATATTAATTTTAGATTTAAATTAGACTTTTTAATTTATAACAATCCCTGTGGGATCGACCTCGTTACCACTATTCTATTTCTAGATTCGTGCGCTTGCGAGTATATTAAAATTTTCACAACAATGTTACCTCGCGATTGTAGGCTGTAATTAACTTGGCAACGTATGTAGCCCACTGATCACGAAGTCGCGAGAGGTCCTTGACAATGTATTCCTCAACTCCCTTGAACTTTAATTTTAAAACAACAAGTTATTCACCGAAAATCCTTGACTAAACTACTTAATTATCATTCATTTAAATACATTTGTGTGTTAACAATTAAAGCCAACAAATAAACTCCAACAATGTTACTGTTTTATCCAAAATTATATAGGTAAATACTGAACATCCTGATCATGGTAATTCCAAAAAAAAAAACAACTTGTGAACCCCAACAACAATAATATTTGATAGCCGAAGCAACTTGTGAACCCCAACAGTACGCGATTTAATACAAATATGGATGTAGATACAAAACCTTAATTAGGATGACAACTTATCCTCATCAAAGTAAAGTACAAGCAACGACACCATAGCACATCCCCACTAACGACTACTTTGCAACCCAAACAATTGTTTTGTGTTGGGATATGCAGTACATTGTGTATATCCCAAATCCTAATTCATGTCTATATGGATATTCATATAATCTATTCAACAGTATGCAACATAGTCACCATTATAAGTACCCTCACAGTTTATAAAATGCATACAATACGCAATAAAAAGATAACTGTAAAGAAGCACACAGGTGTTTGAGCTGATTCATTTCACAATAAATTAAAACAATATGATACAGTATTGTAAAAATCATTTTCAATACTTACATTATTTTTCAGAACGTTCACATTTGTGATGATATCTTGCATGTATTTCATCACATAGTAACTACATTCAAAGCTGCTCGGCTGCCTCGGACACTACAAGATCAAAATTACATTAATTTTTTACTGTACGTTAACAATAATTAGTTAGGTTTGTCTGATTTTTACCTTGACAGGTATCCATTGAACATTGGCCTTTGTATTAGAATTTAAACTCTGATGTATTCGAATCCCCCTACAATTAAGAGACATAGCTAAAGTTAGCAAATAATTAGCATAAAACATAAAAATAAAACAGCATGATCAAAGATACAAATAACAAACTTAACTGATTGACAATCTGTATTAGCTCTTCATCAGGACTACCTTCCAAAGGATCAAGGTAATAGGTTGTACGTCTCACCATATCAATTGCCAATAACACCCAGTGGGCACTAAACAAAGTAAAAATTGTTCTCACACATGAATTACAAGTAAAAGTGATTAATCTACAAATTAAAGAATATTACTAGCAAATGAAAAAGGTTATACCCAGGGTTATACGGGAATACGATGACTTGTCCCAATTCTGCCAAGCCTAACAGTTTTGAAATGTATTGAGTCCTGTCTTTGAAACTGACCCTTGGATATAGCTTCTCAAAAAGCCCAAACTGAACTGGTTTAGTACTTCCATTGCTCTCCATCTCCTCATACAGGTGTCTAAGAGGAAACAAATATATATAACGAAGTAAGTTTGAATATAGGAAACAAAATAATAGGGCCAAGTTTACTAAAACATAAGTTATGATTTACTGTGCTTGATCCATATGTTAATGATGCAGTTTGAGACCTCTTTAAACTCGATGATTTTAGCACAAATCATTTTGTCCAAGTGTGTTTCCCAAATTTCACCAAAGGTTCTGTGTCATGCCGAATCCTGATCAACCGAGGTAAAGAATTCTCGATGAATATGGTAAACATGTTCATATATTCACTCCTGTCATTCTTTCTTGATCGTGCTGCTGCCCGTGTATTCTTCATACGTACATTGAGGTCTTTTGCTGCTGGTCTGATGACTCGGGGTTCTTTTTTGGCTATTTCTGCTGGTCTGATGACTTGGGGTTCTTTTTTGGCTACTTCTGCTGGTATGATGACTCTGGGTTCTTTTTTGGCTACTTCTGCTGGTCTGATGACTGGTGGTTCTTTGTTGGGTACTTTGTCATGACAGGAGAACTGCTTATCTAGTACTTTAGGAGTTAGTCGAGGAGATCTTCTCGGTGTGGGCTTTGAAGTAATTTCACAGTCTACTTTTTCGAGGGTTTGTTGAGGAGTTGCTTGGGAAATTGTGGCGGGACTGTCCTTGATTTTACTCTTCACAGATTTTGGAGTCGACTTACCCGATGGGAAATCAGCCTTTGCAATAATCAAAATACATACCATTAGTAGTAATACATGCATATACAAATGGAAATAAAATAATGACATGTAACAGGCCATATACCTTTCTTTTTCCAAGAGTTTCAGGGGATTGTTGATCATTGTCAATCTGAACACCAGTGGAAGTTTTGGGCTTAGGAAAGTTAGAACTTCCAACTTCAGTATTGCTGTACGCATTTAACCTTGCATTCATGCGTTCTAATTGAGCAGACATGAATTGGAAACTCTCTTGATACATCTTTCTTTCTCTTGCTAACTCAGTGGCACCAGGGACATGAAAGTACATAGATGGGGTGACGAATTGCCCCACTCCTTGCACCCTACTTCCATTTGGCTGCTTCTGAAGAGCTTCACCTAGAATGTCATGTGACCCTTGTGATTGGAATGTTCCTTGTTCAACATGACTCTTAAGCTCATTCTACAAAAAAAAATATTGTAAATCCGCAATTACGAGTACAAGACATCAGCTAAACTAAACTAATATCCTTCTTGAATCTTTAACAAAGAGCAAATCCATATACAGTTCAAATTGAAACTACAGAAAATATTACAAGACAACACCTCAAACAAGTTTTAACCTTTTAATATGCGAAGAAATAAGTTCTGATGAAATCTTACTGAGTTTCTATCAATTGTAAATGTTGTCATACAATTATTACAAAAAGCAGTATATATGTACGTTAATATCTACCCCCACACACACATATTATAAAGAAAATTCATAAGAATTAAGTATACAAGTGACTTACTATTTTCTCAGCAATTGGCGTCACATCAGAAGCATATTTGCCATCTCGGTCTGCTCGTGCCATTAACCAAGCTTCACTGCGATCAATCTCCCGCTCAGAAACTCCACTCTCCTTTTTCTGTTACAAGGTGACATAAAACATAAATAATTGATTCTATTATATTATACGCATTAGATTACTTATGTTACTGTAATTACTCTATATTACCACACTTACTTTTCTATACAACATGCCACCATATCTTGTGCTACCCAAGCGATGGTTGTAGACATTCTTTGCTCTTTTGTCTTTTGCCTTCTTACTTTTTTCCTACACAAACAGTTTATATGAAGAACAAAAAGTTACCACTGATTATTAGTAACTACCAACAATTAAATCAGGTAATATTAACAAACAACACACCTGAAATTGTTCAGACAAAACTTTGTCAACAAAAAGTTTCCAATCTTCTTTTTTAATGCTTGGATATTCAATAGGAGGCAACCTTAGTGACTTTTGATCGTCCTTGTTAGGTAGAACGAATTCAGTTGCCAGTTCACAACAAAAGTTTCTTGATGCAACCCCCATCCACTTTAATACTTGGCTTTTGCATTTCAAGCTCAATTTGAATTATTTTTGTCAACCAATAACATGGATTAGCAACAACTTTAAAAAAATCTGGAAGTTATATAAAATCTTTAAACATACTATGAAACAAGAAAACAAAACCTGAAAATGAACCCACAAAGTTTCCTTCATCTCCAGTGGCACACGCCTCCAATCATCAAGTAAAATTGAAATTGTTTCACGTACAATGACTCCAATGTAACTCCTAAGATCATTTCTTCCCTTTCCAACCGGAACACCATAAGAATTGTACTCAATTGCAGCTTCATGACTAACTTCTTGTTTTTGCAAACCTTTTTTTTTGTTTGTTTTCTTCTCCTTGGTCTTCCGTCGAGCTCCGGAATAGTGAACTCAACATCGTCAGCCATCTCCTACAATCCTGAAAATGATTAAAATAAATAAGTATATCATTTAGATTAATAAGTTAATACAAGAGCAATAGCATATAATGAAATAAATAAATCACTTACTGGAAAACTTTGAAAATTGGTGCTGGAAACTAACTACAATAATGCATTCACTGATTTTCTAAATCAATAGCTATTGGAATAGCATCACAATCTTTTCTGTCATAAATTCCTTCAGCATCTTTCTCATCCAACTCACATACTGGAAGTTTGTTAGATAATGGAGAAAATACATCCACGTCTTCACATCTTTCCCCATTTAACTTATAAGCTTTGTCGGTCACTGAACAAACTATTGATTTATTATTCTCTAGCTGGTCCTTTACATAAAATACTTGCTTTGCATGACAAGCCAGAATAAAGCAATCAGATTTATAGCCAATCTAATTTAAATCAACTACAGTGAAACCTAAATTGTCAGTGCAAACCCCTCTATCATCTACCCAATCACACTTGAAAAGTGTTTTTTTAACCATTAGATAATCAAGCTGCCAAATCTCATCAATGACTCCATAAAACGTCATGTCTCCAAAATGAGGACTTTTATCTTTTGAGCTTGAAATCTGTAGAGTGTTAGCAACAACCCTAACACCACTATTTTGGGTCACACGATTACAGTCTCGGTCCCTCGTTGTAAAATTGAAGCCATTTATCTCGTAGCCAGAGAAGGTCACCACGCTTAAGCGTGGTTTGTTTGCTAACCAGCACACTATTTCGTCAATCGGCACATTATTTGCTTTATCATGTGCCACTTATAAATTAATTTAACAAGTACAGTAAGTAGTAACATGTAGAAAAATCTTGTTAAGTTTATATCCTATATTGTATTTAGTTAAGTAATTCTAACCTTTGCTTGTAACCAACCAGAAAATGTTCGTATGTGTTCATTTTGCAACCACAGATTTGTTTTTGCCTTATAAGGGTTTCTTGATGCCAAATAATGCATATGCTCCCTACAATGAAACATATTAAGATTTAAAAACTAGTATATTAATCTAATAATACAATAGTAATATTTTTTTGAAAAATTAACAACTTACTCGATATATATTTGGATTTCAGGGGTGTTCATTAGAACACACCGGTGTGCTTGTGCCAACAAAGGATCATCAACCACCTTTATGTTTGCACCTCCCAAAGGCTTTTCGATAGATAAATCAGTTGGACAATCAGTAGGCAGCCCAATAACATCACAATTTGAGAGGTACTCAGCACAAAATGCAAGTGCTTCTTCTGCAATATAACTTTCTACAATACAACCCTCAGGGTGGTAGGGATTACGAACATAATCCTTGAGAGTTTTCATTTGTCTCTCAAAAGGATACATCCATCGAAGATAAACAAGCCCACATAACCTAACTTGTTCAACTAAGTGGACTGTTAAATGGATCATTATGTCAAAAAAGCTAGGTGGGAAGTACTGCTGCAGTAAGCATAAAGTGATTACAAGTTCCTCTTGCAATTGGTCAAGAGTATTAGGATCTACCACTTTACAGCACAATGTATTAAAAAAGAAGCACATCCTGATTATGGCCGTTCTCACATTTATAGGCAAACAGTTTCGAATGGCTAGTGGTAGAAATTGTTGCATCAAAGTATGACAGTGATGGGACTTAAGGCCTTGAAGCCGACAATCATCTATTGAAACAAGGTTTTGGACATTGGAAGAATACCCATCAGGGACTTTCACACTCAGCAAGGTTTCACAAAACTGTTTTTTTTCTTTTTTACTCAAAGTATAAGGAGCTGGAGGTAGGACTTTGTTTTTTTTGTTTGTTTCATCAGGAACTAGTTTTCCCCTGATCTTCAAAGACTCAAGATCTTTTCTAGCATTAATCTCATCTTTTGTTTTGCTTGGTTGATGAAGTAATGTGCCATATATGTTTTCGCACACATTTTTTTCAATGTGCATCACATCTAATTGATGGCGAACTAATAAATGCTTCCAATAATCTAACTAAAAAAAGATTGACTTTTTTTTGTACAATTTTTCAGTTATGTTCTCATCACCACCACCACCACCACCGCCATCATGTTTCCGCTTTTTGGCCTTCTTTTTCCCGAACTTAATATCAATATCTTCCACCATATTAAAGATTTCCTCACCAGACAAAGTTTTAGGAGGCTCATTCCACTCTTGCTTCCCATTAAAAACCTTTTTCAGTTTCCGAAATAGGTGATCGAGTGGTAGAAAGCGGCGATGGCCCATATATGACATTTTCCTACTATGTGGCAGCCAACATGCACAAGTGTCTATCCCACAAATTGGGCAAGCATAATAGCCCTTAATAGTACAACCAGAGAGGTTTCCGTATGCTGGAAAGTCACTAATTGTCCACATCAAGACAGCCCGTAAATTAAAGGTTTCTTTTTTATAAGAATCATAAACATCAATACCTACATCCCATAGAGTTTTTAAGTCCTCAATCAAAGGTGCTAGGTATACATCTAGATCATTTCCAGGTTGTTTAGGGCCAGATATCAAAAGTGACAACATCAAAAACTTTCTCTTCATACACAACCATGAAGGAAGATTATATGTTATTAATATAACAGGCCAACAACTATAAGTAGTGCTAAGTGTACTATGTGGGTTAACCCCATCAGTTGAGAGAGCTAAACGGAGATTTCTAGGTTCTTGTGCAAATTTTGGCCACTTATTGTCAATTAGTTGCCAGGCTGGTGAGTTTGCTGGGTGGCAAAGTTTGCCATCTCTAATTCTTTTATTAGCATGCCATGTTAAATTTTGAGTTGTTTGTGGTGATTGAAACAATCTTTTCAACCTAGAAATAGGTGGAAAATACCATAATACCTTTTTAGGAGCCCCTTTCCTAAATTTTGTTGAGCTATCTTTTTTTTTTTATATACCTAAATGCTCCATAATTTGGGCATTCAGTAAGATCAGCAAATTCATTCCTATACAAAATGTAGTCATTTGGACATGCATGTATTTTTTCATACTTTAAGCCTAGTACTTTCATTGTTTTCTTAACCTCGTACATTGACATAGGTAGAGTATTATTATTTGGCAAAATATCAGCAAGGACTTCTAACAAAGCAGAAAACCCTTTATCGGACCACCCATAGTTCCCTTTCACATTGTAAAGTCTCATTAAACTAGATAACTTTGAATGTTTTGCACCCGGGTACAAAGGCTTTTCAGCATCTTCAAGCATATCCTTAAAAGAACTAGGATCTCTATCACAATGCTCGTAAGCATCTTCGACCATGTCAATTATATTACTGTAATCATGACATCTAAATCTTTGACTATGTGAATGGTCTTCACAGTTTGTAAATGTAGATTTAGAGTCAGTCTCACCATGCCAAGTCCAAACAATATATTTTGGAAGAAAACCTTTTTCAAATAAATGATCTTTCACTTGTTGAGGAGTATGAAACTCCATATTACAACAAAAGGTGCAAGGACATCTAATTGACATTCGATTTTCAGCATTCAAAATGGCAAAATCTAAGAAATCAGCAACTCCAGAACGATACTCTACAGACAATCTATCGCAAGTTATCCAACTTCTGTCCATTTCAAATATTTTACCTGTTCACATATGTAATGTTAGTTTAAGTTTAATTAAATTGCATGATTAATTTAAAGTTCAATGTTATTATGATTATAGTTGTAATAATAAACTTATAATTCTGGAAAATCATTAATAGCCCTATAAATCATTAATTATAATAATAATTTAGACAAAATCCTGAAATTGAAACAAAATAAGTTTTGAAACTTAAATAGGAGATTAATAGGTAAGATGGGTGCTAATGGCTTTTTAAGTAGTCGAACTAATTCATAAGTCAAGTAACTAACAAAAGTTAAGAGTTCAAATAAATAATGTCTTCATACCACTTTGCAAGCCATTTTTTAAGATTCTATAAATCATTTTTTAACTTCAAATACAACATGCAGAACTACTTTAAAACAAGCATTTCTTTATTGAATCAAACACAAATCATCAACTTTATACAATCTCAAAATACTCACAACCACGAACTTAATTAATTCATATCATAGTCATTGTCTCTATTACAAATCGTCCAACCAAAACAGAATAAATAAACAAGTAGGATTATATAACAAAATTTGCCTCTCTTTACATGAAACAGAGATGTAAATAGTTTGTAACCACTAAATACACAGTCATTCAGCCAATATAACACCCAAACAATCATCTCCTAATCACAAAGGCAAAAGCTAAAATCAAATTTCATATTTTAGTACATTCAAAATCAACTAACTTATTGCTCAAAGTTAAGAAACAGACCTAACAGTTTATTTCAGAAACTAAAAAAAATGCACATTCTTAGTTTTAAATAACAATGACAGTAAATCACATGCACAAAAGTTTGAAACTGACCTCAAATGTGGCAGAAAAAACAGAGTCGCAGCAGCAAGTGTTTTGAGTTTAAGTAATGCACCACTTAAAATGCCTGTATTTTTGGACTGCATGTGAGTGAAGATATAGAAAAATAAGAACAAAAATTTCAAGTTCCGAATATATAAATAAATAAAAATATATTTGGAAAACAAAACCCACCAGGGTTGCACGACTGTTCAATTTCTGAATATCTGAAACAACCCAAAAATAAAAATTCAAAAATATTATTCATAAGCCAAATTAAAACAAACCCAATAATTAAATTGCACAAAAAAATAAAACATTCTGCCATTACCAGCTGATAACCTCCTCTACAGTTCTTTCTCTGGACTTAACTTGTCAGGGAGAATGAGATTACCTGAATACTGAACCGATGGTGCCACTTCACCCCTTGTCGATGGCTTTTACTTGCTTGCCTAGTATAGGCACTGGATGGTTAAGTTGGAGAAAAACCCCTTCGATAACAAGCGATTAGGGTTTTGGTTTGTGTTTCAATTTGGGGAAAATGGAAAAACGAATCAGAGTTTTAGGTTTTCATTATCTATCTAAATTAATTGAATTTAATTTGTAAATGGATAGTGCAAAACAGAAGAGATCGAGAAGAGAAAAACGAAAGCGAAAGTGAACGATGAAAGCAAGATAGAGACAGTCGATATAGTCTAGATGGGGAGAACAAGTGTGTTTTATGTTATTGTTATTTATATTTTCATTTTTTAATAATTTAAATATTATTATGACTTTGACTCATCGAGATTTGATGGTCTGTGCTCCAAACATTAAAGCTTTAAATCTTAGAGCTCCCAGGTTCGAGTTGGAGCTAAAACAAAATTTTTATGAATTTTTTTTATCATTGATACTTTAGTGTTAGTGATTTTTGATGTTTAGTTTACTGACACCCTAGTATCATTAATCTCTGATTCCTATTTGTCAAAAGCGGAAAATGGTGCATATGTACATAAGTACTGACACTTTTTGCAAAGTGTCAGTAACGAAGTGTCAGTAAAGCCCATTTTTCTAGTAGTGTACCCAAACTCTCTACCCAAACTAACAAAGGAGATTGGTTGTATAAAACTATTATGAGATCACATAATTCAAAAAAATAACTATTATTACTTTTCAGCCAATCTCTTTATGACACACCAGTTTTTACACATTTATCTGTACAAAATTATTTATAGTTCTATCATTATTGATACTATTATTATATTGTTATAGTATCAATAATGATAGAACTATAAATAATATATTTTGTACAAATAAGTGTGTAAAAACTGGTGTGTCATAAAGAGATTGGCTGAAAAGTAATAATAGTTATTTTTTTATATTGTTATAGTATCAATAACTCCTTTAATTGATTGGTACATCCTGTATATATATTTATTAGAAAGAAAAAAAAAAGGTTGTTAGAGCAGTACTACTAGAGAATCATAAGTACCGATACAGGGGCGAATATAATGGTAGGGGGAATATAATTTCTGAATAAACATTTTACCTGATAGTCACAAGTATATTGAAGGAAATGATCCCCCCAAATACTTGGACGAAAATTTGCAGAGCGACGAGTAGAATCTTTCACAGAATTTTGGCTGACTATAGCAGAAGAGGCTGAAACTTCTAAAGACATATTTAATTTCTATTGCTTCTGAAGGCTTTTGAGTCTTGAGAAAAAAGGGTTGCTAAAGCTTGCTGGTGTCTTTAGTGCCTTCATGCTTCCGCATTTTATAGGCTTGGCTGAGAGAAGACACAGTAGTCGCAATAATTACCATTATTTTCACGTTAAAAATATTTGAATTTTACCAACAAAGTGTTGGCTACATTGGCAATCGAGTCTCTTTAAGTGGCTTGACTGAGTTTGCTCCCCATTTCGAGTTGTAGGAAAGTTGCATTTGTTGGGAGAATCTGTGCCTCCCGGTTCGAGCGGGAATTGCTAGTCTGGATTGTGGTACGGGCTTAAAGGTGCCTTACACAGTTGGGGCTCTCCCCAGAATACCTCGTGGTCAAAACCGAAAAGAAAAAAAAATATTTGAATTTTTTTAAATATTTGGATTAATTCTATTTAGACGTATCTTGGATACTTTGATGGATCGGTGTATGAATTTAATAATTCGATTCCAAAAATGAAACCTAATCCAACAAAGATTGGAAAAAAATTGTGATTGACAAATTGATTATTAAGAATAAAAACCTTCACAAAGAAGGGAAATGACCCCACTCTTGTTTGGCAAATTGTAAACATTCACCCCGTGGTCCCCGCCCCCAAAGTTTTAAAATACATCATAACCCTCCTGATGTGTCATGTAATTGTCATTACTTTTGAATTTTTATCCATTCTGAATTGCAGTTCACCAATGACATTGATTTGTTCTATTGATAGGGTTCATCGAGAGTTAGCCAATTAGTGTTGAATAGAGTATCTACAGGTACATGACCTTTTTGGAGTATCTCATAAACATTTAAATAAAAGGAAAAAAAGAACTCTGGTGGCTAGATAAAAATTTATCTATTTTATAAATTCAATTAAAATTACGTTAATACTGATTGTAAACAGGTGAATAGTATTTTTAAGAGAAAAAAAGGATCAACTAAAACATTCATTGTTTTAGTATTGACTGCAGAACAAATATTTCGATATTAACACCGCAATTCACGTAAGGGTGGAAAACTGACCCCCAATGAATGTAATATTTATTTTTAGAGAAATTTTAGTATACGTCTGATGTATTATAGTCAATTGATATATTTATAACATGTGTAATTAAATTTAATATAATCACCATTTACATAATAATTTTTTAAAATAAATAAATACATATCATAATATTATTTAATTATTATATAATTAACATAATATTTTTAATATATTTTAAAATTTATAGTTGATAGAGTTTGAATGCTTGGAGGCTTCGGATTAGGGATGACAATGGGCACCGCCCGCAGCGGGTTTGCCATTACCAAACCCAAACCCGCATAAAATTTAAATTACCAAATCCACCCGCAACCCGCAGCGGGTTTTAATTTTTTTAAAAAAACCCACCCGCAGCGGGTTTTAACAATTACCAAACCCGCAATGGTATCCGGCGGATTTTTTGCGGGTTTTCGTATTTAAAATCACAAATGTTTAATATATAAATTTATAATAATAACCTCAAATTCCATATAACATACTCAATTTTATATTTAAACAATGTAAATGAAAAATTAAAATTTCCACATCAATTCAACACAAATTCTCAAATTTAAGTATAAATTACACAAATCTATTTAAAAAACACAAACTAGTATCTAAAAATAATAATTACATTTCATATTATCATTTAAAATAAGCTCCAAGAGAAGATATTCATTTCATTCACCATCATAATCACCCATCCAACACAATGCCTATAATAATAATTAAAATTAATATTTTCAAATACTAATTCGAAGGGAAATGCCTTTAGTTTTCTTTAAGTTATGACTTTAGAATAAGAGATGGGCCACATACACAACTTTGAGCCTTTGGCTATTTGGTAATTTGATTAATGACATTATTTTCTTTATACATTTTTAGATTAAAATTAAATTAAAAATATTTGGAAAAAATAATGCGGGTTTGGTGGATATCCATGCGGGTATCCACCGGATATAAGGTTAATACCAAACCCACCCGCATCCATGTGCGGGTTTTCATTTATAATACTAAACCCACCCGCAACGGATAAAATTACCCGCAATGGGCGGGTTTTGGCGGGTGAATTTGGGCGGGTTTGCGGGTACAATTGCCATCCCTACTTCGGATCGATTGACAACAATAATTTATTGATGTTTCTCTTTGACCGGATTTAGTGGTGATTTGAAATATTGTACTTGCCAATGTTTAAATTTTTTTTATCTTTGACCCAATTTAGTGCTGATTTGAAACGTTGTACTTGCCAATGTTTAAATTTTTTAGGATTCGGACCAGTGAAAAAAATGGTTGCGTACTTGGACCTCGTGGCAGATTGCCGGCCTTGAATTTGAGTTAACCTAAATTGCCTGTCTCTAATGTCAAAATTCATGTTCGCTGATGTGCGAACAAGGATATTAAATATTAAATCATAATTGACTTTTTATGGTATGAAAAATAATTTTATAAAATATTGTGATACATATGAACTTTTATTATAGTATTACTTTAATTTTATTAATAAATAAAAAATAATAATATATTTATAAAGTTTATAAACTAAATTGTACAACAATTGAAGTGTTATTTTAAGAAAACGGATTCAGTTGAATTCAAATCAATTAGACCGAGTTAAAGATTTTTTGGATTGGGAAAAAAGCCATTTGAATGTAATCCAAAACTTAAATCTAATCCGATTAACTACAAATCAAATGATTATTTCATATTAATTTGGATTTGGATCGAACTAATAACTTTGGATTAAATTCAGATTTTATGAATATTTAAAAGACAACTAGTTAAATGAATAAATGCAAACATCCCTTCCCTACCATTTAGATTAAAAAAAAAAAGAACCGAAGATGACATCAGACAACAAGCAAATAATTAGTTAGCATTATTGAAAAAATAAGCTTTATTAACATTTGATTTTATGATACTTTGTAAATAGTGTCAGTAATTTTGGACATATGCGCCATTTTTTTTCTTTTAACAAATAGATATTACGAATTATTGATACTAGTATGTCAATAAATTAAACATAAAAAATAGTAATATTAAAGTATCAGAGGTTAAAAAAATATCATTATAATTTGTAAATGTCCCAACTCGAACCTAAGACTTTGAAATTCAAAATTTTGATGTTTGGATCACAAACCACTAGACCTATGGAGTCAAGGTATAGGTAATG
Organism: Citrus x clementina; assembly: GCF_000493195.1. NCBI lineage: Eukaryota > Viridiplantae > Streptophyta > Magnoliopsida > Sapindales > Rutaceae > Citrus > Citrus x clementina. The sequence goes on along the minus strand of NW_006262688.1, from coordinate 15,069,795 downwards.
TGTTCAAAGTTTAAAATACAAAAATACAATAGTAAAAGTAAAATCCCTAAAACCCAACTGAAATCTCTTTCCCGCATTTCAAAATATTTTGTAAGGGGCATAAATTAGGTTTCATTATTTTTGTTGTGTAATGCTATTAAACTATGTGGTTTAGTAGTGTAATTGACATTTCGTTTTTTAGCCAGATTTTTAGGCCTTGTTTGTAACTGTTGTCCTAAACAATTCAGTTGGGCTTAAAGCTCAACTCATTTTACGCGCGCGTGTGTGTATATATTTAATATTATTACTATTACCACCACCAATTATCACCATCATCCTTACTACAATTATTAATATTGTTCTTATTAAATGCATGTAATAAAGTTTTGTTTTATTTATAAAATGTATAGAAATGTTCCAATCTTCATAAAAGCTATTAAATCACATGGGTTAAATGAATAACTATATCATACTATTAGTTTTTCCATCCTTTTACAAACTCAAAGATCTTGGACCAAATTAATACTTACATATGTAAATTAAAATAAATCCACAGATCTTGTGTAGGAAAATTTTACCTTCCATCGTTATAATGCACAAATGAAAAGTTGTAATGCTCATGACAGTTCATGAAAATCCTAATATTTAGAGTCATAATTATTAATCTTTGTGCAAGAACAATAATAAGAATTTATGTCCCTTTACAAAATATTTTTAAAATATAAAATGAAAATAAAAATAGAGACATCAAAAATGATACAGCACTAGCATTTAAGCTGGGATTTTAAAACATTTTTTCACTTATTTTAAAAATATTTTATAAAGCACATAAAATTGATTTGATTAATTCTTGAGTGTAAGAACATCACTAATTACTCCATGCAAATTCATCATAAATTATTCCCAAGAATCATAATTTTTGAAATCACCAATCTTAATAGCTATGTACGATTGATTATTTCCATCCAGGCATGTTGCCACAAAAATCATTCCGCATTATAACCCTTTACGATAAGTACCGTTTATTACAATCACTGGTCTGATACACCGCAAAAAAACTATTAATGTAAGATCTAATAGCTACAAAATAGTACAAGAAATTACTATTGTCATCTAATTTCATATTAGTAAGATACTTGTTTTTTTCCTTCTCCAATATATAGGAGTGCTTGGGGGAAACTTCCTTGTATTACTTCAAGAGAAAATTCTCTAGCTCGATATGCCTACTAGTATTATAAGCAAGTATTGTGCTCCTATTGTATGTATACCATAATGTCATTTGAAGTGTATATCTGCTTCTTCTAAATAAATCTATTTGCGATGACATGACCAAAAATCCGATTCCTTACCCAACAGTGACTATACAAATATCATTGGACCCATTTACATGATTTTGAAGAACAATGTGCCTCGAAACATGTTGATGTGGACCTTGCAACCTTGAAATTAAACTTATCTCTTAAGGAAACTTTACGTAGTTTCAATATTAAATTATACTTGGAATTGAAAAACTTGCCCACACAAATATAATTGGATCCATAACTTCTAACAAATTATAAAGCAACCAAGTTTGAAGAGAAAATTGGAGTAATATTTGGAAGGGGTCAATTGTTAGCCTCAGAAAATGGGGCCTTGGATAATAAGTTTACTTTGGCATGGTTCATGCTCGTTGTGAACATGAGGCAAATATTCCATATCACCAATTAGACCCTTATCATGCACAATGTCCCCATCATTGAAAGTATTATTGAAATGACCACTATCACCATTATAAATAGGAGTGTCAAAAAGATCTTCATCCTTATTATCAATTAGGCAGTGGTATGATTCAACATTCAATGCTATCCGGTGATGTATGATTCATGTGATCAATGTGATCAATGTGATCATCATTGTATTAGAAAGGAGATCAACCTTGTTGCAATGATGTCGTTAGTGGTGACACCTCTTCTTCAACAGCCTCTAATGTAATGTCGTTTTCATCCATGGGATCATTATTGTAGCTGATTGGATAATAATGTTGCCGCATTAATGTCATTACTAGTAATATCTCCTTTTCAATATCAGGAATGGAGATGCTTACTCTGCATGAAGTTTGAGTTTTTCATATCACAGGCTCTTGATTCGGTACTTTAGGGGATTTGATAATAAAAATAGGGATACATCTATCTTTCTCCATATTAGAACCCATATATAATAGAACCCTTACTATATTTCATCATCAAATACGTCCATAGGTAGTGAATGACATGACTCAAAAGTATTGAATTTACTCCCAAGTATAAGAGTGCCTAGCTATACTATAGCTCGGTGAGTTCGAGGTCGATCTATAAAGAAAATATTTAATTTGTTTATTTTAGTTTTATCTAAAAAATGAAATAAAATTTAAATGTATGCAACTCAGTTTAAGCAAAATTAGGGGTGGGCAAACAATTTGGTTCTAATGATAAAAACCGAATGGTTTGAAAACTTATGAACCGATTGGTTTGTATTCAATTCGGTCCAAAAACCAAACTGAACCGACAAACCGATCAATTTGTTTGAATTAATTAAAAAATATATTAAATTTAAAATATAAAAACCTAAAATCGAAAATCAATTTTCAATCCTAATTACTAATTCATACCAAAGAACAACCCTAATCGGTAAATCCCTAAATCAACATCCATCTCTCACGGTCATCGGTGGCACGACAATCTTTCCTTGTCGCAGCCTCTCACGGTGACATCGTCGCGGACGCAGCCCTCAAGCACAATCATCTTACGGTCTTACGCGTCTGCTGTCAGCCGACTCAGCTCATCTTCAGCCTTCGCTGTCCATCTCACTGTCGTTAGTCATCACTCATGCCTCATTCACGCTGCTTGTCTCACTCTCATCACTGCAAATCGCCTACAGTCAGCCCGTCATCTTCCATGTTGCAGTTTTTTTTTAATTTATATTGTGTGTTTGTTTTACTTCTGTTTGAATCTTGTGAAGGGTTGCTTTTGTACTAGTTGTTTGAATCTTGTGGGCTGCGACTAACTGCAAGTGTGAAATCGACTGCTGTATATTACTTTGGTGTTTGAATTTTGTGGGTTGTATTGCTTTTGTGCTGTTGGTGCTTGAATTTCGTAGGCTGTATTGCTTTTGGACTGGTGTATATTGCTTGAATTTTGTGGGTTATGGTTATCATAAGTGTGAAATTGGGGTGTATAGTGAGAACCCCTTCTACAGTTCTACGAATGAAAATCCAGAAGATGTATGAATCGAACCTCAAAACCGAACCGAACCGAACTATCGGTTCAGTTCGGGGTTAAAATTCAGTTTCTATTCGGTTTGAATTTTTAAGAACCGATTGGTTTCGGCTCAGTTCGGTTCTGGCTCTGAACCGAACTGGAAAACGCCCACCCCTAAGCAAAACTATGAAATTAGATTAATTAGGGTTATGGGTCCACTCTTAGTAGTGAATGCAATTTAATAAATTCTTTTTATTTTTATTTTATTGCTCAAATGATTAATTGTATAAATTGTAATTATTTTCCCATTAATTTTATTATAAATTAAGTACTTAGTATGTGTACAATAAGTTAATAAGTTAAAATATCATTTTTACCATACTAAGATATTAAGAATTCATTGTGCCAAATTCCCATGTTTGTCTACAATAAATCAAAATTTTAAAATATAAAACATGGATGAAATTAAATATAAAATAATTTAATTTATATAATTAAAAATAAATTTGATTAATTCATATTTTTCTACTAAGAGTTTTACCTTACCCTAATATTTAGCTAAACATATTTGAAATAAAGAAAATTATTAAAATTAAAAAACACATAATTAAAAATGGTATTTGAAATTTGAAAATAAAACTAATTTTATTTATTAAAACTATATTATAAAGAGGGATGAGAAGAAGAATTTGAGGGGAAAAAGTGAAGGAAATGTGTAGAGAGGTATGTTCCCCCCTCTATTTATACTAGTTTATGATTAATCCACACCACACACATAAATTAAGGTAATTACATCATAGTAATACATTTGTCCCACTAACAAAACATAAACCTAACTTAATCCACACAAACACACCCAACTCATTCCACTAATAATTACTGCACCTAACACAGCAAAAACATATAATTTCACAATTAACACACTTAACGTGGTAAAATTTTATAATTTCACAGCAAACTTCTCAATCCTCTGGAATCCAAATTTGACTTTTATACATTTGCTTGGAGCCTCAAATTTTGTGAAATTCTTATTTTTACCTAATAAACACAAAAAAAAAATAAAAATTTAAATATTTAGCAACATAATTAGAAATTCACAATATGTTACATAATTACAAATGTAAATTATAATATAAGAACAAAATAACATTTTTACTCTTTAATGAACATACAATTTTTAACACTAATTAGTGAACTTACAGATTGGGATGAAAAAATCGACCTTAAACTTGTCTTCAATTTGATGCTATAATCATTCGAATTTATTTGCAAAATCTTATATAATCTTGTAAGAAATTCATCAAACATACATTTTTTGAAACAAAAAAGCTCTATTTTTGTCAGTTATGTATTTGAAACAATCATCTACCAATTTCTTCTTTGATCCATTAAAACACATTTGAAGAATGACTCCATTAACCCTGAATAACTAAGAAAAGATAAAAAAAATTAAATAGTTAAAAAAAATACCATCAAAGTGTGTGACAAGTGCCTATGAGCTTGTAATATCTCGTGTTCGACAGGTGCCTGTCACACAATCTCATGTTCAACAGGTGCCTATCACATAAGCTCATGTACGATAGGTGCCTATCGCACATTTTTTTGGGCATTCTTCAATTAGTGGAAATAAAAAGCACACATTGTGTAAAAAAAAATATTAATGTTGACTTCTTGCTTTCTAATTGATGATTTTATCTATATAATATATTTGTTTCATAAATTTGGTGAGTAGAGGTTCGTGAGTTCTGGTGATATCTTGTTGAGATCATAATTTTTTTGGGCTAAATATGATAGAAAAGTTAGGATGACTAATTTTAAAAAATACCAATGTTTTTGGATCATTTTTGTAAATTTCCCGAGTACATCTAGTAAAAATAACTAATTTTTTCAAATCGAATGTAAATGATAGGCTAGGCGCTCGGTTCCGAATCGAACCGAACCAAAATTACTTGGTTCGATTCGATTTAATTTCATGGGCAAAATCCAAATGGTTTAGTTTTACATGCATTGAAGGGTTTGTGTTCAGTTCCGTATCTAAATATACAAACTGATCGGTTCATTCAACTTTAAAAAAGTCATAATTGGATCCCTCTAAGTTATATGCATGTACCTTACAACCCTCTCACATAAATAGTGTTCATTTACTATTCATGTGAGAGGGTTGTAAGGTACATGCATGTAACTTAGCATTTGCCTAATTACTATATTCCTAAGGTTATGTTTGGAAGATAGGATTAAATATAGAATTGGATTAATTTTGTGATTTGTGATTATCTTATGTTTGGCAAACTTCACTTTGGATTGGATTATGGGACTAAATTTGAATTTAGTCCTAAGATCATGGGGTTATCAATCCCAATTTAAACATGAGTTTACTAGAGATTAACTTTTAAAACAATTTAGTTAACTATTACTTGAATGTCTAATATAATATTTAATTCAATAATCACTATATTAAAATTAGTAATGAAAATTAACAATACCAACAATTGGTTGCTTTTATATTATTTGTAACTTTTTGATAAAATAAAATTTATTGAAATATGTAATAAAAAATTAAGTTAAATTTTTTTATTTAATTTAATTTAACCTAATCGAATTTATATTTGTTTATCATTACTATAATTACCTAATAACTATTTTTTTATTTATTTAATTTTTAATTAATTGTCATTAAAATAATTTTAGTAATTATTTTATTATTAAATATTCATAAATAGTCTATATTTATATTAAAATGTCAACCTAAATGCTATTTAATTTCATTCAAATATAATATAATATGATCTAATCTAATATTATACCAAACATAAGACAATACTATATAATTCAGTTTAATTCAATTAAATCTAATTCAATCCAATTCTTATAATTAGCACAATATAATCATGTGTGCCAAAAGCAGCCCAACTCCCTAAGCACGCACACAAGTAGCCCCTGTCTCAGGCCTCACTCCTCAACAACCCTTCTCGCTTAGTGACATGCACGATGCTGGCATAGAGCCTGCACAGTAGCAGCCGAGCACGGCAGCACCAAGCCACTAACAGCTCCTTTCTCTCTCAACTCACTCTCACACGCATGCAGCATTAAGCCAACATCACCAACCCCCCTTTCTCTCGCGCTCGCTCTGACACTCCATCTTCGTCACCATATCACCCTCTGGTCTTAACTATTTGCCATCGCAGCCTCTTTCAACTGTTGCGATCTCAATGGCTGTCGGAGACAGTGAGTTGAGACTTGTTTTTTATTTTTCATTAATTTTTGGCCTGAATTAAATTATTCAAATTAATTAAGTTGTGATTAATACTTTAGTTATTTAATTTAATAAATTTTATAGCACATGTTTTAATTTTTTTCTTCTATTCAATGTTCATAGTATTTATTTGATTTGATTTCTGTCATGGTGATGGTGTATTGGTATTGTTGCAATGTTGCTAATGAAATTTTGTTTGTTAGTTTAAAAGGATGCACGATTGGTAGTTGATGCAAAATTTGTTGCATTTTGCCAATTTTCTTGGGAGTTTTAGGGCCTGTTCGGTAAACTTAACAGATCAAAACCCACTTCAGAGAATCAATCAAATCAATCAATCAGTAATGGAAGAGCCAACAGCGAAAGGAACAGTGACTTCGATCTCGTCCATGTTTCCAGTCGACGACGTGCAGAAAGCAGCTAAGCGCGTGCAGGACGCGCTGTCGGAGAAGCAGCAGGAGCTTGAGCGAGTTAAGGAATTCATCAGCGATAACACAAACCTCATTAACCTCATCCAGAAACTTCCCGAAGAACTTCACCACGATATCATGGCAAGTCACTTTCACACCAATCACTACTAACTTGCACGTTTTCTGCTCTACCTTTTCAAAATAGAAAGTAATAACCTTTCTTTTTTTTTTTTATTAATTTTTAATTGACAGGTTCCTTTTGGAAAAGCAGCATTTTTTCCTGGGTGTTTGATACATACCAATGAGTTTATGGTAATTCTTATAAGTTTAATTTGTTTTATATTCTAGTTAATCTAAGGAGCATTTGGGAGTCATTATGTAAACTTTGGAAGTGCTTTTTGTCCATTGTATAGTGAATTATAGCCTCTCTTAGGATGATCAGGCACTGGGGAAGTGCTTTAAGCACAAAAAGATTTTTTTTTAAAAAATATTTAGAAAGTTAATTTCGTAGAACCACTGCCATTTCCCAGCCATAGTTAGATAAAGAAAAATATTAGAAGAAATAAAATGCCTTGTCTGGTAAAATTTCAGTACAAGGTTTTGCAGTTTATTAAGCATCTGATTTCATTTTTGGTGACTATTGTTTTTAGGTTCTTTTGGGAGAAGGGTATTATGCAGAGAGAACATCCAATCAAACTGTTGAGATTTTGAAGAGGAGGGGGAAGGTCTTGGATTCCCAGGTTGATTCTCTGAAAGCCATGATGAAGGATATTCAAGCTGAGGCTTCATTTTTTGATACTACAGCTTCTGAAGCAGCAGTAAGTTTCACAGTTTTGTTTTCAGGTCTGCCTAGAAGTTTCTATGGTAGTCACTGTTATTAAATGTAATATTAGCTATTGAATGCTGCTGTACAAGATTCATCACTTGTGTTTCTCCCTACATTGATAATTGTGAACTGATATGTATAACAGGAGGGTCTTGTAGAGATAAGGGAAGAATATGGGGAGGAAAATTTTTCTGAAAGGGCATCTGAATCAGGTAGGTTCTTGTGTCCTTCTGGTCCTTTTCTTGTTTGAAAAATTGTAAAAGGTGAGAATAAATATCCTTGGAAATAAGAATGCCCTTTTCTATCCTTCTAGCTCCACAATGGCATCTCAAAAGCGGATGATCTAAAATTAGCCTATCATCACCAAGAGCAGGCTCTAGGATCTCTTCTTTTCTAAATTTTGTTCTGTAGATGTCATACTTGTAATTCATAATGATATTAGTTGTGTATTAGAATATTTTCTGCACTTGCACTCAAAATGATATATCAATGTTGTTTTGTAGGTCTGTTGAAACAAGATTCTTCTCAGCTTTCTGAAACTGACAACCTGAAAGATGAAGATGCAGATGAAGAATATGCCCGTATTATGTCCAGGTTGGATGAACTTGAGAAAGAAGAACTTGCTTGGGAAATTGAAAATGGAAGTGCTGAAAGTAAGCAAAATAATGTGGCTAAAAGTGACAATGCAAAAGATGGAGATGAAGATAATGAACTTGAGGAGGCAGAACTTGCTGCTGAAACTGAAAATAGGAGTGATGAAAATAAGCAAAATAATGTGGCTGGAAGTGACAATGAGAACAATGAAGATGAACAAGCTAATACTGTTTCTGGCCAGTTTTCAAATCAGATTTCCCTTGATCATAATCTGACATTCAGAGGTATTGTTCATGATTATTGCCTTTTGTTAGAGCATGTGGAACTAATAATTATAATTTCCTTTATAACTTCGCTGAATTTGAAATAGGACAAGGAGTTGAACAAAGGGTAATTTTTAGGGACTCCCTTAAGGTTTGGTGTATTGACAGTCTGATAGAATGTATTCACATAATTACAGGGACCTCCCCTGACATTAGTACATCTTTTCGTATATTGTTAGTATATGAGGGTAAATTAGTGATTTCATATATAAAAATCAAAGGAAATTCAAAAGAGAACACAAAGTTGCAATGATGACTCAGATTTGGGTACTGATAATCAATTTATTATCCACACTGCATATTATTTTTAAGTTTATCTGAGATGAAAGAAAAATCCATTTTCTCTCTCATTAAATGAAATGCACAGCCATTTTGAAGCCTGAAAAGCTCTGAAGAAGCTTTTGTAACTATAGAATCTCTTCTGCCTTCAAGTAATTTTAAGCTGAGCATGAGCATGACAAGCTGCGGTGGTAGCAAAAGGGTGCCATTGAGCGAATTTCGCCTGCAGCTAGCATCTGAGACAACTGGAATTGGAGCCCAAAAAAGGTTAGTTTTGCAAAAAACCTTGCATGTTAGATTCATTGCTTTTTTTTAAAAAGTTTTTGTGATGATTAAGAATGAAAAAATGTGTCTCTATTTGTTGAAGAAGCTGCTAGATGAGTTATGTTGAATGAAAAAGAAATTGTTTTTTTTTTTTGGCTGTTTTAGTTGATTTCAAACTTAAATGAATTGAAATCTTTGATTTATTTACTTATTATTTTAGACTCAAAAGGTGGGATCACTGATGTTTTGGTCTGGGGATGATAACTTGATTTTTGTTTGTCATGAAATTGGCATGGCAGGTACCATTACCCAATTGGTCCAGACTTTTGCTATGGCAGTAGCATTAGTTCTTACATCTGGTCTGCCTTCTTCATATGGCTCGTGGCTTGAAACTTGAAATATCAAAGGAAGACCTTTTTTCTTCTCTTTTTGGATTCAGTTTAAATGGCTAAGGAATATTATTCTAATTCCAAAGTCTGAATATTATAAATTCCTGGCTTTACAATTACATTCATAATGAATGAATGCCATTGAATTTGAAGCTGCCATTGCCAGAAAGTAAAGCAAGCATCAGGATTCATAAATCGCACATTATCTTTCTATTGTATTTAGAAAGTAAAAACAATATTTGATAATATTCTAACAGCTATGGGAAGGGAGTATCTTAGTCATATCAGTTCAATTTCTTGTTTTTTCTTATATTTCATGAGCAGGAGTGTGTGTATTTAATTCTGTTGTGTATTTTGAATGCATTGAAGACTGAATTATGGTTTCTTTATTGTTTTGTTTACTAATTATTGGGCTTTTGAGATGTGTTGAATGATGAAGGCAGAAATTGTGGGAAGAAAGTTGAAGAAGTAGTGGCTGTAATGGTTATTTTCTAGCTTGATGATGGCTGGATTTATAGCCATTGCTGCTGTAAATATTCAATACATAAGCAGCTTTGTTGATTTTCTTAATTTATATTTTATTTTTTTTAATAATATTATGTTATGTCAATGATTTGTTTTCCTCGGTTGTTTTAACTTCCTTGGTCATCGTTTAGCGCCAAATTGTAGTTATTATCATTACACATGTTGTAGCTGTCATAGCATTTTTGGAGCCAAGAGCATATTTGACTTTTCGTCAGTCCAATAGCAGTCTACTGTATACTAACATCGGGGGAGGTCCTTGTAATTACATAAATATTTTTTATCAGACTGTCAATACACCAAACCTCAGGAAAGTCCTTAAAAATTACCCATGGAGTAAACTGCCACAGTGGTTAAAAAAAAAAAAAATAACCTTTGAGGTTTTTGGCTAATCAGTCCATAAGTTGACAGCATCTCAAATTCTTGCTTAGTTGTTATGACTTGATAGCATCTCTAAATTTCTTTGCTTAGTTGTTATTATTGCCCATTAATGGGTGTCAGCTACTGACACTCTTGACAGTCATTATTGAATTGATGAATCATTTTTTATCCAATCAAGTCATATTAATTGTCTAAAACTTTTGAAGTGTAGTGTACGGGATTGACAGTGCAGGCTGCACTCGAAGGTTAGTCATCGACAGTTCCCCATGTTTTTTCTGTTTGACTTGAGCTCAAGTTTACTTACTAAAATAAGGAGAAAAGAAGAGGGGAGAAAGAGGGGGGGGGGGGGAGGGAACTCAATAAGCAGGAAAATGTTTGAACAAGGCACAGTTTCTGTAAATTTCTAATTACATTTTTATAATTCTTGCTAGTTTGAAATGACTATATGATCAATTCTTTTTTTGTGAGAAATTGATTTGCATCAATGCCTTACAAGGCTTTTTTAATTAAGAAATAGTTATGTGATTTTACGATTTCTTCTTATATGTGGTTTACAAGTTATGGGCTGCATAAATCTTTTGGTTTATGTGCCACAGTTTGTTAGAACTCCTTCATTGCTTTCTAGTTGCCCAAAAAGAAGACAGAAAAATTTTGTTTGAAGAAATTTAATTTCTTTATTTTTAAATATAACAATTTTCTATAGTGGCTTCTGTTTGGCATGGAGGCTTTTGTGGCCGATTTGTCTTATTCTTAACTTTTTGCAAAGGTTAATCTAGAATTTACTACTTATTTGTAGGTTTTGTGCATTAATCATTCTCTTTGATAGAATTTAGGGAACCTGGAAGTAGTAATTTTCAGATTCTTATAATACACAAAAACAAGAAATGCATGTTTTAGTGGCACTTCTCATTGTGTCATGATTTGTGGATTTCATAAATTAGTAATCTCAATAATACTCTTTAGACAGTCATCTGATGTATGCGCAATTCTATGAATGGTGAGCATGTTTCATGTTTTGATGCTTTTTAAGAATAAAGTTTTCTATCATATTTAGATGCAAAGCCTCGAACCAAAAGTTTGGTAACCAATGTTAATGTGGAAGCTAATTCTGCTGAGAAGGCCTTAGTGCTTCCTAAAGAAGATAATGTTGCAACAGCACCTTTATCAATACAGGAGGTAATTCTATTCGAGCTTAACAAGCATTATTTCTCTTTTATGCTTTTGTGGAATTGGCATATTAACTTCTTGCCAAGCGGTATAAATGTAGTACATTCTATAGCTTCTTCCACTGTATCTTTAGTTACACACACTATTCTTATGGCAGAAACGTAGTGTCTTGATAGTTGGCCCTACTTGGATAAAGTGGTTATGCCCTTATAATATGCTGTCTCAGTTCCCCAGTTCTTGACTGTTTTATAATATCTCTGAAGTAGAATTCATTGGTCAATTAGGCCAGGTGTTTTACTGAGAACCTGCAAACCGTGCTTGGTTCCCTCATTATCTAATTCCATTAATGTATCAACTTCATTGTATCATACTTTAAAAAAGAAGCTACCTAAGCAGGTTTCAGATCACAACACAGCCTTGTTTTGACAGTTATGGACCTAATTGATAACCTTTTGTGATTAGAACAAATTTTGGTGACTTCTTCCAGATTAAGCTCTAACGCCAAGTAGAAATTCCTTTGCTTTTTGTAAATCCCATACTATTAATCCAAATTCTGTTCTTATTACAAAAAGAATAATGGAACAACCTCATGCTGCTCATCTATTTTTTGGAAGGGAAGGAAAAAGTTATATTTAGTATCATCATAGATGTAATACTTTCTTATAGATTTCCGTGTTAACAAGAAGATATATCATGTTTGCTACGAGATATGCACAATTTGTTTGTATGGTGAAGAGCTTGCCCTGCCAAAGCCCTAACAAATCTTTTTCCTTGAACAGATATCTGCCCAGGCTTCAAAGCCAGAATTTGATTGTTACAAGGTATTTTCCACATTGTTTATTGTCAATTCAGTAAGATCAATTGACAATAACTATGGAACAAAGCTTCTTCCCTTTCATTTGATTCTTTTTCCTCTGGTATGACTGATGGTGTCTAATTGACTGTTTTATCAAAATGGATGGCATTTGAGCTGCCATCCAATTGCACTAAGCATTATAATCATCACCAATTAATCCACTGATTCAAAATAGATACAGATTACAATGGGAACTCCTTTTGGAGAACATCAAGATTCCATGAATCACAGTGTTGCAAAGAGTATGAATGCAGTTTCTATATCGAGATGGCCATTCGTCTATATACAATATTAATTTTTTTTTTACATATGAATAGTATAAGTACAACGAGTATGAATGCAGTTTCTATATCAAGATGGCCATTCATATTAATGTTTTAGCCAATTAATTATTATGCTATTTAACTCTTAATTGACCATTTTTTTGGAAAAATATGAGATCAAGTATCTAATATGTTACAATTATATTAGAGTTTCGGCATTATGTCAGAATTCCATAAAGATCTAAGGTGATCTAGATCTATAACTCAACATGATATAAAAATAACCAATAAAAGAAAAAATACAAATTATACACATAACAAATAAAATAAACTTAAAACTCACTTGAGAGAATAATTAATTTTATGATTTAAATCCTTGAGTTTCACCTTTCACTTTAACTTTGAAAATTTAGCCACTCATGTTTAAAAGAAAAAAAACTAATTTTATTTAACAAACTTTGTGAAATACAATACAAGGAAATTGAAAACAAAACAAAAAAATGTTTCCCTAAAATTCACTCTAGATTTACACCCTAAATGCTCACCCCTAAAATTCACCATAAATTCTCTCTCCTTTTCTTCTTCCCCCCCCCCCCCCCCCCCAAAAAAAGACAATCCCAATTTGGAAAACTCTTTTCTTTTTTTTGGGAAAATTTTGGGGAA
>NW_006262688.1:14926894-15056314 GCF_000493195.1 Citrus x clementina | reverse complement strand
CTATAGATGGATTTAGTAGTATAATCAAGGTCTAAATTTGCAACCATTATAAATCATGGATTCAATATAATAAATGACTATGATTTAAGTCAAAGCAGGACCCTTCTTTTGCTCATTTGTCAAGGTACTTTACCTACACAATTTGGTGTGCTAACATGAACTTGGACACATGGCACAATCTCAACCATTCAACAATAATACCAAATCAAAAGGTTAGAAAATCTCGAACGGTCATCTTAATTTATAGAATCCCAATTTCACGTCTATTTTTCCAGTCCAAGCATCATGATTTGAAGGAATTACCTACTAAATATAGAAAATCATAATTAATAATTAATAATTCATAAAATAGGTTAGGGATCTATTAATGCAATGAAATTGTTTGGTGTTATTAACACTGTAAGTGAAAAATGATAATTTTAACTTTTATTAAATGTATACTTTCTAGTGTTATCACATCCTTGACTAACTTATTGTTAGTCCTAACAATAACATCCGTAACTACATTAATTAAAATTAATGTATAAGCTAATAATTGTTCTTCTATCCTTCAAATATTTAAGTAAGTGAGCTTCCTTACTTTTTTTTTTCTAAGATGAAAGAAATAACTCATTAACTGGATATCAATAATCATTCCTTTGTGCGTAATTGTAAATAAACACAAAACATGTGGGGTTTCATAAAAAAAAAGCATAATATTTTTACTCTAAAAGTTTATTAAGGTTCAATCATTAAACAACAAATTATTTACAAATATTCAAATAATATATCATCAACCTATATAGTGGGCTTTGGGCCAGTGACTTTTAAACCAAATGGCCTTAAGAAATTAGATGTTGAAACACCCTTGTGGATTTAGTTACTCGGGCTTCTGATTAATTTACAATTAAGCAAGCAATATATCTTTAACCTGTGTAGCGAGCTTTGGGCCAATGACTCCAAAACTAGCTGGCCTTAGAGCAATGGGTATTGAAACACTCCTACAATCTTATTCACTTGAGTTTCAGATTTAGCAAAGTTGAGAATATTGTATTATTTATTTATTTTTTTTTAAAGGATAAAACACTCATTTTTCATTATCTTAGACGTCACCTTCAACAAACTAAGAGAACTAAATATTAGCTATTTCAACTAACAATCCACAAGTATTTGTCATGGTGTGTGTGTGTGCGCTAGAATGGTTTAGTAACATCTGTAAGATAATCAAATGAAACAAAATGGATGAGTAAAAGTTATTAGAAAGAAGAGCTCACAAATTAAATTAATTTGATGAGAAAAGGACACAAATAGCTTTTATTAAAAATGGTGCGTCTCAATAGTAAAGCGAATGAACTCCTTATTATGCCATTTACAAAACCAATTAGTTTCTTTGTTAAAAAGTGGTAAGACAAATACAATCTTTTTAAATTTCTTTTAAGAAGGAAACAAAAGCTAGAAACTTTTTATTTTTTTGTTAAAAAAACAAAAACATGGTATGTCAACGATTCCTTCCCCCCAACTAGATTGAGACATTGTCCTTAATATCTAAAGCAAAAGGAGGTAAAATTTAGAAGACTGCACCTGATAAACATGAAAGGAAAATAAACACTTGTAAACAAATACAACTAGCATATAAAAAAATAAAAAATAGTTACAGATGGCGGTTCAAATCCATCATTTTGCATTTCTTGCCACTATCAGCATTTGACCAATCTAGTTTGTAAGTGAGGAGGTTTGTTTTAGGCTGATATTCTTGCAGTCGATCAATAAATTCAGAAACGATTTTGACACGGACAAAGATTCTATGTGATGAAGAAAAAATGAAACTATGCTCGATAGTATCATTAAGGAGCATCATCAAAAGACCATAGTAATGATTTACATTTAATAGTCCAATATGTTTTTAGTGGATGTTAAATTGTGTCCATGATGTTCACTTTAGCAAAAGCTTTTGGAATTTGCTTTAGCAAAAGCTTATTATACCTAAAACTTGCATTTGTAGCTTGCAAGATAACCTCCATTAATCCAAGATCACTACTTCTGTATATTAAATTTATTTTTTGCTTAGACAATACCCTTCCAAGGTCTTTGATAGCTTCAACAACGTTTGGAGTATGTCCAGAAGTTTATCCACAAAATACACAAATTGTTTAATCATTTTAACTAAAATTGTTCCGATTAAGCTTCTCTTTCTTTTAAGGATTTGGATTGCGCAAAGAAAGATATACATATACATATGCATATCCATATACATGTACATAAGTATTTATAAATCCAAGAAAGGCAATGCATAAAAGATAATAAATGTAGAGACTGACAATTTGTCAAACAAAGTGTAATAAAAAGTAGAAATAATAATTAGTCAAATGCTATAGGAAATGCCAGATCAAGAAGTTTACAAAGTTAGAGTAAAATAATAATAGAAAAATGAAAAGGATATGTACTAATAGTTTTGATCGTGACTCACATCTTTCTTAAGCTTTATGTCTAGTATTGGCTTGAACTCCCTTTATGGGTTGGGGATAGCTTCCCATCCAAATTTCTTATTAATTGGCAAATAATGTCTTTTACCATCAGATTCTCAAGACTAAATTTTGTACTTTCATTTAGGAACTGTGTCCATAAATTGTGAATCTTGCATTGCAAGTATCCACTTGGATGCGTCTTTTAAGATCACAAGATATCATCTAATGATTTTTCACTCAGGTCATCCTTAGTGTATTTAATTTTATCTTCATGATTGTCAAAAACCATTCCTAAAGTTTTACAATATGCTTTGCAAGAAAGTCTTACACATTTATGACATTTAGAGCCAAGTCGTTTATCTCTTCTTTTTTAGCAAATGTGCTTTTCTTAAAACTAGACATGTAAGAAACAAAGTGATTAGAGAACACACTAGCTAATCAAAATTGTGCTTTAATTAACCAATGAATGTCAGTTAGAATCCCATGGATCATTAATAGACGCAATCGTTCAACATGTGCTTTGTAAATTTTTTGAGAGCATTTTGAAGGAGAGAAGGAAAATACTTAGGCAATTTATATTTTATATCTTTCATGCTTGATTTTAGGATTTCAGTTATTATAGGAGAAATAAGAATTCGATTATAAGTCACGTAGTACTGTCATCCGCCATTTAACCAAGTGGAAGAATTAAGTAACCTGAAAAACATAAAAACACAAAACAAAAGCAAAAATAAAAACAAGTAACAAGATGAAATTTAATTTCCACAGTAATCAGGATCAGAGAGAAGAAAGGTTTTCGAGACATTGAATTTTCCAAGAGTGATTTCAATCTTTGTCCATTTACATTGAATTCATTACCATTCTTTGGATTCTCAATTTCTACGGCCTCATGTAGACATACATCTTTCACAATAAATGGATAATTCTGCTTTCACTTTAACTTCCCTAGAAACAAATGAAGGTGAGAATTATAAGGCAACAACTTTTGGTTAATCTCAAATGTTTATCGATAAATTTCTTTATCATAAAAAGCTTTGGTTCTTGCCTAATAATTGTGGAATTCGCATATGCATCATTTCTTAGCTCCTCAAGTTCATTCAATTGTAATTCTTGCACATTACTAGCATTATCAAGATTTGAATTAAAAGTTTTAATAGCCCAAATTGATTTATGCTCAAGTTCAACTGGTAAATGACAAGGTTGACCATAAATCAATTGAGAATGTAACATTTCTAAAGATGTCTTAAATGTAGTATAGTAAAGCCAAAGTGCATCAGTAAATTGAAGAGACTAATTCTTCCTATTTGGGTTAACCGTCTTTTACAAAATCTATTTTATCTTTGAATTTGTTATTTCAACTTGACCGCTTATTTGAGGATGATAAGAAGTAGGAACTTTATATATAATTCCATATTTCTTCATTCAAGATTCAAATGACTTGTTTCGAAAATGCTTACCTTTATCACTGATAATGGCTCGAGAGATTCCAAATTTTCTCAAAAGTTTTCTTTAAAAGGTGGATCACAATTTTATGATCATTGTGCCAACAAGGAATCACTTTAATCCATTTCGAAAGATAGTCAACAATAATAAGTATATATACAAATCCAAATAATGATGGGAAGAGGCCCATAAAATTTATTCCCAACCATCAAATATTTCAATTACAAGGGTAGGGATTAAATGGATCATATTTCACTTTGAGATGGAACCTTAACTTTTGACAATTCTCACACATTTTATAAAATGCATGTGAATCTTTAAATAATGTAGGCTAATAAAATCTGGACTGCAATATTTTTGCAGCTATCTTCTTTGAAGAAAGGTAGCCACCACATGTTTCAAAATAGGAAAATATAATGAACTACTTACCCCAAAAATTTGATCAGAACAATATTTGAACAAGTATAGATCACCCTAGTAAAAATATTTTATTTTTATTAAGAATTTATTTTTGTCATGGGAGTTCCAATTTCACATATTTTAAGATAACAATGTTAACATACCATAGCATATTGTGTATGGAAAATAAAAACTCATTAGGAACGAATCATTGATATCTGTTAGTAGTGTTGTAGGTGGATAAAAAGTTAAGGCGTATGTGGATAATCAATGACATTGTTACCTTTTTATTCTTGTTGGTTAATGTTTTTGAAACTTAATTTAGTACTTTGTTGTCTACTACTTGTCTAAACTTAATTTGCTACTTATTTTTTTTTCCAACAGTAATGTAGTTGAACCGTGTTAATTTAAGTGATATATTTGGGATGTTTATTATGTGAATTGTATTGCAAGATTTGGTATATTTAATGTATTTGATTTGTCTTTTTATTGTAAAACAAAAAGAAAAATATAATGAAAACAAAAATATAAACCATAAGCAACATGGTATCACTAAATACTGAAACTAAGTATTTAAAATGACATTAATAATTTTTTATGTTATTTAGTCAGTTGGTTCCTGATACTGGAGTCACATAAATCACTGACATGTAAATAGTATTATTAAATACTAACACCACTGTGTTATTATCTTAGTGATATCATAGTGACGCGAATTACTGATATCGAAATAGTATCATCAAATACTAACCCCATCATGTCACTATTTTGCTGATACTAAAGTGACACGAGTTGCTAACACAAAAATTAGTGACAGTGTGTGATGGCTTGAGCATTACTGACACAATTAACAAGTGTCAGGAAAAGTAATTACTGACACTAAAATGGTGTCAGTAAAACCAACTTTTCTAGTAGTACTCTTAGCTCTATTTTTGGGGAAGTTGGCCCAAAGATCCTTTTATGATCTTTTGACTTTTATTTGTAAAGAAAAAAAAGAATGAATGGCGAGAAAATATTTTTTGGATCAGAATCCTTAGCATTCAGTCTCTTAATTTGATTTAGGCCATTATATTTGACCACCATTTTTGTCTGTATTTGAATCCTCAGCACATGGTTTCATTAGTAATCATGTGTTGCCACTTACAAATGTTTCTGTGTTGTTTATTATTCATTCTCTTAGGATTTATCATATGAGTTATATGGTGAATATTAACCTCAGATCTAGGTCAATTATTACTCATATATGACATTGATCCCAAAGTCAAAATTAATGTAGGCTACGTCTATATCGGTCTTTAATTTGGTACCAACATGATATATTCATTATTTGAATTAATTTTCAATGGACACGTGGCCAGCGCGAGTGACTATATTTTCTGGTACTTAATATACACCATCACAAAAGAAAAATTACATAGCAATAACAATATAGTTAACAAATTAATAAATTAATCACACAATTCTAAATTATATTGTTTATGATCATCATTTAAAAAATAAGATGAACATGTTAATAAAATCCTTTAGAATTTAAACCTATTAATTGTGCAAAAAAGGAATAAAACAAATAAAGATTGCGATTCAACTTCAAACTTAATAAACAATCAAAAATAAAAAGCAAATAAGAAACATGAGCTTTTGGTAAGAAACCGTTGTACAAATTTTATTGTACTCGAAAGCACACGAAACTATTGCAGTATAGATTAATGGAGACAATTGTCGATCCCACAAGGAAGTAGATTTAATTGTGTGTAGGGTTAATTTTCAAAGTTCGTTCGCTTGTGAATTGGTTCTAGATCATGTGACTGTGACCTTCGACCGTGAATGCAAAGAACACGTACAAATTAAAAAGAAAACTAAAAATAAAGTGTAATGAGAAGTTTTGAAACTAACCTTATCACGCTGTTACAAACTTACTATGAAAACACACTTGAATACTATAAATATACAAATAGAAGAAAAAAAGTGAAATAAAAATATATAAGCTAAAATTAAAATAACAATTTAGGTGGTTAAACCATCCATATAAATTAACAAAATAAATGAAAAATTAAAAAAATAAAATGAAAATTAAATTACAGAAATTTAAAGAAGAGATAAAGAAAAGAAATACTTACCTCAAGATGTGGACTCTCAATTTGTTTTCAACTTTTAAAAATTACTAGCCAATTAAGTGATTAATCCAAATTACTGGTTCTTTGGTGTAATTTTCAAAATCAATATTCACGTTTGTTCGGTCCAAATCAAGTCCAAATTGAGTTTAAATAAGTTCAAGTTGTAGGTGCAAATCCTCTTGTCGTGGGAAATTTCGGCTAGGGACCTATTTGATGACTTTCCAAACTTTTAGGGTCAAATTGTAATTTTTAAAAGTATAGAAAAGTATGGGATGAAAATGAAAGTTCTGAAAATATGTGTGGGCAAAGCAAAATTTAAGGAAAGAGGAAGAGGTAAATAAAAAATAACAAAAAATGTACAAAAAAATTATTTACACAATATTTATAATGAAAATTAACTCTACAATTTAATATGTCTTACTTCCCTAGCAACGACGAAAAAAACATGGCATGCAAATTTTATTATGCTTGCAAGCACACGAATCTATTATAGTATAGATTAATAGAGATAAGTGTCGATCCCACGAGAAAGTAGATTTCATTGTGTGTAGAGTTAATTTTCAATGTTCATTTGGGAATTGGTTGAATATGATTTTTGAGCAAGATTTAAATTAAAATGATAGCAAGAAGAAATTAAAGATCAAGCAATGTTAATGAAGTGCCTGAGTCTCTGGATTCACACTCAACATTTCACTATGGGCTTAATATTCGTTTTTAGTTTCAATTAATTTATGAAAGAGTATTTCCACTCCTCATAAGTCTAACTCTAATAAATATGATATCAAGTGCTCATTGTGCCAAGAGGAATAATCTTGTGTTAAATGTGGTATCAAGAACATGTTGTGCCAGATGGTAATAATCATATTGTCATCAATATGGTAATACTGTCCACTAAATAATTTAGATGATTTTTCTGTCAATGCCAAGTCAAGACGAACCATAAATACTAGAGGGGAGTTTTTCTCTAATTAATATAGTGTGAAGTGCTCATCATGCCAACCAGTAAAAATCTTGCACTAAGGAGCTGGTACACTAATGTAAAATCTTGACAAGATTATTACTACCTGCCAACAGTGAGTCAAAACAACCTAAATAAATCAGAGAAAGATAAAGTAAACTTACCAAATTAAGCACATCGATTATGTTGAGACTTCACCTTGAACTCAAACTTGAAACTAAATTCGCTACTCATTTTTTAATTAAGGGTAAAATGAAAATTTTATTAAAATACTTATAAGATATAGGATAGAAAAGGAATTATAGAAAATGGAACTAAAAAATGAATTCAGGGGTGTCAAATTAGGGAGAGTAGCCCTTATATTTATAGATACACTGAGTAAATCATGCCAATCAAATGAGAATAGTTTGACGCTCAGGATTGCGCCACATGGCAAGTTTTGATTGAATAGAACATATCATCGGGCTGTGATTCCGTGTATGTGCATATATCGTACAAACATTTTTCAGTCCACTAATATGCTGCCATGTCATCAATCAATGTAAAAGTCAACTCTTTGGTCCAATAATATGCTATAGATCATTAATCAACGGCACATCATTTGGTCAACGCCATGGTCAGCATTTTTGGTCGAATAAGACGCCACGTCATAGGTCAATGCCGGCATTGTTTATGTATACAATTTTACCCTTTACGTTCTTCTGGAGACTTTTAGCTGTTCTGAGCTAAAAAATGCTATATGTTTTATTGTTCGACTTATCGTTAATCATGAGATAACCAAAATACCCCTGAAATATATAAAACACTCAAAATATAACGAAACACACACAATCAAAGTTTTAAAAACTTAAATACGTAAAAGTAGAAATGTTAATGATACTTAGAGTGCAAAATAAATATTTTATTGTTTATAAATATGTATTTTTTAGCACTCAACAGAAACCATATTATGTAGGAAATACTTCAATGATAACTATTATGGTTTGTAGTATTGGCATCATTATGCCAATAATATTGTAATTTATTTATTCCTTGTATTAAGGATTTGTCTAGGCTTGGATATTTATTAGATTAGATTATATAGAATATTGAAAATTATTTTTTATGCATAGAGATGCAAATTGGCAGTTGCATAAAGAGTTCTAAATAAAAATGATTGCTGCATTGATAAGGCTATCAAATATTTACAAGATATTAGACTCTTAAGAAAGTATATCCTAATACTCCTCTACTAGGGTCTGGGTAAAATACTACACTTATATTAAGGGAACTATTTCATTTATTGAAGATTGAAGAAAACATTGTATTTTATGTCAAAGAAGCAACCAGCATAAATAATAAGAAGAAACTATATTTATCTACATAGGACATTTCATATGCTCATGGAGTTTTAATCTTCGAGTCTTTTTCACATCAAGTCTTCTTCATATCAAGTTTTTCATTTGATATTCTTTAAAGTTTATTTTGGTCTCTTCGAGATGAAGGGATCAATTGTTGTATTGAGGGAATTTAAAGGAAGCAGAATATACAATTGAAAATGAGTAGTGCCTGCTAAGCAAGGTCAATTAAGTTAGATTCAACAAAATGACAGCAAGAATAAGGAGTCTAAAATTGTGAAGAATTCAATAGGCTGTAATTTTTTAAAACTTAATGAATTGCTTAATCCTTAGCCATGGCTCTGTGGATATATGGTTGTGATATGAACAATGTAAAAATCCTCTGCATGCTTTATTTTCTGCAACTTTTCTATCTGCAATTTATTATTTCTAACATATTTGATAGATTTAAGGTGAATGAACACTAATGTAAGCTGTGCTATAAATAGTAATGATGAACAACACTTGTAAAAGGTGACTTATATGTTGTATCATATGAACAGTAACTATAAATAGTGGCTCATATGCAGTATCTTATAAACAATGAATTGTATACAGTATTATATGAACATTAAATTCTAAACATTGATTTTAGAATTAATTACTTAGCATAATTAATTTTTCTAATTTTCTTATACTTGTTAAAGTAGATCTAAATTCTTAACAAGTGATGTCACTAGTAGTTTGTTTGGTGAAATTTTGTGATCTTGGTATATTTTTTTAGGTTTTGGAGAGAAGGGGATCTGTTACTCGTCCACCATTACTTGATGGCATAATGATTCTTATTATAAGCAAATAATGTGTTGGAGAAGGCTATTCTTAACCCACCAAATCTGATCGAGATGGAAACGTGAGCCTGTCAATGAGTACTCTAATGCTGAAATTCAACATCTGACTTTAATTCTGAGATGCTCAATGCTATTGTCAATGAAAAAGACATCAATTGACATGGATTAATCTCTACATTAATTCTGGGACACTCTTCCAGACATTCATGAAGGAGATAATTTGATAGAACATTCTAAATTTCAAAACGTTTCAACTGAGTTTGAAAATATTAAGATGCATTAATATAAAGAAATTGATATTTCTGATACTAAATTTCTTAAGATTGCTAATATAAGTGATGGAAGGAAGAAAAAACAACAACAAGGGATTAGTTATAGCTATTGAAGAATACTATGATATTAGCAGAATGACTGGAAATCAAGGGATTAGTAAACTTCAAACTTATGAGTCGAGTTACTTGAAGAAGAAAGAAGAAAAAAATATTGCTTTTCAAGCTGAGATATAGAACTCAGAGAATGATGATGTTGAGGATAATACTGGTGATGATGTGAAACATTTAATGGATAATGCTGATGATGATGTGAAAGATTTAGTGCATGGATTATTGACTAAGAAGTTTGAGAAGATGCTGCTGAAAAAACAACAAAAAAAGAAATATTTATCTAAATTACAACTTACACTAAAGAGTGAGCTTTCTCGTAATTTTAATTTTTTTAAAAGTAAGAAGGATCTAGTATTTAATATAAGGCATGTGATGGAATGCCCTAATTACATCCTTAAAAAAAAAAAGAGCAAATGTAAAAGCTTGGAGTGATGATATTTTCAATAAAAGCACTAATGATGAAAATATTGTTGGTGATGAAAATATTGTTGGTGGGCTTGTTGTTCATGATAAGAAGTTGAGAATTCAAATTCTGATGATGAAAGATCAAAATCACTTGATGTTTCTCTCCCTTTGATATATGAATTCTTCCTCATAATTCTATTAAAACTTCAAGTGTGAAGTCAAGTGATGAAGAATCAATTTCAAAAATTCAAAAGTAGTTATAATGATAATGCTGTTATTAGATCAATTAATAAAGCATATCATTCCATGTATTTTAAATGGGTAAGAATAGGTAAAAGATCAAGAAACAAAAGCTCAGTTATTAGATATTTTAATTGAAAAGTTGAGTTAAAAAGTGATTCAATTAATCTCCAAAACATTGTTCTTGGAAAATAAGAAAAATTGAGAAAAGTTTCAATCGAGCTGGAAAGTACTCATAAATCTTTGAGAATAATGAATTTTAGAACAAAATTATTTGATCAAATTTTGACCATGGGAAAAGCTTGTTCAGATTAACATGTTTTATATATCAAAATGGAATTGCGTCATGTTCAAACATTGTCTTGGTCAAAAACTTACCACTGAAGACAATATTACCATAACCGACAACAAAACTCCCTAAGAAGTTGAAAGGTAAATCTGTGGTACATTCTGCATCAAGTTTACGTGGTAAGTAAGAAAGGTTTATTCCTACTTTTTACTTGTGTCATATTAAAGGATATAGTGTACCTATATGCTTTAAGTTCATGAATTATATAAAGAAAGTTATGTCATCTAATGTTTCTTCTTAGGGTAAATCTAAATATACTCCTAAAACTAAATATTACTCGACTAACCTAGATTAGGAAATTTAAATTAAAAGCATATGTGTCATTTATAGCTTTGCGAGGTTGTATTACTAATATTTTGATAGTGATTGTTCTAGACACATGATTGGTGATCGCAGTGCACTAATAAATTATAAAGAATGTGGTCGAGAATATGTAACATTTACTGATCGTATTAAAAGTAAAAAGGTTGGAAAAGGGATTTTAAATGTTGATGGCTTTTTTATACTTGAAAATGTTTTGCATATTGAATATTTGAAAGCTAAACTTTTGAGTATTAGTAAAATTTTAAATTTTGATAGCAATAAACTTCAAGTATTTTAATAACAAGAGTAACAGTATACTTGAGGGAACTAGATAATCTAATCATTGTTATAAATTGATTCAATCGATAGCTTAGCATAAAGATTATATTGATGAGACTTAAATATTACACTAAAATCTTGGTCGTTTGAATTAAAAGTTATTGACTAACTTATGAACAACCTAGCGTTTTTTATTCTTGTCCATTCGGCAAACAACAAAGAACATCTCACAAAGTTGTCCAACAAATCACATATCTAAGGTACTTGATTTACTTCTTATGAATCTAATTGACTAATTAGATCTATAAATGATTTTTTAAGATATACATCAGTTGATTTTATTAGACAAAAATCTGATACTTTTGATATCTTTAAAAGGACAATTATCCACCGACCACCTATTTTTTCACACTTTTTCAAAAATACACAATTTTTAACTTTTTTTACTGAACTCCACTCAAAATTATATTATTTTGCACCTGTCCACTTCCGTCTTCAAACTGTTAAGAGAACTATTGGAATATTGTGTAAATGACGTTTTTACCTCCAAATGTAAAATGACAACTATCCACCGGCTACCTTTTTTCACATTTTTTTGAAAAATACACAATTCTTAGTTTTTTTTTTTGCTAAACTTCACTTGAAGTTATATTGTTTTGCACTTGTCCACTTCTGTCTTCAAACAATGTCATTGTGAAATGACAATTTTACCCTTATGATGTTAGCAAAGTTCTAAAAGTGTTATAATCGGAGTGAACCAGTGAAAAAAATGTTAACTTCAGGTTGAGCGCTACAAAAAAAAATTGTGTATTTTTGAAAAAAACTAGAAACAACAGGTGATCGGTGGATAATTATCCTATTTAAAAAATATTATGTGTTAAATTGGAAAATGAAAAGGATTTAATTTTGGAAAAATTAGAATGATCATGGAAAAACAATTGAAAATGCTAATTCTATTCAACTTTTTGAGAAGCATGGCATAACACATGAATTTCAACTTTTATTACTCTTGAACGAAAAGGAATTGTTGGGAAAAAAATAGAACTTTATAGGAGATGGCACGTGTGATGTTAAATTCTAAGAAGTTAACTAAATGACTTCAGGAAGATGAATCTAATACTTTAACACTAAGAAGACTTTTTACGAACTGTGGAAAAGTAAGAAGCCTAATTTAAGTTAATTTCGCATCATTGATAGTACATGTTATATCTTAAAAGATCATGAATACTTGCGTAAGTTTGGTTTAAAAGCGATGAGGGTTTTTTTGTTGGTGATTTTAATAATCGTAAAGCTTTTTTATATGTATAATATCATAACTCAAACAGTTACGGAATCTGCCTATGTTATTATTGATGACTTTAAAGATTTTGTAGAATTTATCATTGAAGAGAAAATCATTGAATTCATGGAGAATAGAGAAAGGTCAAACTCAAGTGAAAGTGCAACAAATGGCTGAGTACTTGTTAAAGAAGAATCTCAAAGCGACATAAAAAATTTGAGAAATAATGATCATCCTAGTCATCTCATGAAAATAATGAGGAAGAAAATGTGAAACGTCAAACCAAAATTGATCTACATTATCAAACCAATAAGGGACCATCTTCAAGATTTATGAAGAATCACCCATTTAGATCTTATTATTTAGAGTGTAGAAAGCTCTACAGTAACTAGAATGAAATATGCAAATCTTGTTCGATTTAATTGCTTCACCTCTTTAATTAAACCTAAAAATGCTAAGAAAGCTTCAATGGATGAATTTTGGGTCAAAGCTATGTAAGAAGAGCTTGAACAATTTGATTATAATGATGTTTGGACACTAGCTCATAGGCCAAATCACACTAATGTCATTGGTACCGAATGGATTTTCAAGAATAAATCAGATGAATTTGGTAATATAGTAAGAAATAAGGCCAAATTAGTAGCATAAAGTTATACGTAAATCAAAGGTGTTGAGTTTTATTAAACTTTTGCTCCTGTTGTTAGACTGGAGACTATTTAGTTATTACTTATGATAGCTTGTTCAATCGGCTTTAAACTATTTCAAATGGATGTTAAAAATGCATTTTTGAATGGAATTTTGAATGAAGAAGCTTATAATGTCAAAAACGCAAAGGATTTGAAGATCCATAATATTGTAATTATGTTTTCAAATTGAAAAATGCTTTAGATGGATTAAAACAAGCTCGTAGGTATGGTATGAAAGATTAACCAAATTCTTGATTGAAGAAGGCTACAAGAGAGGGGGAGTAGACGAGACTTTATTTATTAAAAACATTTAATCCATGAATAATGATTGCCAAAATTTACGTGGATGACATTGTTTCTCGCTCTTTTTCTCTAATGTATGTTTAAGAATTTGTTGATCAAACGAAGAATGAATTTGAAATGAGCATGATTGGTTAGTTAACTTATTTCTTAGGCTTGAAACAACTTGAAAATGGCATCTTCATTTCTCCAAGTATGCCAAACGTTTAGTTAAAAAACTTGAACTAAAATAGGCTAAACAAATGAGAGCACCTATGAGCACTAATTTAAGGTTAATAAAAGATGATAGACATCATTTCATTCATGACTTAGTTGATAGAAAGATAACATCTCTAAAGTACATTAAAGTTGAAAATCAACTTGCAGATATCTTTACCAAAGCTTTGGATGCATCTAGATAATTGTTTAATTCATTTTTCTCATTTTTTCTCACACAAATAATATCCTAGATCTCCATAACTTTTTTTCTAGGTTTTTTTTTTAAGTTTTGCATCATAGTTTCCACAAGGTCAAGTTCAATGAAAAAGAGATCAAGGCTGTATATTGACAAAGCAAAGAAGTGGATGCTACTGTTGATTCCATTGTGCATGGATTTTATTCAATTAATGTGTTGCATGTTGCTCATGAAGAAAAGAAGGATCACAATCTGTGGCCCATAATTGAAGCTATACCAAAACCAATCAACACACAAAAATGGGGTACTTATGCCAATTTCTTAAATTCAAGTAACGATATTTTTGCTTCCCATGATGGCAAGACCATTTCCATTGAAGATGACCCAAGTGAAGCTGATTTAAATAAGGATTCTCCAAAGACTCCAAACAATCATAATGGTAATCACTCACTCTTTCAATATATTTTACCTTGTAATTATAATAGAAAGTATTACACATGTCTTGATGCTGGTCATGATAACTTGCTCAATAGACAATTTAAATCGGAATGTGGTGCTGATCATTCTTCTTTCTCATCTAGTGAAAATATCACTGAAGTCAATGGTTCTACTCTAAAGAAGCCTAAATCTACATCTTTTTTTTGTTCTACATGTCCTACTTCTATTGAAGGCATTGTTCAAGGAAATTAATATGATTCTAAAGATGAAACCGAACTAATTGCTCACTCCACTCCAATAAAATTTGTGACTTGTCATAATGGCTTACACGGTTTTTGTGTTACCTTTGTTTATATTTGTTTATTGCAAGAACATTTCACACATGTCAAACTTTTTTTAATATCATAGACCGTTGTTTGAAGAAATTTGAAGATAACACTTTTCTTTTAAAAAATCAATAGTTTTTATCTTGGTTTCGTGTATTGGCACCTTTTGTCAAAAAGGGGTAAGAATAACATAAACTATCAATTTGCATTGTTGAGAAATTAGAGTACTCATTGCTTCGTGATAGGTAAAGTAGTTCTTCATTTTATTTAAACTCAATTTGAATTTGAATTCAATGTGTTAAGTCCAATATTTATAGAGTTGGCATTTTATGGCAAGTCTAGTTAAATTGGAAATTTATTTATTGCATATCTTGTAATAGGGATTAATTTATTAATTCCCTAATTTAGTGAGATTCTAATTTATTAGGAATATTTATTTCCTAATTTAATTAGATGTCTAATTTAGCAAGTCAATTAATGGTGGAATTTTATATTTGGCGCATGAGACCTATTTAGAGCAAGAAGTTGGTTCAAACAAGAAGTTCATTAAATGCTCTAGATATTTCTTGCGAGACAAGTAAGGAAAGAATATTAGATTTATTCCTACTTAGATTCATGAGAATTATAAGAGGAAAGAAACTCTTATTTGGAAAGAATTCAAGTCTTTTAAGACTTGCTATTTTGGTGTGAAACTCTAGTGCCTATATAAAGAGAGGTATTTCACAATTAAAGAGGGCACAACACAGAGCATATAGCAGAGAAGAAAAATTCGACCTCCTCCCCAGAGAATCCGGATTTGGCACATCATTTTATATTGATTTGTTTTCTTATCTTCTGTTTTATCTCTGCGGAAAGTCTATGTGGATCTGGAATCACTAGACATTGAAGAATTGCTATTGATCACTTTTTGAAGTGCCTTAAGGATTGTGGATCAAGAGGGATAGCGATTATTCAAGAGAAGCATATTCAGTTTAAGGTTAAGTAAACTGTATGGTGATAAACTGTAAGTGAGAGTCTTAAGTTTGGTAAATCCATAGGTTGTAACATCTCAACTTAGTGAATTACTTTTCATCTGGTCGTGGTCTCGTGGATGTAGGGTTGGTTAATCCGAACCACGTAAAAATCTCCGTGTCATTTATTTTCTACATTTTATTATGTTTTTGAAAATTAATATTTTTTATGCTGATGAATAGTATTCATAAATAGTAATAGTGAACAGTCGCGGTGAACAATTATTGTGAACAGTAATCGTAAACAGTACTTCCGGAAAAAATTAAGTTGTTAATTTTTTGGTTTTTAATTACCTATATCTATTTCTGATAGATCTAAATTCCTAACAATTGGTATCAGAGCGGGACACTAACTATTTATTTAGTGAGATTCTTGGAACCTAGATTTATTTTGTAGGTATGAGTTTGCAAAGAGAGGGAAGCGTTTTGGCTCGTCCACCGGTACTGGATGGGACAAATTATGCTTATTGGAAGCAAATGATGGAAATTTATCTGACAGCTATTGATGAAAGAGTTTGGTGAAGAAATTGATGAAGATGGTGTAGAATCTCTCAAGCCAGTCATAGAATGGACTAATAATGAACTTGATGCATCTGGATATAATTCAAAAGGGCTTAATGCCATTGTGAATGGAGTTGATGTGTTTCAGCACCAACTAATTTCTACATGCAAGACATCCAAAAATGCTTGGGATATACTCCAAAATACTTTTGAAGGTGACAATACGATAAAACGTTCTAAACTTCAGAAACTTACATCTGATTTTGAAAATCTGAAAATGCATAAACATGAAACCATATCTGAATTTAATTCTAGAATCCTTGCTATGGTTAATGATTTTTTTGCTCTTGGAAAACCTAAAATTTTGGCCATTGAAGAATATGTTGATATATTTGCTATGACTAGGAGTTCACTTATAGGAAAATTGATGGTCTATGAGACTAACTACTTGAATTTGAATTTCGAGGAAGCAAAATGTATTGTTTTACAGGCTAAAACACAGGTTCCCATCGCCAAACCAAGTGAGAATGATGATCCATATGTGTACGTTGATAATTCTTTTGCACTTATTGCAAAGAATTTCAAGAAGATGTTGAAAAAGAAGAACTTTAACAAACCGACGAAGACCTTTACATCAATGGCTCCAATGACTCAAGAAGGTTCTTTTTACTCTAATTCTAAATTGTTTGATCTTAACAAGCTTGAGAGTATTCAATGCAGAGAATGTGGAGGCATAGGGCACATACAAGCACAATGTGCTAACACTCTCATGAGAAAGAAAGCAATGCAATCCACTTGGGGTAATGATGATTCAAATGATAGCATTGATGAAGAAGACCTTGTTGGAGGACTTGTTGTGCATAATAATAGGAGTAAACAAGAATCAAACATCAGAGATGCATCCACATCTGAATTCTCGCACTTAACTCCTTGCATAGAAGACACTGATTCCCGTCTTGACACGATTATGCAACATGTTAACAAGAATAATGATTCAGATAGTGACGTTAGTGACATTGATATAAATGACAAGAAAACTTTTCATGAAAGCTATAAGATGATGTTCACTAAATGGGAAGAAGTCTACAATGAGAATGCAACATTGATGACTCAAGTATGCAATCTTTTAGATGATAAGGCGAAACTTGAGAGCGAGGTAATTCATTATAAGTCTTTACTTACTGAAAAAGATAACCAATTGCTTGCAGTGACGACAGAATTAGAGAATACCAAAAGTCACTTAAGATGATGAATTCTGGAACTCAGAAGTTAGACCATATCTTGTAACTTGGCAAATCTAGTTCAGATCATCATGGTATTGGATATCAACATGGTAAAGACTCGAATTCTCAAGGTGTGTTTGTTAAAGCTTGTTCACAAACAGCTTCTCCACCAATACTTAAACTTCCATATCTTCAAAAAGGTAAAGTTGTTGCACATTCTTCACCAGTTCATCAAGGTAAGAACAATAAGTTTATTCCCACTTGTCATTTTTGTCATGTAAAAGGACATATAAGACCTAATTGTTTCAAGCTCATTAAATATATGAAAAAGGCTATGTTCTTTAATTATTCTCATGGAAAACCTAGGATGACACCTAGACCTAAGGTTGAGACAAGGGAAAATAAACCTAGAACTACTTGGATGAGGAAGACTGATTATAAAGCTTATGTTTCCTTTATTTCGTTGAGAAATTGCACTACTGAATTTTGATACTTTGATAGTGCTTGTTCTAGACACATGAGATGTGATAGAAGCGCCTTGACCAATTATCAAAAACTTGATCGAGAAAATGTAACTTTTGCTGATGGTGTGAAGAGTCGAGTGCTCGGAAATGGAACTTTAGATGTGGAAGAGTTTCCAAAACTTGACAATGTTCTGCATGTGGAGGATCTCAAAGCAAATTTACTCAGCATTAGTCAAATTTGTGATCAAAACTTGTTTGTCAACTTTGACAGGAATAAATGTCGCATTCTTGATGTTGATGGAAATTGCATTTTTGAGGGATATCGATCATCTGATCATTGTTATAAATCAACTAGCTCAATTATTTGTCATAAGACCACTCTTGATGACACAGAATTATGGCATCAAAAGTTGGGTCACTTGAACTTCAGATTACTGACTAAAATTGTGAAAACAGGTGCTATAAAAGGAGTTCCAATGCTTAAAAGGAAACAACCTGGAATATGTGGTTTATGTCAATCTGGAAAACAACAAAGGTTGTCACATAAAGCCATTCAAGATAAAGCAACAATGCAAATTGAAAGTTTGGCTGGAAAAAGGTACGCATTTGTGTGTGTAGATGATGTCTCTAGGTATGCATGGGTTGACTTTGATAAAACCTTTGCATCTGTTGTTAGACTCGAATCTATTCGTTTGCTTTTCGCAGTTGCTTGTTTAATAGACTTTAAATTATTTCAAATAGATGTTAAGAGTGCCTTTTTGAATGACATCTTAAATGAAGAAGCCTATGTTGAACAACCTAAAGGTTTTGAAGATCTCCATTTCCCAAACCATGTTTTTAAATTGAAAAAGGCTTTGTATGCTTTAAAACAGGCTCCTCGAGCTTGGTATGAAAGGTTGACCAAATTTTTGCTTGAAAATATCTATAAGCGAGGGGGAGTAGATAGAAACTATTTATTAAGCAACTTAATTCAAGGATTTTAGTTGTTCAAATCTATGTTGATGATGTAGTGTTTGGTTCTACTTCTTTTTATCATGTGCATGAATTCGTGAGTCAAATGAAAAGGGAATTTGAGATAAGCATTGTGAGAGAATTGACTTACTTTTTGGGTTTGCATATGAAACAAATGCTTGCAGATCATGGTATGGTTCATGATACTTTGACTGTGTTTTGTGATAATACGAGTGCTATCAATATTTCTAAAAATCCTGCTCAATACTCTAGGACTAAGCATATTGACATTCGTCATCACTTCATTAGAGATTTAGTTGAGCGCAAAACCATGTCCTTAGAATACATTGATACAGAAAAACAGCTTGCAGATATTTTCACAAAAGCTTTAGATTCCAAACGATTTGAATCCTTAAGGAAAGCTTTAGGTGTGTGTTCCATGTAAGTCGAAACGTTTTTTTAGCTTTAAGTCATGCATTTGTGCATTAGATACAGGACATGCACTTTAATTTTAAATCATTATTTTTTTTTGTTCTGTATTTAAGATGACAAGCAATTTTTTATGTTTTTAAAGATTTGAAAGCCTTGAATAAGGTTTGATTAGAGTTATTTAACCTTTCTTCAAAAGCACATGAATGACAATTCAATCTCTACTTTGACTCAAGGTTTTGATATTGAGAATGACATGGTCTCTGTTGAGAATATTTAACTTGAGTTATGACTGTTTGCCTTGATTCTTATCCTGTCATAAGACCTCAAATATATGCAGACACTGTGGTCAGAAATAACTACCTATAACTCTTAAGAGTGAAGCTATCCTTGAGTAATCTGAGTCTGCATATCACAAATATGACAGAAGACGAACTACCATGAGAAGAAGGCTACCTTAAGGAGTAGAGTGAAAGCTCCTGACCATAGATTTAAAAAAAAAGGGGGGGGGGCTCTTTGCTATCCAAAAAAAAAAAAAAGAGCAGGCCTGTCAATTAAAATGGTCAAAAATTGGAGATCAAGATGATAAGGTTAGTTTGATCAACTCTATGTTTTATATTTAAGACCTTGACTGTGAAAATTGATGAATTTTTGGGAAAAATGTTTAGATTGAGTTGTTTGCACACACACACAAGCTTTCTCTAATCTTTACTTAATTGAGGAAATTAGAGTCTTGATTACATGAATTAATGCTTGTTGTGAAAAATTCTCAGACATTTTTTTGTTCAATTTCATTATTAATGCATTTAAAAAAATTATGATGCATGTGCATTCTCATGTTTTTTCATAATGATATGTTTTTAGGTCCTAAGAGTCACATTTTTGTTTTTAAGCAAAACTCAAATTTTTTAAAGTGCATTGACAAGCTTTTCCCGTCATAACTGAGCATGTTGCAATCTTTTGGGCATAACTTTGTTTACATAACTCCAAATTTGATTATGTAAAATCCTATGTAAAGCTGATTCAATAAGATTTCCAACGGTATATAGATCGCATTATGATTCTGTCTCATTCATTTCCAATTTATTTTTGAAGTTCTCTGCTCTGCACTGTATGTCTGTTTCATCAAGTATCATGCATGGGATTTCGTTTTTGATATTTTTCTCTTTGTTTCTGACTTGTTTGAGTCGGTTTATGCTTATTTACTGATATGGAATGAAATCTATGATGGTTAGTGTTGATGCTGAAATCTGCTCGTCCTTTGCCCGACCAGATCTTCACACCAACGTTTATATAGTCAATAATGAGGATGTCAACTTCTTCTTGCTTTGACGATCGCTCTGGTCACTGAAGTCGGAATTGACCTTCCTTCTCATACCAAGCCTGCATTCACAAAAGTGGATCAAAGACGCTGGTGGTTTTGCCGGCGTAAACCCTCCGATGCCTAAGTTAGCACTAGGTGTTTACGGGGAAACAATGCAATTTAGATTCAATAAGTTGCTTAAAATTGGCTCACAATTTGTATTGAAAAGGGTCTGGATTCAATTTGGCAGAGTTTTCCTTTCTCTCAATTTTTCTGTCTATTTCTTCATTGGTTTCTTTCTCTTTTATAGCCACTGTCCCACGTTTCCATTTACCCTTCATTCCCCCTTTATCTCGAGTAGTGACAGCCCCTCATAGGACTCCAACTGCTACATTGTGGGTAAATATGGGACACCGTGTCTCCCTCGACGGTTCTGGGCATAGCGCAACTGTCGTGATTTCGTGAGATCGTGTTCCCGCTCTTTGGGGAATGGGTATCTGCTCGGTATTTGTCTCTGGTCGGTACATTCCTCTGGCTGGTATCCATTTCTGGTTGGCCCTTGCTCGTAGAAGACTCGTTGTCAGTGTTTTGCTCGTACCCTTTAGCTGAGGTGCCCCACGCCGGGGTGGAAATGATGGCATTGCTGAGCTGGTGCTCTTATTTACTTAACAGTTAGTGCATTAAATTGGAATACAGTCTGCTTTATTAAAGTCTTTTCTTATGTTAGTTGGATTTCCAATCCTTACTTGAACAAGTCGAGTTCTTCTATATAAGGCAGCCCTTCGATCCTTGTTCTACATTCAAATTTGTGGCTTCTTTCTCCTTTTTTTTGGCTGGTCCAGATTTTATTTGTTCTTCTTGTTTATTTTCCTTGTTCTTAATATTCCTCTTCCATGGCTTCTAAGCTTAACATTGGTGAGAGCTCTCATGTTAACTTTAATCCCAAGTGTCGCCCCACTTTTACACCTTACCTTTGTTTTGGTTGTGAATGACCTCATGAAATTCATATACTTGATGATGATGAGGATTTTGGTCCCAAATTTGGACAAATACCTCCTGAAAAATCTATGCATTCAAGTGACAGCGACTCCATGGAAAGTGATCCTAGTGAAGATAATTTTCACTATGGCTCTTCCACCTTTGACCGAATTGCATGCAAAACTACTTCCCTTTTGCAATCTTTTGGCAAAAGAGGGGGAGTAATTTGTTTCAAGTCTTCAATTTCTCAATGTAATGAGTTAGGGGGAGTAGTATTTTCAATTCTAGGGAGAGTTTTTATTTTTGTTCAAGAATTTTTAATTTTTAGATTCTAGTTCTTAGAGGGAGTTTATCTTTTTATTGCTCTTAATTTTTTGCTTAATGTTGTCTTTCCATTTATTGATCAATAACATTAGCATTTTATTTTAATTCTTGCCTTGGTTTATTTTCATGAACTAACATGCTAATTGCCAATTATTTTGGTTAGTTCCTTGTTGTCTTTATGCTTGTTTCAGATTCAAATTTTAGTGCCAAGTTTCATGGAAGACTTGTGTTGGATTGCTTTTGCCACAAGAATGCCAAACAGGGAGATTGTTAAGTCCAATATTTATAGAGTTGGCATTTTATGGAAAGTCTAGTTAAATTAGAAAATTATTTATTGCATATCTTGTAATAGGGATTAATTTATTAATTCCCTAATTTAGTGAGATTCCAATTTATTAGGAATATTTATTTTCTAATTTAATTAGAAGAAGATGAGACAGAAAGATAAAATAGCACAAGATGAAGATGTTGCATGTGAGAAGAGAAAATATTTTGAGATGTAACATAAGAGAATATAATGTTGGAGAAAGTAAGAATAAATAAAAGAGAGAAAAGAAATTATATAAGAATTATTGGTTCCTCTTATCTAATGTTTACTATTCATTATTCTATGTACTCTAAAAGTCTAAACATTATGAGTGGGACTATTGGCACCCCTCTAAATACCTCTTAACACCCCTTTAGTTATTTTACAATTATAACCTTTGTTAAAATTACATAATAAGACAATTTCTAATTAAACCCCCACTCAAAATCAAATAATTTTTCCCCTTAAAAATTTCTTATACGACATATTTTGTTTAAGAGTTTTAAATTCTTTATACAGCATACGGTATAAACTCTCTTTTCTTTCTTAAACCCTATTCTAAGAGTTTCAAATTTAGAGCAAAATAATCATGCAAACAGATGAGGATGATAATAAAAAAGTAAGTTTGCTATTAATTTATTGTTTTAGAATTATAATGACAGGGAGAGCGTTGAACAATATTCAACAAATATCTCCTTAACAAATGTCAATTGTTTGGTTGATTATTGCTGAATAAATTGCTATTATTCGAGTTTTGTGTCTTGTATTAACTTATGTAATATCTTACAATGATTGTGAAGGAGGAAAGTTCTACCATAATTGCCATTCTTGATAATAAAGTAGATTTTATGGATTACACTACTGCATTCACTACTGAAGAGGTAAAACACTAAATAAATTTTCATACATATATTCTCTTTTCTTTGTATCATTAACTAATATATTATTGTCTTATTCATAGGGTTTCACCAGTAGAGAAGAGTTGATTCAATGGACGCATGATGTTGGGAAAAAAAATGGACTTGTGATTATTATTAAAAGATCTGACGTGAATGTGATTAGAAGGAGACCAAGGATAATTTTTGCTTGTGAAAGAAGTGGTGCATATCCGAAAAGAAGTACCAGCATGTTTAAGCAGAATAGCGACTTGGAAAAGAAGAAAAGACCGAATGCAATTGGAACAAAAAAGTGTGGCTATCCATTTTTATTAAAGGGTCAAATGTTGGCGAATAATCAAGATTGGGTGTTAAAAGTAATCTGTGGATTGCATAACCATCGTTCTGCACAATATCTTGAGGGCCACTCATTTGCAGGTAGACTTACTAATGAAGAGGTTAGTGTATTGGTTGATTTGTCTAAAAATAATGTTCGGCCAAAAGAGATATTACATACTTTAAAGACTAGGGATACATTTAATGTTACAACAATGAAGACGGTTTATAATGCTCGGTATAAATATAAGGTTCGCGAATTGGGCGGACGGTCACAAATGCAACATCTTATGAGTAAATTGCATGATCATAATTACATTGAGTGGCATCGGAGTGATGATGATACAAATTGTGTGAAAGACATATTTTGGGCACATCCTCTTACTTTTGATTTGTTAAAAGCTTTTCCAAGTGTTTTGATAATGGACTGCACTTATAAAGTCAATAAGTATAAGTTTCCGTTGTTGGAAATAGTTGGTGTCACATCGACTGCAATGACATTTAATGTTGGTTTTGCATATCTTGAGTCTGAGCGAGAAGATAACTATATTTGGGCATTAGAAAAATTGAAAACCATTATGCAAGATGATATGTTACCAACTGTGATTGTGACAGACAGAGAATTAGCTCTAATGAATGCCATTGAAAAGATATTTCCAAGTGCAACTAATTTACTTTGTAGATGGCATATTTCAAGAAATGTGTTAGCTAATTGTAAGAAGCTATTTGAGACTAATGAAAGATGGGAAGCCTTTAACAGCAGCTGGAATGTACTGGTGTTCTCAGCCACTGAGCAAGAGTACATACAACACTTAAGTATTTTTTAGAGTGATTATGCTAGATATCCGAAAGCACTTGTCTATGTAAAGCAGACATGGCTTGATAAGTATAAAGAAAAATTTATTGCAGCATGGACAGACTTTATTATGCATTTCGGAAATATGACAACCAACAGGTAAACAATATTTAGTTTTCAACGATTTTATAACTAAACTCAACACCATTTTTTTATATATCTTTTTATTTTTTAAATTTTTGTTGGTTTATTTTTAGGGCTGAGACTGCACATTCAAAATTAAAAAGGCAACTATGTTCATCCCAAGGAAACTTTGTAACGTTATGGACAAAACTTCATTCTTTGGTAGAGTTGCAACATACAGAAATTAAGGCATCATTTGAGAAGAGTTTGAATACTGTGCAACATAGTTTCACACCTTTAGTTTTTAAAGAATTAAGGGGATTAGTTGCTAGAAATGCATTAGATATGATAC
Source organism: Citrus x clementina (assembly GCF_000493195.1). Lineage (NCBI taxonomy): Eukaryota > Viridiplantae > Streptophyta > Magnoliopsida > Sapindales > Rutaceae > Citrus > Citrus x clementina. The sequence goes on along the minus strand of NW_006262688.1, from coordinate 15,031,438 downwards.
TAAGTGAGTAAAAAAGAGCTGATTTAATTGGTATAGATATTTCAGCATGTGGTTGTGTAGTTTGACACACTCATGGGCTACCGTGTGCTCATGAAATTGCAGAGTATAAGCGTGAAGGTTGACCAATACCTTTAGATTCTGTACATTCACATTGGAGGAAATTAGACCTTGTCTGCACCAGCTATGAAAAATCAGCAGAGTTAAGTTGTACCCCTGAAATGGAAATAATTATCAAGCGTTTTGAAGATTCAGATGGTTTTGGAAAAATATAAATAAAAAGAAAACTGAAAGAGTTAGCTGATCCATCCTCAACTTTTTTAATTAAGCCAACTGTTAAAGCTAAGACTCGAGGACGACCCTCCCAAAAGCTTGATAAATCTACTCGCCGAGATCCATCAAGATTTGAGTATGTAGTATCCACACAGGATAATCGTTCTCCAGACATTATGTCTTCATGTACAACTACAAAAAAACCAAAAAGGCAATGAAAAATGAGTGTTTCTCAAACAAATGCACCAAAGCATGCTTCTTATATTGATTCATTTCCATTTGGTTTGAGGCCTTATATTTGTGGTTTTAGAGATGTTGTTGCAGATGGTAATTGTGGTTTTCGGGGAGTGGCTGACCTAATAGGTATTGGTGAAGATAACTGGGCACAAGTCAGGAAAGACTTAGTTATTGAGTTGCAAAGTCACTTTAATGATTATAAAAGAGTCTTTGAATATGCTGGTAGAGCAGAGGAGGTACTTCATTCACTTTTATACTTTGAGAATAACCCAGGGAGAGAGTATTGGATGACCATGCCTGAAATTTGTCATATTATTGCTTCTAAATATAATGTGGTATTACTACATATATCAGATGTGCTGAATCTAACATTCCTTCCACTTAGATCTATTCCATTATCACGCTCCTCGCATAAAATCATTGCTATTGGATTTGTTAATAGAAATCATTTCATAGAGGTAAGTAAAAGTTTAGAAATTAAAATTATGCTGCAATATCTTAATTATTGGACTAACTTTTCTATGACCTTTTTTTTTTTTCCAGGTGTTCATGCTTCCAGCTTCACCTATTCCTCTTATTGCGAATAGTTGGATCAAATATCATGAACCATGTGCAGAAGGCTGGGCAACACCATACAAAACTAATATAATTGCTTTTAAGGATTTGGTGTTTGAAGTTGCCACACAAGAAACAATTGATCTAGCTAGTCAATGACAGTATTAGAAAATTTTGAACCATTTTAATAGTTATTTTATTCGTTTCATATTTTTAAAGAAAGACTTTGTATAAGCTGGAATTCTTTATTTATTGTTACTCAAGATGACAACCTATTTCTACTCTTTTTGTTTTTATTATTATTTTTTTAACATTTCTGAGTTTACTCCAACTGCAAACTAATTTATGAATTATGATCTACATACTATAAATTTAAGTAATGCTACAATTGACTGTAAATATTAAAATATCAGCAGAAAAATGAAAAATAACTTGATTAAGAGACAAAATGAATAGTACCTGAAATTGAAATTCAGCATTTTAAAAATTAAGAAAGTTACTTTTTTATTGCAAAATTAAGTCTAATTCAATTGAATCATTTATTGCAAAATTACAAACTCCCCAATTTTGAAAAAAATTTCTTAAGTTGGCAAAATCCTATTAAATCTAATACTTTCTCTAAAAATATAACAAAAGTTAATACTCCTATGAAGAGATTAAAAATTTGCCTTTTAAAGAATTATGGAAAAATATCAATGAGCAAATTAACATGTTATGTACTGGTGGTAAAAGAAATAAAAAATTAAAAAAGAAGAGTTACATATATAACGGTGCATAAGAGTTAAAAATAATATAAAATTTGAACTTGAATTTTTTTGTTCTTCCTGCAATATCAGAACACGTTTTAAAAGGTTATTATGTTTTTATTATTACTATACCTGTGAAGAATGACCGTTGTGTCTCTCACATGTTGCAACGTGTAGATTATTGATAGCTGAAAAGATTATAAAGCTTTTGTATCTCATTTCGAAACGTCTCGTCGATCTTGCATTAACAATAAATAATAATGATTCAGCTAGCATCCCATATCCAGCCAAGCTAGCCGTGCTTCATATTTCTCTTCAGCGTTTTGCATGCTCTATTCTCAACGATAACTTATCATCACCTCCCTTTATAAATCCCTCACCACCACATCTCAATTCCCCTTATCTTAATTTCCTAAAAGCAATTTGTGTTACAATAATGGAGTTGAAGAGAAATTTCACTAATTGCTTCTTTGTGATTTTGTGGATGGGTACTTTTATTATTAGCTGGTGTGAGGCCTACAAGTTCAATGTTGGTGGTAAAAATGGATTATGGGTTGTGAAACCATCTGAGAATTACAATCACTGGGCTGAGAGAATGCGGTTTCAAGTTAACGATACTCTTTGTAAGCAAGCCCTAGCTCTCTCTCTTATATATAATTCATTTTCTTTGTATATTATTAATATTATACCCTGCCCCGCAGCTTGAATGGTCATGAGTATGCATTTGTGGCTGCGCTCACTCGCATTCTGGCTTAATGTGGATAAGAATATTGTAAATATGTTATAAAATAGTAATATTAATTCTTTGCAGATTTTAAGTACAAGAAAGGATCGGACTCGGTGTTGGTGGTAACGAAGGACGATTATTTTTCATGCAACAACAAGAAACCGGTACAATCTTTAACTGACGGCGAGTCAGTTTTCAGTTTTGATCACTCAGGTCCTTATTTTTTCATCAGCGGCAATGCTGATAACTGCAACAAAGGCCAAAAGCTCATTGTTGTAGTTATGGCTGTGAGAAACAAATCCCAACACCATGAAGCTCCTCCGTCTCCTTGTCCGGTTTCTTGTACGCCGCCTGCTTCTTCTCCACTGCCGTCTGCATCTTCTCCCCCGACATCACCTGCATCTCCTCGTTCTTCGGTACCACCTCCAGTAGAGTCACCAAGTCCTATGCAGCCACCGGAGCCTAGTGATATTCCATCAGATTTCGGTGCTCCAGCACCGGCTCCGACAAGTTCGGGTTCATCGGGTTTGGGTTGTAATATTGGCTTGGTTTTGGGATTTTGTGTTGGAGTGACTCTGGTTTTGGGTAGCTTTATTGGCTAGACCTAGTATCTTCTGTTTGGACTTTGGATTAATATGTTGAGGGTTTGAGTAATTACATTATTTTGTTCTTTTCAAGGATTATATAATTTGAAGTAAAGTTCTTTTCTTTAGCTACAATATAACCAAATTTCATGTTGCTACAATATTTACCATGTGCCTTCTCTCTTTGACATTCTAATTAATCGTCTAATCATATTAATTAATAAAACGGTATTTGATTTGGTATACTTGTTTTTTCATTTTTTGTCTCCATAATTTAGTTTAAAAAATGTGCTTGATTATAAGTAAAGTGAAAAGAAATTATTTTAGATAAAGTGTATTTGATTTTAGGTATATTGTTTTTAATTATAAAATAAAAAATGTCGCATGAAACAAAAAGTGATATTATTTCAATTTGCAAAAATGTTTACGGTCTTTCGTGGCAAGCACAAAAATGTTATTATGTGTTTTGGCATTCTCGCCAAATGCCATTAATAAAACGAAAATGGCATTCATACAACAGTTAGCACATCATTCAGCACCGAACGGTGCGTTTCAAACTAACGATAAATAAGTCACTGTAGCTTCAAAATGGCACACGCATGGTCAACACACACACGTGCTTTCCTGCTCTGTCTCTCTCCCTCAAAGTACAGTTCTGCTCTCTCGCCCTCTCCCTCACGGCACAGCCCTGCTCTAATGCTGCTCTCTCCCTCACGCGACACATCTGCTCTATCGCTTTCTCCCTCACGCCACAAATCTCTCTTTCGCTCTCTCCCTCATGCTCCATTCACAAATATGACCAGCCACTGTTCACCGCGCTCCGGTCTCGTTGTCAGTCATATACGCCATCAATGAATGGATTAAAATTAATAGATTGAAGTTCATTATAATAAGTGGACAATTTTTTCATGAATTAAAGCTATCAGTACAAAGCTTACGGAGGGAGAGAGCGAGAGAGTTTATGCGTTTGTCAACAGCGTGTGTGTTTTACCATTTTGAAGCTACAATACCAATTTATATTTACTTCAAAACGCACCATTCGGTGCTAAATGGTGTGCTAAGTGTTGTGTGCATATCGCTATTGGTTGTCAAAGGGCAAGTACCTCGGCTTGCTTAATATATTTCTGCTGTTAAAAATAATAAGAGTAGGCAAATAAAAACCTTAGAAAATTAATAATCCTAATAATTAATAATGAAATTATTGTTCATAGATTATTGTTTATGTGATATTGTTTGTGATTCAATATTCACATTCGTTGTTCATATAATGCCATAAACGAGTCACTACTGTTCACAATTACTATTTTTACCATACTGTATAAAAGTTGCTACTTATTGTCATTATTCATAGCATTGTTCATATTATTGTTCACTCACCCTAGATCAATCAAATATGATACAAAAAGTAAATTATATAAAGTAAAGCACGCATAGAATTTTTACGTGGTTTGGATCTCACTCCCACATCTAGAAAGGCCAAGGCCACAATCCACTAAGTGATGAAACAATTGCAACCTATTGGAATCTTACACAATTTTAGACTCTCTCTAACTCTTGCCACCATGTTAAATCTAACTCAATTGACCTAGCGTAGTGAGCAACACTTGTCTTCAATTATGTTTGCTACTATCTTGAAATCCCTTCAACACAACAAACGACGCTTTCATCTTGACGAAACCAAAGTAATCATATAGAATGTCTAATGAAAGACTTGATGTGAAGAAAACTTGAAGACTAAATAAGTTTCTTCTTGTTCTTTACATTGGCTACTTCTCTGATATAAAATACAATATGTCTGCTTCATTCTTCAATGTGTGGTATACTTCCCTTTATATAGGTATAATGTTTCCTAAAACACCAGTAGAGGAGTACTAGGATATACTTTCTTAAAAGTTCAATATTTCATAAATACTTACCCATATAGAAATCACCTTTATTTGGAGCTCTTTGATATGTAATCCTTATGTATGTGCCAATTAGCTTCTTTATGCCTCCAAAAAAATATTCTCTAACATTCCACATAATTTAATCTAATAAGAAAAAAAACTAGACAAATCCCTAATGCAAGGAATACATAAATTACAATATTATTGACAGCTGATAATAAAAACTCTACCAATCTCCCCCTTTAACATTCTTATAGTCAAAACATAACTAACTAACTTTCTAGCCTTCAAATAGCATGGGTAAAAGCTGGATAGACCATGCCAATAACCTACACATAGGTAACAAAACAAATGAGGAACTTAAGAAAATAAAAATAAAACAATTGGTCACCGTAAGTTCAAGATCAAATTCTCCCTTAGTAAATAAATGCTCGTGATTAAAGTTCACTTGAGAAATAGTAAGAGATCAATAATTGATAAACTATAACGTGCATCACTTAAAGACTTACCTTAAACATTATCGTTATTGAGGACATAGGTAAGCAAATAGAAGATTTTCTCAATTAACAAGTTATTAATACAAACACACAACACACAAATTGACCAGCAACAAAAATTTACCAAGCACACACTAACAAATGTGCACACAAAATTTGAGGGGATTTAGAGTTGTTAAACTAAAGAATTTCAAGTAGAAAATCTGAAATTGTAGAAAATAGTTTTAAAGAGGTTGAATTATGAGGTGAAATATGGTTAATTACTCATTCTCCACCACCAAACATTGGATTTTAGGTTAATTATCAAATCATGGTTAACTTTCTTTTGAAAACAAAAACCTAAGATAATTACAAGCTCAATTATTTTGATTTTACCTTATTTAGTTGTCAAGTAGAATAAGCCCTTTACTTAATCCCTTTCCAGAAGACAATCCAGAACAAGCTCTCTAGATTTATTTTGATGAAAGTATTAGAATGAAGAAAAATGTAGGCTGAATCAAGAAATAAACATGCAAGCTTGGTTTATTTATTTTGAATTATATTCCACGTGCAATCAAATGAAGATATCCCATAATCTTGATATCCCAGAATCTTGATCACAATCTGCCACTTGATTAGTTCTTTGACAATTATGGATCAAAAACTCTAAACTAGCAATCAATTAACCATCAAATTCATCTACTTGGCCACTTAAACAAATAAGAAAACAATTCTTGAAACATTAAAATCAATGAAATATAAAATTTTCTAGAGAAAGATAAAGCAATTCTAATTCTAAAACTTTGTTAATAAAAATCCATGGTTAGGGTTTTGAAATCAATCCTAACTAATAAAAAGGCTACTCAAACATATCTGAGTTATTCAATATCAATTCCATTAAGGATAATTAAACAAAAAAGAAAGACTTATTCATTGAATTCTGCAACGGAGTCTTCTCTCCAATTTGCCCACTCCTCTTTTTCTTGTCTTCTTCTCTTCTTTGGAATTGATTCTTTATATTTTTTTTTCCCTCTCTCATTAGGTCATTTAACTTGTTGCCTTTATATAGAATTATTTTCTAAATTCTTGTAGGATTAATGAAACTTGTTTTTGACTTCCTTTTCCTTAAAAGAATATAATTTTGACCCTAGGAAGTACTTGCATGTGGCGAAGTAACTCTAAAATCAATTTTCATTGTAGGCCCAATTAAGAATTCCGACCAACCCTTCAAGAATCAATGTTTATGGCTCAAGCCTGATCTTCAGTCTTAGTAAATCTTTAATATAGGCCCATAAAATAAATAAACCCCAAAGATTTGTCCAAGAAGCAATTAAAATTCATGAAGTCATAATTTATCTATTCTTCATACTAATTTGTAGTTTTTTTACTCTTTTTGTTTCTTTAAATCAAAAACTCCTAAAAAATATAAAAGATAAATAAAGATTCAAAAAGTTCATGAAAATATTAAATAATTACAAAGAAAATAATAAAATACTACTAAAAAAATTATATTTTTATGATAAAAAATTTATGATCATATAAATCTATTTGTCATGAAAGTACCGTTAAAAAATAATACTTTCATAATTGATATATTCTTTTTCAACCTATTATGACACATTTGTGACTCATATATTTATGCCATTTATTATTGACAGAAACATATCATGTTCAGTTTTTATTTTAATCATTTACAAAACTTGACAGGGATCAACCGTGTGTTTGAATGATGTCAATTTGAAATTTATTTATTTATTTTTTAATATCCCTAAAATATTTTTATTTATAAAAATACCATAAACAAAATATTTTTATTTTTCTAATTATTAAAAAAAAAAAAAAAAAACCTTAAGTAGTGTCCTTCAAGCATTATGGTTTAAAAGGCACAAACTTTCAACACTCAAAAATTTTTTTAAGCATTTCGTATGTTCAGCGAATGAACAACCCCTCTCGCTCACAGATGATTGAACCCTCTGCCCTTTACAGCCCACTCTTAATCACTAAGGAACTTTCATAGCCACTCTGACTCAATTGACCAATCACAGCCACCATCATTCATAGTTACTGTCGCTCTTAGTCCCCGTCTCGATCTATCAGCCCTAACCCTTATAGCCACTGTCACTGCTGAAGAAGAAGAATCACTCATAGCTGCCATCACTGCTTGTAGCCGATAAAATCTCTTATTTATACTTTGACCCGAAACCTCTCTTCACTCTTCTATGTCACATCTCAACATTCAATAAAAACAAACAGAAAAAATCTCCTTTAATTTGTTATCCTCTCACAACAAACAAAATGCCTGAGGCTTATCGCAATCCTCTACCTCCTCAGCCAACCCCCATCCCAGCGTTATGGCTCCCCAAGGCTGAGCCGCTCTGGCTCGGTTGTGGCTCGGGAGCTGGCTCCAACATGCTCTGATTCCACATCGATGATACTCCCGTGCTGAAGATCTAGCACATAGTCATCCTCCACATGAGCCTCTGCGGCGTCGGTTTCATCACCGCTCTTCTCGTCTTTGGCAAGATCTACCATTAAAAATCCGCTAACCAACCGACAGAAACGAGCTTATTGATGGTAAATCTAGTTTGCTCTATTTTATTTTATTTTATATTTTTATTCCTTTTTTGGTTTTTTTCTCTATAAATGATGGCTAAAATCAGGACTTGGTTGGTTTTTACGGATGAGCCTTTGGTGCTCAATTGTGTTTATTTGTTAATCATTGATTTTATTATTTTGATTAAATTGTTACTACTTTTAAAATTTTAACTTTTCGTTAAAATTAATGCAATGTGATATCAATTAGGGATATAACATAAAGATTAGTGTATTTACTCTTATAAAAAGAGGGTGTCTTATTGGTTAGAAATGAATCCATGTGCGTTAAAGAGTTGGAGTTTTTTTACTGGACAAGAAATGTCTTCCTTTGGTTGTTCATTTCTATAATGTTTATCAATGAATATGGTTTCAAATAAGGACACTATTTCATGTTTAGATTCAGAATAGGGGCGGTATTCTCGATAATTTCTTTGGCGATGATTTAGAAAGAAAATTTTGGAACTATTAACATGTCTATCTTCATCTATTTGTTTTATGTGGGTGCAATTAGCACTTAGTCTGTGTGGCTTTGCCCTGATTCTGCTATAAAACTGGTGTGAGCTACTTAACTTTATGGTGAAGTTGCATTAGAATCCAACGAGCGTTTGATTCCTATATTTGAATATTGATAACTTCTCGGTTCTTTAAGGTATTTTCATATTGTTTTATATTCCTTTTTGCTTGTTTTCATAATTTGTATTTTTAGATTTAAGAAATGTACTTGGCTGCTTCTATTGAGCAGTGATCTAGTAATAGGAGTATTATTTTACTATTTTTTTCTAATTGTTATAGTGAACTTTTTCAGTAGTAGTATATATTTGATTGTGAATAAATGTCCGTAGTTTGTAATTGTTCTGTCCTTGTCTATTATGAGTCAACTTGGCTATGAAAAGTCATGACTTTGAGATAATAAACTATTAGATTCAGATTGAGGTTTTATTATGAGTCAACTCTATTTCTTAACGAGTCAAATTAACTTAGTTAATTTGCAGGTTAGTTGTGAGTTATTGAAATTTGAGTGAAACAACATACTTTTTTCGTCTATGGCATTTAGAATGGGTGCTCGCTCACTACTTTTCCCTACTTTTTAAGCCCATACTTTGATTCAACAACCATTTTGATGGTTTTATTAATAGCTGCATTAAATGATCTGTTAGTTGGTGCCATGAGTAGTCAACATTGGAACATTTTCGTGTGATTTTCAGCTGTCCCCAGTGAGTTGAGTTTAAGCAACTAGTTACACTTGTTAAGCATTTAATTGTAATTCAGATATTGATATATTGCACCCAGGGGCCCAATGACGCCTTAAATATTACCATGTTATGTCAGTTCGGGTCAACTTTCTTAGGATCTCAAGTATATTGAAATAGTTGTATGACTTTCTTGCTTATGCTCAACTGCTGCCAAGCTGGATCAATATCTTAAAATATCTATCTCTTATTTCTTTTTTCATTTCTTTTCAGGTTTTTGGTTAATTATCAGTGGTCTTTCATATAGTTTATCTTATTCTAGTTTATTTACCCCTTTTTTTTGGATGGAAAATCCCCTCAATGACTATTTTATACAACCTGGTGCTGCCCAATTTTGGCCAGTGAGGTGCATGTTGATTGGCCTCACTATTTATGACAAATGAACCTTATTTTAGAGTATAAAAACTTCTCCAACTGATATCCAACCCTGTTGGCATCTTGTGTTAAAAATTGAATAAGCATATCTAATATTTTATATCTTTTGGGCCAAGAGTATAAAGAACTACTAGTATTCCCAACTTGTCACTATATGGCAGGTGTAGCAGTTATATGGGTGTTATCCATCCTCTTCATATAACCATTTTAAGCCCTCAAGGACCATGAAGAGACATGTCTAGGAGGTTTTCAGACAGTAAGTAAAGAAGATTTTGTGTTCATGTCCATTGTTGTTGACTAATTTTAAGATTTTCTGTTCATGTCTATTGTTGTTGAATATATATATATATATATATATATTTTTTTTTTTTCATCATGAAAATGCTCTAGAGCTGTTAGAGAAAATGCTAATGCTTGATCCTTCCGAGGTATCACCTTGAAGCCTTTACTTTTTTAATTTGTCAGTGCATTATATTAGCTAGTTGGAGTGAATCATTTGATTGGAATCAAAGGATAGCCGGGAGTTTGTGTCTTGTTTAAGTTGCAAGATCACTAATTCATTACTAATTTATAGCTGTAATAGAACTGCTATAGATATGTTAATTTTTTTATTTAAAAAAAATTGTTTTCTTAGCCGGATGTTAATATTCCGTTATTACAGTTTGAAATTAAATTCCTTTTGACTTCATTTTCATTGGAGATAAACAGTTATTATGTATGAATATCCAAAATATCTCCAGTAAAAGCTATGGTTTCTAATCTTATATTTAATATCTTTCGCACTGGGAAACTGAAATATAAAATGAAATTATGTTTAGGAATTTTTTTAATGGAATCATGAACTTTATTTTTTGACTTGGAAAAGGGTCCGCCTATTTGGACTTTCTTATTCTAGAGCTTGGATTTTGTTTTGACATGATTGGAGCAAACAATCATGATGCTAGCAGATATTTCTTTAATTGCCATCTTTTTTAACCTTCTAGTTCATGGTTTCTGCACCTTATCATCCAATTCTTAGTTCTACATTCTTTAAGCTAAGTACATTTCTCTTTCGAACAGGTAACTTCTTACAATTAGTAAAATTAAATTGTAGAAAACAAAGTAATTTTATATCGTGTAAGAGAAAAGAAATGTTGAAATATTGCGAAATTTGATTTTAACTGAACTTCACCGTCGATCAATAATAGGGAAGTCCACAGAAGACAAAGCTTGTACCCTTGGATCCTCCAAATTTTCACAAATTTACCAACAATCAAATATATAATTTTTACTGTAAGAACACTTACAAATACTCAATGAAAGGCTGATTTTTTTCTAAAAATTTCATTTTCTTGGTTCACATTATCATTCTCCTTGAAATCATTCTCTTTCCTTATCCACATTTTCAGTCATTTTCAAGTTAACTAAAAGAATCTGTACATGAAGATATTAGGCTCAACAAGAAAAAGAAAAACAAAAGTTTACATGAAACGACCATCATCAACTTTGTTCAAGACATTTACCCATTTTCAACAAACAAGCTTCTGCGGTCATTTGAAAAAAAAAAAAAATCTTAACCAAGCGTAAGACATAATGGATAACAATTAAAGATCTTGAAGTTTATTAAGATTTTAAAGATCTGACAATCTTACCATTACTTGCTTTTTCCATTAGTTTTCTCAGGATCCAAACAGAAAGTTTGGTAATTTGCATATGGAATATAGCAAAATGAAATTTATATATGGATAGACAGCTTTGCTTGAAACAAAAATACTTAATCTAAAATTAATTTAAAAAATATAAACAAACCAGTAGAAAAAAAAAAAAAAAACTCGCACGAAATGAAAAGAAACGCTGGCTCATAATCAATTCATTTTAAATCAATCTGAAGATTTGCCCTTACTCATCGACTTCATCACTTTTGTCATTGAACACGCGCTAATTCTAGTACATATGTTCAATATTCATCACCATCCAGCGGACCAAGCAAATGATTAAAGAGTTTTCTTTAACTAATACCAAATTCAAAGTTTTATATATTTGTCACGAAGAACAAATGGAGACCATCATTATGCAAAAGGCATAGCATCGGACATTTAACATACATTATATTCTATATTTCAACTTCAAAATATGTGATACTGACATGTGAATCAGTTTATTGATACGATCTTACTCAAGGATTAAGATTCTCTCCTTATCTGAGTACTCCTGATCTTTTACCGATCTTGTGCCATTGATCTTTTAGTGTTAGTGTATGATTATGATTTAACTATTTTTTCTTTTCAATTTTTTAACCACCAATTACATTAATAGAATTTGCTCAGAATAAAATCAGATCAGGAGAGGATCCTGATCCTACTACTCAGTGTTGAGTAGACCAATTGTTTGGGAACTAATTAAATTTCTATCAAAATATAATATGCTGACCAATGACTGATATAATCAAATCAGCCCTTCATTAATGCATCTAATTAATACTAAAACTGACGAGTAAGAGGCAAAAAGCCCACAAGCCTTTGTAATAAAGCAGCATTTTCGTCTGCTCTATAAGAGGGATTTATCTTTCGTTAGGGGTGGGCACGATTTGGTTTGGATCGAAATTAAACATAACTGATTTAAATCGGTTATTTTATAAAAAAAACTAAATAAGAACCGAACTCAATAAAAAACCGAACATAAATGGATCTTTTCAAATTAGTTTTGTTCGATTCGTTTTTTTTGTTCAGCCTATTGGGCTTATTTTGAATTTTTAAATTTTTAGCCCATTGGTCCTCATGAATGTAATAATTTTTTTCAACAATTATTTCATCCTAATTTCATTACAAATATTAACAATAAATACAAAGTATTCAAAATACATTTTATCACTAATATCTTACTAATTACTAATAAAATACTCACAAAATATAAAATATTAAGATTTTAAAATACATAACCAAATTTCGATACTCCATCTATATAAACATAATATTGTAAAGACAAATAAAAATAACAACAGTTACAACTTACAACACAAAATAAAAAGAAAATTTGCAAACAAACACCAAGAACATTCTCTCATTTTCACAAAAAAAAAAAAATTTGCAAACAAACGCCAATAATATTCTCCCATCTTCATCAATATCAGTATCAACTTTAGGCATTTTCCAACTCAATATTTGGATCTATTAAAAAAATTTAAAACGATAAGTAATTAAATAAACAATCTATATAAAATAAGATACTAGTTTAAAAAAAAAAATAAAGAACACTTACAGGTCAGCAACATCAATCAACTATCATTTGCTCCTCCAGCTACTTGTTGTTGAGATTGCGTTGGCCTAAAAAATTCTTCAAGAAATTGAAACAATTATATTAAAATCATTAATTCTAATGTACAAAATGTTAAAAGTGAAATCACAAAAAAAACATAATAAATTTACAATATTACTTGTTTCAACTAATTCATAGAATTCAGCTTCTTTCTGACTTGATTGTATTGTACGCTCTCCTAATAGAGTTGAGAAAAGTCAATTTTGAGTGTAGATTAATGACTCGACTGTTTTATGAGTTAAAGAACTTCTAAAAAGATCAAGAATGTGCGCTCTTGTGCTAAATGTTGATTCAGAAGTCATAGTAGACACCGGAATTACCAAAACATCTTTGGCAATTTGAGACAAAATCGGATACTGAGGCCCATTCAATTTCCACCAAGTCAAAATATCAAAATGAGAATTACTAGCACTCTCATAAGTCTCTGACAAGTATTTTTCAACATCATTTTTTCCACTAATGTCATCATTTGAACTTTCTTTCTACTTTCTAAATTGTGTAAAATGATCAAATGACCTATAACTACTAGTAGCACCGTCATGTATAGCAGCACTACTTCTCTCACCTTTGTTTGGATTACTTTCACCACCATAGCTTTCAAAAAGCTTCAACAACTACTCTTTAATGTTAACTCTCAATTCATCAACCTTTCTAATATCATACAAGCTACTAAAACACCATATAACAAAGTCAAGTTTACAGCGAGGATCAAACACATTTGCCACAATCAACAACATGTTAAACCTTTTCAAAAGAATGACCCCAATATTTGACAAACTTTTCCTCCATCTCGTAACTCATTTGATTTAACAAAAAATCATTAGAATCAACAAGTGACTTCATATGAATATAACTTTCCACATTTCATTCAAGTAATTATTGGAAGTGATTATTAAAGAGCTCATAAATTTTAAAGTCACATGATAAAAAACTAAAAGACACTTGACTAACCTCTTTGCATTTTCCCAATCCTCATCAGTCGGTGGCCCCACCCTCATTTTTTCACTCTCATCCTCATCAAACCAGTTTGTATAATGGTCATCCTCTTCCTTTAATCTATCAAATGCTTTCTCAAATGTTATCGCTTTTTTTAACATCAAATATGTTGAATTCCACAAAGTTGGAACGTCTAACTCCATAAGCCCTCCACATGAGATTTTCTCCCTATCAACACATGTTTTGAACTTTTGTAATCTTGTCGGGGAGGATCTAACATATTTCACTGCATTCGGATACTAGCTATTGATTGATTCACTTGTGACAACCCATCTTGCACAATTAAGTTGATTATATGTGCCGAACACTTCACATACATATATAAACCATTCAAAACCATTGAAATTCCACACCAATTTGCCAACTTTATTGTCACATAAGATATTGCAAGTGTATTAACACTTGCATTATCCACTGTAATTGTGAACAATTTCTCAATCCCCTAATCAATCAAACAATTTTTAATTAGCTTCCCAATGCCATCTCTTTTATGATTAGATATAGGTGTAAAAGTGAGAATCCTCTTATGCAAAACCCACTCTTCATCAATAAAGTGAGCCGTAACTACCATAAAGTTTGACATTTGAATTGAAGTCCATGTGTCGGTGGTAATACACACTCTCTGTTTATTTACACTCAAAACACTTTTCAGCAGCCCCTTTTGATTTTGATACAATTTAAGAATATCCCTTGTAATTGTTCTTCGAGATGGTACCTCAAACTTCGCACAACAAGTTTCCATGAACTCCAAAAACCCTTTTAGCCTTTAGAAATCTAAAAGGCAACTCATATTTGATTATTATTTTCACAAGTGTCACTCTACAAGTCTCTCTATTAAATCCTACGTGTATAACCTTAGCAGTGCCATCATCTTTACCTTTACCCTTTTTACGAACTAATGTCTGTTGTTTTGCATCATTTGCAGACTTCAATTTTTTGTGCACTTTACATCTACCCAAATGAGTTTTCAAATTGTTTGTTCCAGAATTAGTACTATGGGCTGTATAACTTTTGCCGCAATAATGACACTTAGCTCTTTGTCCTCCAAGTAGCTTCGAAAAATGCTTCCACACAAATGATCTCAACTCAATTTTTCTTTTTTAACTCCCCCTGACCTCTTCTTCACTACTGAGTTGTTGTACTTCATCACTAATTTCTTACACTTCATTATTAGCCTTTTGCACTTCACCAACATTGTCAACCATCCTACAAAATTAGAACAATCATAATGTCAAAATAAAATCTAAATATAGCCACTGTCTAACATACAATCGGTAGCCATATTATAAACATAATCAACAACTATATTTGTAAATCATGCAATTTATAACCACTGCCTAACATACATTCAGTAGCCATGTTATAAACACAATCGGTAGCCATATTTGTAAATCATCCAATTTAATTTCAAGTGATTGGCCAACATTTCTTGCCACATATGCATATGCATATTTACACTCGCTTATTTAGATTCATATTATAAATTAAATGCTTGTAAAAAAATTATTGATGATAATCAGTATTTTTTCAATTAAATATCTCTTCTTTATAAACAAGAAATTTAATTTGGTATACGGCTTCCTACCCTTTATTCTTGTGCCCTATAATATTATCCATGGATGATAACACCACTTACCTGTCGATTAGTTGGACTAATCAAGTACACTTTTCAAAGGACAACACACAACAATGATTAAAATATAATAGGAATAAAAAGCCTATGGACATAGAGTAGCATGCATGCATATATCTTTACTGACAATTTGAGGAATAATACACACAATTTCAGACATCATTACATTTCCCTCAAAAGAAGCCAACACTTAGCCAAAATTTTGCTTTCTCTCATTCACACACTAACTAATTGTAGAAAATTGAAGCAAGGCCTGACATACCTATTGGCACACAGTGGCTGGTGAGCAAAGTAGAAGTTGTCGCATTGTGGCTGGGGAGCAGAACAAAAGCTATTGCACAGTGGTTGGCGAGCAGAGCAGAAGCTATTGCACGGTGGCCTGTGAGTTGAAGTTGTCTCACGGTGAAAATAAGCAATTGGCTTTCGCGCGGTGAGAAGAAGATAATGGCTGTCGTACGGTAGAAGGTGTTGCACTATGAGTACAAGTTATTCAACTGTGACACTATTACTGGTGAGCAGTGTTGATCGTGATTGCCGTGTATTTGGGTGGGTGATTTGATTTTGATTTTGATTTTAGCCTTTAGGGTTTGTTTTGGGTGAAATTAGGAAATTATAACATATATATACTCGTAATTGTGTGTATGCAGGCCTATTTTAGTTATCTTACGTAACCAATAAAGTTTAACACATGTCGATGTGAATAAAATCTAAAAAATAACCTAATTTTTTGGTTCAGCTGAGTGAACCGAAGACTGAACCGACATTCCATTTTTTTTACAAATCATATATTTTGATTATTTTTTAAAATTAAAATCGGTCTGAATTAGAAGTCGGTTCAGTTCGGTTCAATTTTTTCAAGGCTACAAATTTTTTTGCCAAGTACTATCTGCAGCATGTGATGGAGACTTTTCTTTGAGAAAAACTACAGCTACAATTTTGCAACATGGATTTTATTGGCCTACCATATTCGAAGGCACATATAAATTTTGTAAAACTTGTGAAAGTTAAAAATTGAGGATCAATTACTAAAAGAAATATGATGCCCTTAAATCCAATACTTAAGATAGAAATATTTGACTTTTGAAGAATTGATTTCATATGTTTGCTTCCATCATTTTTTGGATTTGTGTACATATTAGTTGCGGTTGATTATCTCTCAAAATGGATTGAAGCAATTTCTTGTATAGTAAAACTGTGATTAAATTTTTAAAAGAAAATCTTTTAAGTCAATTTAGAATCTCTTGAGCCATTATTAGTGGTGGAGGTAAGCATATTTGTAATAAGCTATTTGAGTCCTTAATGAAGAAATATGAAATTAGACATAAAGTTGCTACCTCTTATCACCTTTTAACAAATAGTTGAATTAACAAATAGAGAGATAAAATAAATTTTAGAAAAGATGGTTAACCCAAACCAAAGATTGGTCTCTTTGATAACCGATTCACTCTAGGCCTACCATACTGCATTAAAGACGTCTTTAAGAATGTCTCCCTATCAGCTGGTTTACGGTAAACCTTGCCACTTGCATGTTGAACTTGAGCATAAATTATCTTGGACTATTAAAGCTTTTAATTCAAATCTTGATGATGCTTATAGAGGGCATTCAAGCGGTTATTAAATATAAAACTGGAGGAAGCTGTGAGCCACAATCACAACTACTAGTAAATATCCTTTTATTTCATTGTTCTTTTATCGTTTGCATTACTACTTTTATCGGTGTTTTTATATCCAGTTATTATTATTTTTTATTGTTTGCTTTTTCTAATTATCATTTACTTTTTCTTTATATTGTTTGTTTTTGAATCATTGAACCACAAGCTTTATGCATCATTTGACAAATATACCAACTCATTTATAGTTGTGTATCATAATTTTTGTCACGAAGATCGTTGACTATGAGCTTATTCTTTTTTTCCCAACAATCAGAACTTATTTTTGAAGATTATTCTAATGGTAACGACTTTGAATAGACAATTCAAAAATATTTGTGTGCTTTTTGGATTTCATTATGCAAAATATAAGGAGTTCGTTCAGGCAATTGTAAATCTTGGTCTGTCATAGCAGAGAGAAAACTAGACCTGATATATGAATGAGGTGACCAAAGATTATCAAAATATGTGTCAGAAGAAGTCTTTATTTAAGGAAGTCAAGTGTTAGGTATTATTCTACAAGCTTAAAAACCTCTAGTATGCTTGTCTGGCCCACCAACTAGAGAAGAGTTATTTGTTTCGAGTATGCTAGAGAGAACATTTGAAATATTAAATCATACTAATGCTTTCATTTTCTTACTAGGAAATTTTGCAACTCTAAAGACACTTATTACATTTGCATCTTGGGCTTATTTAAACATCCATAGAAATCTCATTGGTTTGTTAAATGTTAATAACTTTTATGATGACTTGATAAAATTTCTTAATCATGAATTATGAATCATTTCATTCCATTCTCTGTGAAAAAACTCTTTATTTGTACTTGTACTACTAATGAGTTACTTGATCTTTTACAAGCTTATAAACTAGAGCCAAATCCCAAGACCTTGGCATTGGATTGTTGACTAATGATGGTAACTGTAGCCCTAGTAAGAAGTGAAAATTAGATTTGGCTCTCCATTTGTAAATATTTTCTTAAAACGATCAAGTAATGTCCTCTAAATTATGCAAGATCCTTTAAAACATTGATGACAATGTCTCGTTTAGGTTTGGGGGGATGGAATAGTTGATAGTTTTGGAATGTCTCAGTCCTAGCGGTGTTTTTATTAATTATTGTAAAGACTAACATTAGATGAATTTGAGTTGAAGATGGTCGAATATGGAGTATAACGACTCTAGAACTACATCTTCTACAGCCAATTCAGGTTAAAGGTGGGCATTAGTTTGGTTCGATTCAGTTTCGGGATAAACTTTCAGTTTCGGATCGGTTCGGGTTTAAAAATTCAATAGCCATTCAATTTTTAAGGAAGTAAAAACAGAACCAAATCGACCTTACGTTTTCAGTTGGATTAGCTTTGGTTATCCTAACGATTTTATTTAAGTAATCAATTTTTCAGTTCATCTTAACGGTTTGGTTTTCAGTTCTAATTCCAATTCAGTTCTTGATTTAGTTTTTCGAATCATTTTCTATTTCAAACCCTGTACAATAATTTCCTCATTTTCAGTACATGTATATATATTTAGAGCATGAACAATCTACGACTTCATCAGTTATAATATATTTAGAGCATGTACAATCTACGATTTCATCAGTTAATCTACAATTTTATCAATTACTACTACATTAATCAAAATATACCATCATCTACTACTACCACTATCAAATCATTAATCATCACCACCAAATTAACTTAATATAATCGATAACCTAAGTCCATGACAACATAAAAAAAATAAAAAATTCCAACAATGACACAAAAATAAAATAAAATAAAAGACCATTCAATACCTAACAACATCCAAGGCAACATCGATAGCCATAAGAACATAAAATTAAAAATCAATCATAAGAAATGCCATTAAATTTGCTTCCCTTTCCCACCAACTTCTTCCAACTTTCATAAATTCCAATATCCACACTTCCCAACTTAAATCTATGAAAATAAAATTGAAATGAGTAAAGTAAACATAAATATAACTATTAATATTATATCAAATTCGCATAAATGGTACCTATTATTGAAATGAGTAAGGTAAACATCATTCAATCGGCAATTGGTCCTTTACTACTTATGCTTGTTGTACTAGCATTGGCTTCACAAATTCTACAAAGAAATAAAACAAATGTATGAAAATCATTATTTATAATATTGAATAATACAAATAAATTATCAAAAGTTAACAAAATCATGTTATTACTTGCTTCAACAACTTCATAAAATTTAAGTTTCTTCCTTGGTTGGCTCTACTATGCAATCTTTGAAAAAGAGTTGATCGAAGTCAATTTTGAGTGAAATTCAAGGACTCTACTATTTTAGGAGTCAAAGAACTCCTAAATGGGTTGAGAATGTGACCCTAGTGTTAAAAGTCGGCTCTGAAGCAGCGGTAGAATCTGGAATTGCCAAAATATCTTTGGCAATTTGAGGCAAAATTGGATACCTATGCCAATTCAACCCATTTAGGATTCAAAGAACTCCTAAATGGGTTGAGAATGTGACCCTAGTGTTAAAGTTGGCTCTAAAGCAACAGTAGAAACTGGAATTGCCAAAGATATTTTGGCAATTTGAGACAAAATTGGATACCTATGCTAATTCAAATTCCACCAACTCAAAATATCAAAGTTGTCATTCATCATCTCTATTTTGTCCTACAATATCTTTCAACCTCATTTTGCCCATCATATCCATCTTATGTACTTGCTTTCATCTTTTATATTGTGCAAAAGGATTAAGAAAATTAGAGCCAGCACACTCACTCATCCCACTAGTCTAACCGATGCAACTAATTTTAGCAGCACTATTTGGATCACCAGAATTATAGATTTGATAAAACTTCATCAACAACTCTTTAAACCTATTACACAACTCCTCAACCTTCTTAGTATCATGCAAAATGCTAAAGCACCATGTAACAATGTCCATTTTACATTGAGGATCAAGTACTACTACTAATATCAACATGTTGACGTTCTCTAAATTATCACCCCAATATTTGACAAATTTTGTTATCATAAGTTTGACAAGGTAAACAAACATGATCAGTATCATCACTTCAAATGAATTTGAACTTTCTACATCTCATTCAAATAATTATTCGCAGTCACAAACTTACAACTACTAAATTTCAAGGTCTCATCATAAAAGACTAATAGAAATTTTACTAGCCTTCTTGCATTGTCCCAATCATCTTCCATCGGTGGCCTCAACCTGTTTTTTCAGTTCTTGTTCTCATCCTTTCTGTCAACTCCGAACCAAATTAACATAATGACCATCTTTATCTTTTAGTCTATCAAATGCTTTTTCAATTTTCAAAGCAGATCTCAAGATCAAGAATGTTGAATTCCACTTAGTCGGCACATCTAACACCATATACCCATTGTATGATATTTTTTCTGCATCAACACAAGCGTTGAATTTTTATTTTCAGTATATTGTGAATACTATCTATTAATGTCTTCACCGCATCCAACCCATCTTTCACAATCAAATTTATTATGTATCCGGAACACCTCACATGCAAATACAAACCATCTAACACTAATAAATCCCAACTCCAATTTCCTAACTCTTCAAATAACTGACCACTTTTTCATTAGCACTTGCATTGTCCACAGTAATTGTGAACAAGCTTTGGATAGGCCAATCAATCATACACTTCTCAATGAGCTTCCCAATGGCCTCTCCTTATGATTAGAAATAGGTACAAAACTAAGTATTCTCTTATGCAGCTCCCATTTTTTGTTAATAAAATGGGTTGTTATCACCATATTTATTTTAAAATAAAAAAAAATCAAAACTTCATTGGCAACCTTCAGTTGAAGAATTTTAATATACAATTTCAGGGGACCTTTGTGTTGTGAAAATGCAAAACATGAAAACCCTTATTGGCTAAGATGCCTACAATGTTTTTAACAAAACAATACATTAAAAATAAATGTTGAATGGATAGCCTACAATATTTAAACAAAAAAAATGGTGCATTAAACAAAATAATTTACCTGGACCATAATGATTCAAAGAAGAAAATGATGGTTAACCATCTTTAAAAAGCAAAAGAATAAATTAACATTGTGGCCTACAATGTTTCTGGGATAAAACTATATTGCAATTGTGGTATTGTACCACAATTATGTTCTATTACACGATAGTCCTTCTTGTTTTTTGAAAATAATACAATTTATAAGTTTTGAAATTTTAACATATAAGCCCTAATGTAAAAATTATTTATTATTTTCTCTCTCTTGTTTTCCGCGGTTTAGTATTAATCTTGGTTCGTCTTTTCCTCCTCCACGTTTTTTTAAAATCTGGTTTCTTCTTCTCTTTCTATTTTTTAATAGAATTTCATAGATAATTTTATATTTTTGAATTTTCAAAGACAATAAGAAGATTTATAAAGAAAAAAGAAACAAGAGAAAATAAGAGAATTTTTTAACAAATCAATCCATTGGATTCGATCAACTATTCGCTATGTTTGGTCTCCTATTTTTAAGTTGATTTTATTATAGTTATTAAGTGGTGGTCTCTCAAAGAAAATAAGCTTATTGGATGAATTTTTGACATAATTAATCAATTTAATGATCAATTTTTACTAATAGCCATAAACATTTTTATTTTTATTGAATATAGAGATGAAGATTCAACTTTTCTCTCTCTTCATAATTTCTAATCCTTTCCATATCTTAAATGAATCTAAGTTATCCTAAAATTTTAAAGATCTTGTGCCACTTACCCTTTAGTATATAGGATTTAGTTACTTGTATTTTTTAATTTATTAAACCAATTGCTTAGTGAATTTCTTTGTTAACATAAATATTTCTTTATTATTGATTTTGATGATAACAAACTTGATTAAGATGGATTAATCTTTTAAAAGCTCAAAATAGTTTTCATATACTTGTAAATCATCATTCTCACTTTATAAAAGGGTTTATATTCTATGAAAATGTTTCTAGTTATTCTCATGATAATGGTTTCAATTGAAAAAGCTTTGAGAATTTTGATAAATAACAAATATTGCTTAAAATCCTGAAAATGGACCTATTTGACAAGTTTTATAAAGTTTTGGGTCTTAGTATAACTTTATAAAGTTTTGGGGTCAAACTATAATTTTATAAAAAATAGTTCACTGTAGCAGTTACTGTAGAAAATAGTGATCCAACATCTTCATAATGGCTCGCCGACATCAAACAAAATTGAAGATTAGTCTCTGGACACTAATGGCGATTCGATAATTTAAAAATTCAGGCTAGCGGTCATATTGACCAGTCAAACAGCGATCCGATATCTAGTTAGCGACGATCTAAAAGTGAGTAGAAAGTTAATAACGGCTAGTTTTCAGTTCCAACTACAAATAAGCTCAATTAAATTCAAACTAAAATGATTCCAACAATTATTATTGAGCAAAGTCTTGAGCATACAACATTCATTGAGCCTTAAATTCTTGTATTCATCTCATTTACTCACATTTTGAATCTTCATTTGTAATCAAACACATTGTGTGAGAGAGATTTATTTTGTAATATTCTTTAAAATCAAATTGAGTGATTATAAGTGTTGGGGATACACTTGGGTTAAGAGATTGGGGATAATCTTTTGTTGTAAAGGTTTATTGACATCTTAGAAGTCAAGTATAAGCATTTGAAGCCTTGGAGGCTTGCTTAGTGGAATCCTCAAGTCCGGAAAGCTTGGAGGCATAGACGTAGGCAAGGTTGGCCGAACCACGTAAAAATCTCCGTGTTTGAATCTCTCTTCCCTTATATTTTTGTATTGTGATAAATTTATTTGTTAATTGCTTTAAATTCGTTTTAGATTTGCATTGAGTTTTTACATTAGAATTGAATAATTTTTAGAATCCCCATTCACCCCCCTCTTGGGTTGCATAACTAGAATTTCAATTATTATCAGAGCCTTGTTCTCTTTTTAGCACTTAGTCGTCTAGAGTAAAAGATCCATGGCAACCCTAAATGACTCAACCTTTATAGAAAGACAATCCTCAACTAGACCACAGTTTTTTGACGGAAATGACTATGCATATTGAAAAACTAGGATGAGAATCTATTTACAAGCTTTAAATTATGAAATTTGGAAAGCTGTTTATGATGGTCCATTCATGCCTATGTTCAAAAATGAAGTAGGAGATGATATTCTTAAACTATCAAGTCAATGGAGTGAGTTAGAAAAGAGAAAGATGTCCTTAAACTCCAAGGCAATGAATGCCTTGTTTTGTGCTCTTGATAAGAAAGAATTCCATAGAGTATCTAGTTGTGAGAGTGCACAAGAAATATGGAATAAACTTGAAGTTGTCTATGAAGGGACAAATCAAGTTAAAGAGTCTAAAATTAGTAGATACACTCGTCAATATGAATTGTTCCAAATGAAACAAAATAAAAATGTGTATTCTATGTATACTAGATTTGCGGACATAGTGAATACCCTAGGAGCTTTGAGAAAAACTTTCTCAAATAGTGAGAAAGTAAAGAAAATCATTAGGTAACTTCCTAAGGAATGGAGACCTAAGAGGACTGCTATTGAAGAAGCCAAAAATTCAAATGCCTTACCTCTTGATGATTTAATTGGCTCTCTTATTTCATATTAAGAAGACTTAGCAGTCGAAAAAAGGGATGGGGAGAAGAAGAAAAGTATTGTTCTCAAAGCTTCAAAATTTGAGAGTGATGAGGAAAATGAACCGGATGATGAGGAGTTGGCCATGCTAGCAAGGAGGTTTAGAAAATTCTTCAAGAAAACCAGTGAACGAAGAAGATTTAGAAACTTCAAGAATCAAAAGGAGAAGAAAGAGGCAATCATATGCTATGAATACAAAAGGCCTAGCCATATAAGATCGGAATGCCCACTTTTCACAAACTCAAGAAGAAAGCCATGGTTGCTACTTGAGATGATAGCAATGAAGATTCAAGTGATGAAGATGAATTGTATGAAGTATCAAACCTATCACTTATGGCAATAGGAGATGATAATGAACTCAATGAGGTAAGTGATCCTACCTATGATGAATTGTATGATGCTTTTAAAGAATTACATGATGAGTTGATGAAAATTAGTAAAAAGAATGCATGCCTTAAAAAGAAAATGCTAGAACTTACAAATGAAAAGGATGCCCTGGAAAAATGCAATAATGAGAAGATAAAAGAATTAGAATGAGAGAATAAAATGTTGCATGATAAAACTTTAGCTCTTAAAGGTAAACAAAGCACTTATGAACATGAAAAATTGCATGCAGATGAGTTAATGAAAGAGAATGAAGTGCTTAAGAAGAAAAATAATAAACTAAATGAAATTGTGCTAAAATTTATAAATGGACAAAAGATGTTGGAAAACATGCTCAATTCACAAAAATGTGTGTTTGACAAAGGAGATATTGGATATAAGCCAAACTTAAAACAAAAATATTATAAGAACTTCTTTGTGAAAATTACCTCTATTAACAATCAAGTTGTATGTCATCATTGTAATCAAGATGGGCACATGAAAAATAGATGTCCACTAAAAAGAAATGCATATTATGGTGTGAAATGTATTTGGGTTCCAAAAGGAACCATTGCTAACATACAAGGACCCAAGAAGTTTTGGATACCTAAAACGTAGAAACTTTATTCTACAGAGATAAAAAAAAAAAAGAAAAATAAGTGGTTCTTAGGTAATGGTTGCTCAAGGCACATGACTGGAAACTATGCATGGTTTTCAAGTTTCACCAAAATAGAAAATGGTGGAGATGTTTCTTTCGGAAATAACTCAAAGGGAAAGATTCTCGGAGTTGGAAATGTCGGTAAAATTTCGTTAACTTTAATTGAAAATGTATGTTTAGTTAAAAACTTAAAACACAACTTGATTAATATTAGTCAATTGTGTGACAAAGGTTATAAAGTTGCTTTTGATAAATCTAGATGTGTTATTGAGAATGCATGTGATAGCAAGATTTTATTTATTGGAAATAGATGTGGTAATGTTTATACTATTGACATAGAATGTGCATCCACTAATGATAAATGTTTTTCGGCATTGCATGATAATAGTTGGTTATGGCACAAAAGACTAGGACATGCAAGTATGGATTTGATTTCAAAAATTTTGAAAAATGATTTAGTCAAAGGTCTTTCAAAAATTGGTTTTCAAAAGGATAGAATTTGTGAAGCTTGTCAATTTGGAAAATAAATCAAAACATCTTTTAAAAATAAAAATCATATTTCCACTTCAAAACTACTTCAACTTCTTCACATAAATTTGTTTGGACCTTCCCCTCGCATTGTCCAAAAGCACAATATTGCCCATGGCCACCATGTGGTCCCACCTGCATGCATCCAAAGAAAAAGTTAACAAAAGATGACACAGATAGCTCCTCTGATGAAGACTACATGAATCTTTCGTTCCCATAGTTATAAGTTTGTCGTGTGTAATTATTAAAGTATGCTGAGTCATGCTTTAATTAAAGTTTGCTTTTTACTTTTAGAGTTTGTCGTGTGTAATTATTAAAGTATGTTGCGTCATGCTTTAATTATTAAAGTTTGCTTTTATAAAGTAAAGTATCTTGATAAGGGTCCTGCTCATCCTATATAAAAGATGATCTTTTCCTTTGTAAATGAAAACTGGAGATCAAGAAATAAAAGCGTGTATTTCTTAAACATGAAGTTCTAAATTTTCTTTATTCTCTTTGTTAATGAGGTTATAACATTTTAGGAGAAAACGAGAAGATTTAAATCTGTTCATTTTGAAAATAAAGAAGTATGCTCTGCACTTGCCTTTTATAAGGACCTGTGTATCGGAAAACTTTAAATAATTTTTATCTGATTTGGTACCCTATTTTAAGACAAAAGAGTCTGTTTTGGGTTGTATAACCTAAAATGAAAATGTTTTAAGTTTTCTGTTTTTCATCAGAGTATATCGGCTGGAAACCCAAGCATGCGGACTACTGGTCCAAAGGATTATCTTCTCGTCATTACTTTGGTCTAACAACGCCACGTACTTCGTTGCCTACTATGGTATCAGAGCCACAAACCTACCAAAGTGGTATGATAAGAGTCTTCCTTATTTCTTTGACAAGTAGTTAGGCTTCAGAAACAGAGAGAAAGTTTCACTCATGGCATCTACTTCATCTCATGACGCTTCTACTTCTACGATTACTCCAATCTGCCTTTCTTCTGCTCTGTCTTTACCCAAATCTTGCACCAAACAAACTGCCAATAAAATAGAAAACCTTGTTGAATACTCATATATCCCTGAGTCAGTTCAGATCAATGAATCCTAGTATGCAACGAAGTACGTGGCGTTGTTAGACCAAAGCAATGACGAGAAGATCATCATTTGGACCAATAGTCCGCATGCTTGGGTTTCCAGCCGATATACTCAGATGAAAAACAGAAAACTTAAAACATTTTCATTTTAGGTTATACAACCCAAAACAGAATCTTTTGTCTTAAAATAGGGTACCAAACCAAATAAAAATTATTTAAAGTTTTCTGATGCACAAGATCCTTATGAAAGGCAAGTGTAGAGCATACTTCCTTATTTTCAAAATGAACAGATTTAATCTTCTCGTTTTCTCCTAGAATGTTAGAACCTCATTAACAGAGAGAAGAAATAAAGTTTAGAACTTCATGGTTAAGAAATACACGCTTTTATTTCTTGATCTCCAGTTCTCATTTACAAAGGAAGAGATCATTATTTATATAGGATTAGCAGGAGACAATCTTGATAAGATGGGACCCTTATCAAGATACTTTACTTTATAAAAGCAAACTTTAATAATTAAAGCATGACGCAACATACTTTAATAATTACACATGACAAAATCTAAAAGTAAAAAGCAAACTTTAATTAAAGCATGATTTAGCATACTTTAATAATTACACATGACAAACTCTAAAAGTAAAAAGCAAACTTTAATTAAAGCATGACTCAACATACTTTAATAATTACACACGACAAACTTATAGCTATGGGGACGAAAGATTCATGTAGTCTTCGTCAGAGGAGCTATCTGTGTCATCTTTTGTTAACTTTTTCTTTGGATGCTTGCAGGTGGGACCACATGGTGGCCATGGGCAATATTGTGCTTTTGGACAATGCGAGGGGAATGTCATCATTTGATTGGGTGGCTGAACATTAGGTGGACAAGTGCTGGTACTAGCTCTGGATAATGAAGGTTTTTCTAATAACGATAGATCCTGGAGCTGTTGGAGATGCTGGCTTAAGGGTAGAAAGTCAGTCCAAGGGTCTTGAGCATCTTGGAACAAGAAATCTGTGAAATCCGATTTTTCCTCTTTGATGATGATACCTGTGGGCTTTGGTTTTGAAATTGCCGAAGGAGTTGGAATCATAATGATGTCATGTTGTGGACCTAAAGACGTATGGAATATGTCTTTATGTAGTTCAGGTTGGTGATTGAGGTGGCAAAGGAAATTTTGAAGGTTTTTCTGGATGCAATTGTCTTGTTCAAGGATTGCTGGGTGTGGTGTTGTGAACCATTCGAATACTTGATCTTGAGTCCAAAAAGAGTTGGTGTTCGGATGCTGGAAATATGGCCTGTGGATAATGAACACTGAGGTGAACATTCAATGTCTGAAGGTATTTCGAAGTATGATTCTGGTTGGGATGGTTGTGCTTGTTCTATTTCTTCAAGTTGTGTATCAAAATTTTAGTAATATCTGCATAAGCACCTTCTAAATCAGTGATTGAAGGTGAACATTCTGTTTCAGATTCTGTCACAGAAGTATCAGTTTTTATGGAATCAGTGGAAACTTCAATGTGATGGGAAGCATATTGATGCATGGGTTTTTTTATCCTTGGATTGAGATGGTTGTGGGGTAAGAACATGAGTATGTTCTAGAGAACCTTGTTATTGTGTGGTAGTGGAGATTGGTTAATGAATTTTGATAGGTCTTGGTTGGGGCTTAGGTTTTGGTTTTGGCTGAGGTGGCTGTGGCATATTTTTTAAGAGAGTATGTGTAATTCCAAATAGTTTAGAAGGATCATACAGTTTCTTTGGTGCAAGCATGTGACTGAATTGATGGTAAGTTGGACTAATTGTAGGTATGGGAGGTGATTTGGTGAAGAGTGTAGGCCTTTGTTTTTTGAATTCAATATGATCAAGCTCTGCCTTTAGCCGTCTGATTTCTCTCTCATTTTGGTCAAACCCAGGGCCATAGTATCTTTGACTAAGCATGATTCTTAAGTCTGCATCCAGTTGGGAGATTCTGGATTGTAAATCTTGGTAGATCTGCTGCATTTGAAAGGTTATTGAGTCAACCTTGGTTTTGATCTGGTCAATTCATAAACTGATCTTATCAACCTTTTTGTGGATGTCTACCAATGTGTCATTTTGTGCTCTAGCATTCTGTGTTTGCCAGTTGAGGACTGATTCAAATGGTTTAGGTTCTTCTAGGTGACCAACAGAGGTTATGGCCAAAGGAATGATAGGCTTTGTTACAACCTTTTTTTTGGGAATCAGATTGGGGTTCTAAAGATGGGAAATTCACATAATAGTCTTTGGATGATAAAGAAAAAATCATGCAGGCAATGGGTTCAGGAGTAGAAGTCTGGTTTAGATTTGGTGAAAAGCTTTCAGTTTTGCAATCCATTTGAGTTCTTTTTTGTATAAGTGTTGTGCAAATTTTAATGTACTCGCAAGCGCACGAATCTGTTGTAGTATAGATCAATGGTGTTGAGTGTCGATCCCACGAGGAGGTGGATTTTAATTGTGTATCGAATTAATTTTGTAAATGAGTGGTTGGATTTATGGTGGAAATGATTTGGAATATGTTAAGACTTAAATTAAAATGGCGAGAATAAATTCTAAAATTGGAATTGCAATGGAGAGAATAAATTGAAGAGAAAATCTATTAAATTGACGTACTTGGGTATTCGGATCCGTATCAACATGCATCATGGGCTAAATAGTCCGTATTAATGCCAATTAAATCATGAGGGGGGAATCCACACCTCATGAACCACGTTCTAATCAATATGGTGCTAAGGGCTTATCGTGCCAAATAATAATAACCTTATACTAGAGGGCCGGTGAAACCAAGGCGGTACTAGATAAGATTAGTATTATTTGTCGACGAGAAGTCAAAACATCCACAAACACTAGAGGGGAAGAGAAAATAAATTTACCAAATTAAGCCCATGACACATGTTGAGACTTCACCTTCAACCCAAGCTTGAAAGAAAATTAGCTACTCATAATTGAACTAGGGGTAAAATGGGAATTTATTAAAATACAAAGAAAATACAAGATAGAGAGGGAATTACAGAAAATGGAGTCCAAAAATGGATTCAGGGATATCAAATTAGGGGGGAGAGGCCCCCTTTTTATAGATACATGGAGTAAATCATGGCCATCGGATTAAAAACAGTTTGGACACTCAGGATTGCGCCACGTCATCAGTCAACAGTCCACGGTTTGACCACGCGGATGAACAGTAACACGGTTTGACTTGACTTTGAATAGTAACGCGGTTTGACCCGGATGAACAGTAACGCGGTTTGGTTGAAAATAATCCTGTGTGATGCATGCACTGTACGCGAGATTTTTCGTCCACTGATATGCTGCCACGTCACCATCAACAGTACATAAGAATTTTAGTCCAACAGGATCGTGACACCTCATCAGTCAATGCCACATCATCGGTCAATGCCACGTCATCGATCCGTCTGTGTGAACAGTGCCGTGAACAATAACGTATACAGTCCTATATACGTGAATAGTACCGTACATGTGAATAGTGTCATTTTTCTTTTTATGCTCCTCCTAAGGTTTTCGACCGTCCTGAGTTCAAAAGTGATGTCCGTTTTGCCGTCTGATCTCTCCTTTATTGTGAAATGACTATAATGCCCCTAAAATACATAAATTACTTAATTAAAATAAAACACACGTAATTAAATCACAAGAATGTTAAATACATAAAAGTAAGGGTTGTTAGTAAGACTTGAAATGTAAAATAACGGTTTTCTCCTTTATAAATATGCATTTTCTAACACTCAACACACCCTCCAACCAGCTTATTGCTAGTCCTTAGCAAATAAAGCGAAAACAAAATTCAAATTCAAAATGATTTTTTTTTTTTTTAGAAGATGCGTTTCTAGAGGCACTACTCTCCATATTCAGCCATCTTCGACTCAAAAGTTGGAAAATGTATATTTATAGAGGAGAAAATAAAAAGAAGAAGAAAAATGAACATCAAAACTTAATAAAGAAAAAGAAATTTTTTTTTCGAACAATGAAGATGCGTTTCTAGAGTAACTACACTCCATATTCAGCCATCTTCAACACAAAAAGTTAGCAACAGTTAGTTTCTACAATAAAAAATTAGTAAAAACTTAACCAAGATTCCACAATTGTCGACTATTCCCTCCCCCCAACCAGAACGAAACATTGTCCTCAATGTTGTAAAAGAAAGAAGTAGAGTTTAGAAGACATCACCTGGGTGGTGCAACACAGAAGAAAATATTTACAGGCGGAGAGTTAAATCTAATTTGTACTTCTTACTGCGGCTACTGTTACCATTATTATTTGGTCGCTCCAACACAAAGGTCCAGGGGTCTGGCTCCGGTTTATAAGCTTGTAACATATCAAGTAGCTCAGTAGCAGTGTGAACACAAATAAAGAGTTTTTTCACATTAGAAGGAATGAAATAGTTTTTTATTGCATGGTTAAGAAATGCGATAAAGCCATCATAAAAGTTATTGACATTTAACAAACCGATGGGTTTCTGGTGAATGTGTAGATGGGCCCAAGATGCTAGTGTCATAAGTGCCTCTAGTGTTGCAAGATCTCCTGGAAGGAAAATAAAAGCATCAGCATAATTAAGCATTTCAGTTATTCTTTCTCGCATACCTGAGACGACTAACTCTTCTCCAGTTGATGAGTCAGACGAACTGCCCAATGGTTTTAGGACTCTTGGGATGATGCCTAACACTTGACTTCCTCTGATAAAAGTTGCTTCTGAGACCATTTTTGATAACCCTCGATTACCTCCTCCATACACTAAGTGTAATTTTCTCGCTGCTATACTTCGACCAAGATCGATGGCTGCCTCAACGAACTCTTTATGTTTGCCATAGGTAAATCCAGAAAGCACACAAATGTTCTTGAATTGTCTATTGGGAGTAGCTGCCATTGTGATACTTCTCGAAAACAATTTGTGAGTGCTTGACAAAAAAGAAATCACATTTAAGAGTCTTGGTGATAGTGGGTCATGGTTGTGTATGAGGTAATATGTCAGTGTCAAATAACGCGTAAAGCACGTGGCTCGCAAGTCAAAAAGAAAACAGTAAAAAGGAAAAAGCAAACAATAATAAAATTATTAAAGACAATAATGCAAACAATAAGACAATAGTGAAATAAAATAACAATAAAGTAAAAGGATATTTACAGGTAGTTGCGACTGTGGCTCACATCTTCCTCTGGTTTTACGTTCAGAAACGGCTTGAACGCCCTCTATGGGTCGAGGATAGGCTTCCTATCCAGTTTTCTTATAAACTGGCAAACAGGGTCGTTTATAGTCAGATTCCCGAGACTATATCGTGCATGCTCTTTCTGGAATAATAGCCATAACTGGAGAATCGCTCCTTGCACATATCCACTGGGATACGTTTCAAGAGACAAAAGGATATCATCCAATGACTCCTTATTCAAGCCATCCCTAATGAATTGAATCTTATCTTCCCTGTTATCAGACACCATTCCTAAAGAACATGGGTTTTTATTGCAACTCATTCTGGCACATTTATGACAAGCAACAGAAATTCTTCGAGCTCGTCATTTTCTTGCATAATTTCCTTTACCACAACCAGGCATGAATGCAATAAATTTTGGAGGTAACTCACCTGCCGATCGTACTTTAGCCTCGATTAACCAACGGATGTCAGCAGGTATGTTATTCCTCATGAGTAATCGCATGCGTTCAGACCGAGCTTTATAGATCGTAAGGAGGGCATTCTGAGGAAGTGAAGGGAATCGCTTGTGAAGCTTCGCTAGAATCTCGTTTCTGTCCATACCTTTGCCTCAGAATATCAGTTATTATAGGAAACTGAAGTAACCGACTTGATTGTCACGGAGTACCGTTATCCGCCACTTCACCGGGGTAACAAACTAAAGCACACAAACAGAAAAACAAATTAAAACACACAAAGAAAATTAAAATCGTCCTCTTATTGAATTTACCTCAAGCTCCAACTGGATGTCGTAAACACTTCTCTCAATGTCTCTGAGTTGGCTTTCTAAACCCTCAACATAGGCTACTAACTCTGGTGGTTGTAGAGCCCAAATGCGATGTGTTTTACAAAATTGAATCTGTCTTTTGAGATGAGTTTTGACACGTTGAAGTGGTTTAAGAATGTTCAGGAGGAATGGTCTAAGTAAGGTACTCATGATTAAAAACGATAAAAGAAAACTTAATAGTTAAACAAACACACTTATGCAAAAATAATTTTAATTAGCAGAAGAATAATATAAAGAAAGAAAAAAATTAAATCAACGAAAAGAAAAAAAAATCAATTCAAATCTGGTGGGTCACTCAAATTTATTTCGGTGTCTTCTCCATGTGATTGGTATTCTAGATATGGCTTTAATCTTTGACCATTAACTTTAAACGTGACACCGTTCTTTGGGTCCTTAATTTCAATTGCCCCATGTGGAAAAACAGTATGAACAATAAATGGGCCAGACCAACGAGAGCGTAACTTACCTGGGAATAGGTGCAAGCGAGAATTGAATAAAAGCACTTTCTGACCTGGAGTGAAAGATTTTCTCATAATTTTCTTGTCATGGAAGACTTTCATTCGTTGCTTGTAAATCTTGGCATTTTCGTACGCGTCATTGCGAATTTCTTCAAGTTCTGCCAGCTGTAATCTTCTTTCTGAGCTGGCTTGCTGCATGTCAAAATTGAATTTCTTGATGGCCCAATACGCACGATGCTCGAGTTCCATAGGTAGGTGGCAAGCTTTTCCATACACTAGCCTGTCGGGTGACATCCCAATCGGGGTCTTGAAAGCCGTTCTATATGCCCATAATGCATCATCAAGTCTTAATGACCAATCTTTCCTGTCTGGCCTCACCGTTTTTTCTAATATGTGCTTTATTTCTCGATTGGATATCTCAACTTGGCCACTGGTTTGCGGATGATACGGAGTTGCCACTTTGTGTGTGATTGAATACTTTGTCAAAAGAGCTTTGAATGCTTTGTTACAAAAGTGGGCACCACCATCACTGATTATCGCTCGAGAGAATCCAAAGCGTGAAACAATGTTGCTTTTCAAAAATGCTATCATCACCTTGTGATCATTGGTCCTACATGGAATTACTTCTACCCATTTCGATACGTAGTCAACAGCAACCAATATGTATTGATGGCCAAAAGAAGGAGGAAAGGGTCCCATGAAGTCGATACCCCATACGTCAAAAATCTCAACCACTAAAATTAGATTTAGTGGCATCATATTCCTTCGCGTAATGCTCCCCATTCGTTGACACCTATCACATGAAGAACAGAAAGTGTAAGCGTCTCGAAATATAGTTGGCCAATAGAAACCACATTGTAAAACTTTAGTCGCTGTTTTCTTAGCATTGAAATGGCCTCCACAAGCTTGTTCATGGCAGAATGAAAGAATATTCTGAATTTCACTTTCTGGGACACATCGTCTAACAATTTGATCAGCACAATACTTGAACAAATACGGGTCATCCCAAAAGAAATTCTTTATCTCTGCAAAGAATTTAGCCTTGTCTTGCTTGGTCCAATGCTCTGGAAGTTTACCTGTAACAAGATAATTAACTATATCAGCATACCAAGTAATACTTCCACACTCATTAATTGTTCATCTGGAAATGACTCATTTAATGGTAATTGTTCTATAATTGTGTCAAAATGGAGATGAGAGAGATGGTCCGCCACAATATTTTCTGTCCCTTTCTTATCTTTAAATTCCAAGTCAAATTCCTGCAAAAGTAACACCCAATGAATTAGTCTAGCTTTTGCATCTTTCTTTGTGAGAAGATATTTAAGAGCAGCATGATCCGTGAATATAATTATTTTACAACCAATGAGATATGATCGAAATTTTTCCAATGCAAACACTACTGCTAGCATTTCTTTTTCAGTAGTTGAATAGTTCAACTGTGCATCATTTAATGTCATACTAGCATAGTAAATAACGTGGGGAATTCGATCAACTCTTTGTCCTAATACTGCTCCTACTGCATAGTCAGATGCATCACACATGAGCTCAAATGGTAAGCTCCAGTTTGGGGGCTGAATGATGGGTGATGATGTCAACAAATGCTTTAATTTTTCAACTGCCACAAGACATGAATCATTAAAGAAAAAAGGTGCATCCTTAGCAAGTAAATTGCACAAGAGTCTAGAAACTTTGCTAAAATCTTTAATGAAACGTCTATAGAAACCAGCATGCCCAAGGAAAGATCTTACTTCTCTAACTGTTTTGGGTGGAGGAAGATTAGAAATGAGATCCACCTTGGCTTTGTCAACCTCAATACCTTTGCTCGAAATGATGTGACCGAGAACAATACCTTGTTTTACCATTAAATGGCATTTCTCCCAATTTAAGACCAAGTTCTTCTCGATACATCTCTGCAGAACTAGTGTTAGATGATGTAAACATTGATCAAACGAATCACCAAAGACAGAAAAGTTATCCATAAAGACTTCAAGGAATCGTTCAACCATATCAGAAAAAATGTTCAACATGCATCGTTGAAATGTAACAGGTGCATTACATAATCCAAATGGCATTCTCCTATATGCAAATGTGCCAAAAGGGCAAGTGAAAGTAGTTTTCTCTTGATCTTTTGGTGCTATGAGAATCTGATTGTATCGTGAGTAGCCATCTAGAAAGCAATAAAATTCATGGCCTGCTAATCTATCAAGCATTTGATCAATAAATGGTAAAGGAAAATGGTCTTTACGTGTGACAGAATTCAACTTTTTATAATCAATGCATACACGCCATCCTGTAGTTACTCTAGTGGGTATCAATTCATTATCAGCATTGGTAACTACTGTGACTCCTGACTTTTTGGGGACAACTTGTACAGGACTGACCCATGAACTATCAGAAATGGGGTAAATGATACATGCGTCTAATAGCTTAAGGACTTCTGTTCTAACAACTTCTTTCATGTTAGGATTTAACCGACGTTGCATCTCTCTAGTAGTTTTAGCATTTTCATCAAGGTGAATGTAATGCATGCAGTCTACTGGGTTTATACCTTTTATGTCTGCTATGGTCCATCCTAATGCCCCTTTGTGCTCTTTCAAAACATCTAACAACTTACTTTTTTGTTCGTCAATGAGGGATGATGAGATGATTACCGGCAGAGTGCTTTCTTCTCCCAAAAACGCATATTCCAAAGTGTTGGGCAATGGTTTGAGCTCGAGTTTCGGTGGTGATTCTGATGATGGAATGAGTTGCTTCTCTGATGGTGCTAGTTGTTCAACTCTTGACTTCCATTTATTAGTATCCATAGATGGTGCTGAGTCAAGCAGGGCGTTGACCTCATCGACCGATCTGTCAATATCAAAATCCAAACCAAAGTGAGTTAAACATGTTTGTAAAGGATCATCACTAAGGTTTGAAAGAAAAGTGTCATCAACTAATGCTTCAATTAAATCCACATCAACAATTCCATCATCTGCACTGTGAGGTTGTTTGGCAATGTTGAAGATGTTCAGCTCCATAGTCATGTTGCCGAAAGACAATTGCATATTTCCAGTCCTGCATTGAATGTGAGCATTCGCAGTTGCCAAGAAAGGTCGGCCTAGAATAATGGGGATGTGCTTCCTTGAATCCTGTATTGGTTGAGTGTCAATTACAATGAAATCAACAGGAAAATAAAACTTGTCTACCTGGATAAGCACGTCCTCCACAATACCACGAGGTATTTTTGTGGACCGATCTGCAAGTTGTAACACCACTGGAGTTGGGTGTAATTCTCCTAGTCCAAGTTTCACAAATACAGAGTAAGGCAACAGATTTACACTAGCTCCTAAATCCAACAAAGCATTCTCAATTGTGTGGTTCCCTATACTACATGAGATAGTGGGGGAGCCTGGGTCTTTGCATTTTAAAGGAATTTTATGTTGGAGTATAGAACTAACGTTTTCTGTTAAAAATGCATTCTTTTGAACATGCATATTTCTCTTTTTAGTACAAAGGTCTTTAAAAAACTTGGCATAAGATGGAACTTGCTTAATAGCATCAAGCAAAGGGATGTTAACACTTACCTGTTTGAAGATTTCGAGAATCTCACCTGTGGATTTTCCCTTCTTTCCTTTCGCTAACCTCTGAGGAAATGGAGCTTTAGGAACATATTCTCGTGGGTTGGTTTCTTCTTTTTCCTCCGGTGGTGAGTCCTCAACATTCACAGGTACAATTTGATTTTCTTTTGTCACCGGCATCTCCACTTTGTTGTCGACTTCTTTTCCTTTTCACAAGGTTATGACTGCTTTGACTTCTCCATGCTGCTGTGGTGAACTGGTACTTGCTTCATGCACTCCTTTAGGGTTAGGCACTGGTTGACTTGGAAACTTACCTTTCTCAACGGTCATTGCCAAGGTCTGAACTGAAGAAGCAAGTTGTCCCACCATCTTCTCGAGGCTTGAAACTGATTGGGCTTGTGAATTGAAGCCCGCTCTCAATTCATTTCGTAGTCCATCAATGGTGCGGTTCTGTTGCTCAATCGTAGAGTGAGTAAGATTCTTGAGATTCTGGAATGAATCCTCCCATGGTCTAGGTTGAGAGTAGTTCTGGTTCTGATTGTATGGTCTAAATGGGGGCTGAGAGGCTTGAGGAATTTGCGGAATTGGTTGCATTGGTGGAGCTGGAGCTGCTGGTCCATTCTGTTGGAATCCTTGAAACCATGAAAAATTGGGGTGGTCTCTCCATCCAGGATTATATGTGTTGGAGTATGGGTTGTAATTCGATGGTTTTCTTATTACACCTATGGCATTGGCTTGATCTGAGTATGAGTCATGGTCATGTGATTCTGTTGATTTAGCAGTCGATAACGATGCTATTTGTCAAGCAAGACCTTCAACCATCTCCTTGACTTCTTTAATTTCTGAACTTGACTCGCCAATGTGAACCTCATTTACTCCCTTAATTCTTCTAGTAGTCCTGAGTGATCGACTCCGTTGTTGGGAATTATCTGCTTGTCGCTGGAAGAATTCCCAAATCTCTGATGCACTTTTTGACATTAGCTCTCCTCCACTCGTTGCCATTAGCCATTCTTGCACATTCGGCAATAATCCCTCCAAAAAGTATTGGCATTGGTGCCATTTCTCGTACCCATGATGTGGACACTTCAAGAGTAGCCCATTGAATCGCTCTCATGTTTCGAAAAATTGCTCGTCCTCTCTCTGGGTAAACTCCGAGATTTCCCTGCGAATAGCATTGGTTTTATGCACTGGGAAATATTTATTCAAAAATTTCGTTACCATTTGTTCCCATGATGCAATACTATTAGCAGGTAATGTATTAAGCCATGAACGAGCTCTATCTTTTAAAGAAAATGGGAATAATCTGAGTTTAACATCATCGTCTGAAAAATTTTCGTATTTAAAAGTTTGACAAATAGCATGAAAATCATTCAGATGATTATATGGATCCTCATTTTCTAGGCCATAAAATGTTGGAAGACAATTTAGCACACTAGGTTTTAGTTTAAAGCTCCTAGCAGCTACATTTGAGTATCTTATGCATGATGTGCTCAAATTAGCTAAAGGACTGAAGTAGTCCTTAAATGGCCTCTCCTGTGGTTGCAAATCCATTCCAAATTTATTTTTAATGTGCTTTTGTGTGCGAAGTGTTTTCTCAAGTTCAAGGTCTATAGGTTCAAGATTAGGTAATAATGACCTACGACCATGCATGCAAGACAAATAAAATAAAAATAAAGATGGGAACAAAACAAATAAAAATAAAGAAGAGGGAGAAATTACGATACTAACCTTATTGCGCTATTACAACCTTTCTATAAAAATACACAAAATAAATACGTGAAATAAATTAACTAAAAATTAAATTAATAAAATAAAATAAAAATTACAAAGAAAAATAAATTGAAAATTAAATTACAAAATGTTAAAGAAGAGAAAAAGAAAAGAAATACTAACCTTTATATGTAGATTCACTTTTTTTTCTTTTTTTTAATTAAAAAAAATACAAGAAAATAAATAAAAGAAATTATTCACAAAAATTAATTCTATGAATTAAAATTACTTACCTCCCCGGCAACGGCGCCAAAAACTTGTTGTGCAAATTTTAATGTACTCGCAAGCGCACGAATCTGTTGTAGTATAGATCAATGGTGTTGAGTGTCGATCCCACGAGGAGGTGGATTTTAATTGTGTATCGAATTAATTTTGTAAATGAGTGGTTGGATTTATGGTGGAAATGATTTGGAATATGTTAAGACTTAAATTAAAATAGCGAGAATAAATTCTAAAATTGGAATTGCAATGGAGAGAATAAATTGAAGAGAAAATCTATTAAATTGACGTACTTGGGTATTCGGATCCGTATCAACATGCATCATGGGCTAAATAGTCCGTATTAATGCCAATTAAATCATGAGGGGGGAATCCACACCTCATGAACCACGCTCTAATCAATATGGTGCTAAGGGCTTATCGTGCCAAATAATAATAACCTTATACTAGAGGGCCGGTGAAACCAAGGCGGTACTAGATAAGATTAATATTATTTGTCGACGAGAAGTCAAAACATCCACAAACACTAGAGGGGAAGAGAAAATAAATTTACCAAATTAAGCCCATGACACATGTTGAGACTTCACCTTCAACCCAAGCTTGAAAGAAAATTAGCTACTCATAATTGAACTAGGGGTAAAATGAGAATTTATTAAAATACAAAGAAAATACAAGATAGAGAGGGAATTACAGAAAATGGAGTCCAAAAATGGATTCAGGGATATCAAATTAGGGGGGAGAGGCCCCCTTTTTATAGATACATGGAGTAAATCATGGCCATCGGATTAAAAACAGTTTGGACACTCAGGATTGCGCCACGTCATCAGTCAACAGTCCACGGTTTGACCACGCGGATGAACAGTAACACGGTTTGACTTGACTTTGAATAGTAACGCGGTTTGACCCGGATGAACAGTAACGCGGTTTGGTTGAAAATAATCCTGTGTGATGCATGCACTGTACGCGAGATTTTTCGTCCACTGATATGCTGCCACGTCACCATCAACAGTACATAAGAATTTTAGTCCAACAGGATCGTGACACCTCATCAGTCAATGCCACATCATCGGTCAATGCCACGTCATCGATCCGTCTATGTGAACAGTGCCGTGAACAGTAACGTATACAGTCCTATATACGTGAATAGTACCGTACATGTGAATAGTGTCATTTTTCCTTTTATGCTCCTCCTAAGGTTTTCGACCGTCCTGAGTTCAAAAGTGATGTCCGTTTTGCCGTCTGATCTCTCCTTTATTGTGAAATGACTATAATGCCCCTAAAATACATAAATTACTTAATTAAAATAAAACACACGTAATTAAATCACAAGAATGTTAAATACATAAAAGTAAGGGTTGTTAGTAAGACTTGAAATGTAAAATAACGTTTTTCTCCTTTATAAATATGCATTTTCTAACACTCGACAATAAGGGTAACGGAGCTGGTGGAGGTGGAGGGTCATATGGCGGTTTTGCTTCTGTGTGGTTACAAGGAGAATGAGTTTTCTTTTCCTTTTTAAATCTTGATTGTCCTCTTCCTAATCATCCCAATAGGGACAATTTGGGTCGCACCTTCCGGATCCTGGAGCATCCCATCGAAAGTGTCTGTTTAACTTCGCAGGGTATACTGGGTACCCTTATGAGTTAAATCATGTGATTGGCAGATCTTCTTGAGTTATTTGAACAGTCGTGATCATTGAAGAATAAATGAATGATAACCTTGGAGGCTCTTGAGGAGCGCTAGGTAGTGGCTAAGAGGTACTCGGTGGAGGTTGAAAAGTCATTATGATAGTACCATCTAGCCTTCTTTCAAACATACTTTCTGATGTCTGAATTGGGGCTATATTGTTATTGAATTTCTTATAATTTGAAATCCATTCTAGCAGTATCAGTTTTATGAGTTCATAGTGAGGGATTTGTCTCGGGATTTGGATGATGTTGGAATTTGGTCTGATTTTACTAATACCATAAGAGCATCAGAGTGGTTTTCAAGTGTGTGAAGATCTAAGGCATGGTTTTGAAGCCTATAGACCAACTGATGGTGTAAGGTAGCCATTTTTGCTGAGGAGATTTGTTCTGCTCCTTGAATTTGAACTTGAACTTTCAAAGCAGTTGACAGGTTAGTATATTAGAGAGATAAATTGAAATTGGGGTAGAAAGTGAGAAGAATACTTCCTGCATGCAAAGTAGTTAGAACAGTACCAACTACTGCATACTGATATTGTTTGAATCTGGTGTCAAGCATAGCAATTCTGGCTGTAACAGGTAATCTTTTCCTTCCATGTAAGGTCAGGATTAATCGGACTCCTCCAAGATGGAGATGAGTATAACCTTCTCTTTTACAGTTGGAAATCAATTCTGGAGGTATTTCTATAGTAACATACTGCTCAGCTGTGGTAGCTTGAAGAGTGCACTGATCTAGTTTAGAGGACTGAATGTATTCTTTTGGGTGAGGTCTTTTAGTAGAGATAAGGGTTCTTATACTTCTAGTAAAAGAGTGTCCTCTCTTGTAGATTTGGGTAAAGACAGAGTAGAAAAAAAGGGAGATTGGAGTAATTGTAGAAGTAGAAGTGTCATGAGATGAAGTAGATGCCATGAGTGAAAATTTCTCTGTTTCTAAAGCCTAACTACTTTTCAAAGAAATAGGGAAGACGCTTTTCAAGATACATATGTGTATTATTCTTAACTAATAAGGATGATGCTCTTGATGCTTTTAAAGTACTTTGTAAGAAAATTCAAAATGAAAAAGGGTAAGGTATTGCATGCATTAGAAGTGATCATGGAGGAGAGTTTGAAAACTATGCATTTGAAACCTTTTACAATAATCTAGGCATTGTGCATCAATTTTCATCACCTAGAACTCCACAAAAAAATGGAGTTATTGAGAGAAAGAATATGTCTATTTAAGAAATGGCTAGAACTATGTTGAATGAAAATTCCTTACCTAAGTATTTTTGGCCTGAGGCCGTTAACACTACTTGTTATGTTTTAAATTGTGTATTGATTAGACCTAATCTTAATAAAACTCCATATGAGCTTTGAATAGATAGAAAACCCAATATTGGTTATTTCAAAGTTTTTGGATGCAAATGTTTTATTTTGAACACAAAAGATAATCTTGGCAAATTTGATCCAAAATCCAATGTTGGTGTTTTTCTTCGATATTCAAATTCAAGCAAAGCTTATAGAGTTTATAACAAAAGAACTCTAGTTGTAGAAGAATCTATGCATGTTATATTTGATGAGTCTAACCCCTCATTTGCGGAGAAATGCATTATTTATGATAATGCAGATGGAGAGTTACAAGAAGAATTATCAAAGGATAAACAAGAGAATGCACCACAAAGAAATCAAGAGGATGGACAATAAGAGCAAACAAATATGGAGCAACATGAAGGTACTTCTCAAGCACTCCCCAAGGAATGGAGGTATGTTTCTTCTCATCCTAAGGATGTAATTTTAGGAGATCCATCACGAGGTGTTACAATTAGATCCTCACTTAGGAATACTTGTGAGCATAATGCATTTATTTCTCAAATTGAACCCAAATCCTTTGCGGATGAGAAAAATGATGAATCTTGGATTATGACAATGCAAGAGGAGTTAAATCAATTTGAGAGAAACAATGTGTGGGAATTAGTTCTTAAACTGGAACATCAATCCATCATAGGTACTAAATGGGTATTTCGAAATAAGATGATGAATCCAGTGTGGTTGTAAGGAACAAAGCTAGATTAGTGGCTCAAGGTTACAACCAAGAAGAAGGAATTGATTTTGATGAAACATTTGCACTCGTAATTAGACTAGAATCAATTAGAATGTTGTTGGCATTTGTATGTCATAAAGATTTCATTTTATTTCAAATGGATGTGAAATGTGCTTTCTTAAATGGTTATATTATGGAAGAAGTGTATGTAAAACAACCTCCTAGTTTTGAAAATGAAAAATTTCCAAATCATGTTTATAAGTTATTTAAAGCTTTGTATGGATTAAAACAAGCACTCAGAGCATGGTATGATAGGCTTAAGAATTTCTTATTAGATAACGGTTTTTCAATGGATAAAGTGGATACTACTCTCTTTGTTAAGCATAAGAACTAAGATATTCTTATTGTTCAAATTTATGTTGATGATATTATTTTTGGTTCTACTAATAAATTGTTGTGTAAAGAATTTTAATCTTGTATGAGTAAAGAATTTGAAATGAGTATGATGGGCGAGTTGAAGTACTTTCTTGGGCTACAAATAAAACAAAATGAGGAAGGAATTTTCATAAATCAAGGCAAGTATGTGCAAGACATACTCAAGTGATTTAGCATTGATGATTCAAAGACCAAAAGCACTCCAATGAGCACAACAATTAAGCTTGACAAAGATGAAAAAGGCAAAGAAGTGGATATCAAAATGTATCGAGGTATGATCGGATCTTTACTTTACTTAACCGCAAGTAGACCCGATATCATGTTTAGTGTATGTTTGTGTGCAAGATTTCAATCATGTCCCAAGGAATCTCATTTACTTGATGTAAAAAGAATTTTTTGTTATTTAAGTGGAACCATAGATCTTGGCCTTTGGTATCCTAGAGGCACTCATATAGATTTAATATGTTATTCGGATGCGGACTTTGCTGGATACAAAGTTGATAGGAAAAGCACTAGTGGAACTTTCCATTTACTAGGTCATTCGCTTGTTTCTTGATTTAGTAAGAAACAAAATTTGGTTGCACTTTCAACCATCGAGGCCGAATATATCACCGTCGGGAGTTGTTGTGCACAAGCACTTTAGATGAAACAAACACTTAGAGATTAAGGCATTAATCTTGAACAAATTCCTATTAAGTGTGATAATATTAGTGCTATAAATCTTTCAAAGAATCCCATTCAACACTCTAGAACCAAGCATATAGAAATTAGACATCATTTCTTGAGAGATCATGTTCAAAAGGGAGATATTGCATTAGAGTTTATTTCTACGGAAAAACAACTTGTCGATATTTTTACAAAACCTCTTTGCGAAGATCAATTTTCAAAAATTCAGCATGAACTTGGGATGATGAAATTTTCACATTAACATTTCTACTCATGTTATTTAGTCTAACGAAATTGATTGATTGATTAGTTGATGATTTTCTTTATGACTATGAAGTGTTTGATCATGATTAATAAGTGAGGTGTTTGTATTATTATTTTTTATATGTGTATGCATTAATTGTTTAAATACATGTACCTTCATGAATTATGAATTAAACTGGTCCTTAAAACATTTTTGGATCAATGAAATGATCTTAAAATGTATTATTTGTGACCAAATACTGAAACAAATGTGCGAAATCATAAGTTCTAGAAAACGGATTGCCGTTATTTCAATAAACGGCTAACCGTTTTAGGGCAGAAACCATGGCAAGCATTCTGGACACTGTCGGTTTGCCGATAGTACCTTAACAGCTCGCTGTTTTCATGAAAATTTTTGGGGAGCTCACTGGACGCTGTC
Source organism: Citrus x clementina (assembly GCF_000493195.1). Classification (NCBI taxonomy): domain Eukaryota; kingdom Viridiplantae; phylum Streptophyta; class Magnoliopsida; order Sapindales; family Rutaceae; genus Citrus; species Citrus x clementina. The sequence continues at coordinate 14,987,439 of NW_006262688.1, read as the reverse complement.
GGTTAGCCGATAATTCATTAACGGCTTGCCGTTTTCATGAAAATTTTTGGAAAGCTCACTGGACGCTGTCGGGTAGTCGATAATTCATTAACGGCTTGCCGTTTTCATGAAAATTTTTGGGAAGCTCACTGGACGTTGTCGGGTAGCCGATAATTCATTAACGGCTTGACGTTTTCATGAAAATTTTTGGGAACTCTCTGGACGCTGTTGGCTCACCGATATCTTTATAACGGCTCGCCATTATCACACGTTAAGTGTACAATGACCTATCTTCTTCCCCATTTCGTTTTGCCTTTAGACTTTCTTCCTCTCTCAACCCGCGGTTGCACCTGTTCCCTTTTCACAAATCCATCTCTTTTCTTGCCATTTTTCACCAAATTGTAGAATTACAAACCATTATTATCTCCTTTAGAACATTTTTAACCGATCAAAACTTGTTTTTGATTCAAAAATTGAAAAATCCCCAAACTCAAACCCTAGAACCAGTCGCTCTACCTTTGCCAAAATTGACCTGAATTTCTTCCATTTTCTATCTAATTTCACCTTATAATCACTTTTTCATATCTCAAAATTCCTTTCTACATTTTCAAATTCCTTCAAAAATCATCAATGGCTTCACAACCAAGGCGTACCCGAACCAAGCAAGCAGCTCCAAGCAATCCCAGCTCCTTCAGGCTTGTTTCTCAAGATTTTGACAGCCTAAATTTTCCAAATGGTCAACTGGCTCAACGGTTTCATGAGAAATTTATGGAAAAAGCGGTAATTCCCTCTTTCTATATTGATATCGACGATTTCTCTGATATTACTATATGTGGTAGAACTTTGCTTCAAATGTTAAGACAGTGGGATGAAGCTTTAGGCATTGAAGAACGAATCTATGAAAATTTAGTTAAGGTATTTTATTGTAATATAGAGATTTCTGTTAATCGAAAAGATAGAGTTGTAACACATGTTGGAGGTGTTAGGATTGAGTTCGATATGTTTGAGCTTAATCGTATTCTTGGAATATCATGTTAGGGGCTAAACCTGTATACTGTTAGAAAAGAGCTTCACTTTAGTCAGTTTACTCACATTGAGGGCGTTAGGAATATTTGTAGACGTCACGATCTCTCTGATGAGGTCTGCTCATTGTCCTTTCGATCTCAATTGTTACCTTTCCAAGTCTGTATTCTTCATAGTATTCTCCAGAACATGATTACACTTAGGCATGGACATGCTGATGAAGTGACTAGATTAGATGTCGGTTTACTTGACTCTCTCATCCGAGGAAGGCAAGTGCACCTTTCATTCACAATTATGCGTCATATGCTCTCTACAACTACAGTGTCTAACAGGTCTCTTGCATATGGTAGCATTATTAGTAAGATTCTGTGATACTTTCATGTTCCTTTGACCGAACCTGTCTATGTTGAGACCAAAAAGTTGGGTAGGGAAATAATTTCGGGGATTGGTTTTCATTGAGGCAAGGCAAGTGGATCAAGGTTACCTCCTCTGAGAATGAAGATACTTTGGTAGCTCCGGATGATAACCGCATGCTCAATGACGTTTATTCCGAGGATGAGTTACCCGACTTTCATCTTGGCGCTAGACCATGTGCCCCCCGCCGAGCAGCAGTAGCATCCTCTCAGGATGACGAGCCAGCCAACCCTGCCAAGCCAGCTATGCCTCCTGCAGCATCGACCGTTCTTGAGGATCGCATTCAGCAGCTTTCGACAGAGTGGATGTCCTGTCCCAGTAGCAGCAGGTTCAATCTGACTTTGCGACCTTTCGGTAGCAAATGTTTGATCAGCAGATGGAGTTACTTGCTGGACAGCGCTGTATTCTTGGTCACCTTGGCTATGATCCTGACGGTTCTTCCTCAGCGCCCCCATCTTAGTTTTCTGCACCTATGTTTTTCGCATAGACATCACTCATTTCATGTAGTTATTATGATGTTATTTGTCTTTTGATTATGCTTGTGTTACTTTTATGATGATTTTGTTGGATGTGTGGACTTTATGATTGAGTTGATTTTGATGACATGTTTGGTTATTGCTTATGATTATGTTGATTTTGTTGGTATGGAGGTTGGTTGCTAATTTGGCATTTATATGAGAGTGTTTTAACTATTTTTGTTGTTGAGGATATGTTCATTTTTAAGTGGAGATTCTGTCGAAATTGTTTTCTAACATGGGTAATCTTTGAACTTCTCTTTTTAATCTTTTCACGCTCATTTCTTTTTTATGATGAAGGGGGAGATAATTTATATATAATTTGTTGTTGAAAAATTTTTCTTTTATTAAATTTTTTTTATGAGTTTAAAAATTGATGGGCACATATTTAGGGGAAGATAAATTCTACAAATATTTTACTTAGGGAGAGCAAAATTGCACAAGTATTTTCTTGAAAAGTTTGTCATCATCAAAAAGGGGGAGATTGTTAACATAAATATTTTTTTATTATTGATTTTGATGATAACAAACTTGATTAAGATTGATTAATCTTTTAAATCATCATTCTCACTTTATAAAGGCTTTGTATTCTATGAAAATGTTTCTGGTTATTCTCATGATAATGGTTTCAATTGAAAAAGCTTTGAGAACTTTGATAAATAACAAGTATTGCTTAAAATCCTGAAAATGGACCTATTTGACAAGTTTTATAAAGTTTTGGGTCATATTATAACTTTATAAAGTTTTGGGGTCAAACTATAATTTTATAAAAATTGTTCACTGTAGCAGTTACTATAGAAAACGGCGATCCGACATCTTGATAATGGTGATCCAACAATTTGAAAATTCAGTCCAACGGTCACATTGACCAGTCAAACGACGATCTGATATCTAGTTAACGGCGATCCGACAGTGAGCAAAAAGTCAATAACGGCTAGTTTTCAGCTCCAACTATAAATAAGCTCAATCAAATTCAAACTAAAATGATTCCAACAATTATTATTGAGCAAAGTCTTGAGCATACAACATTCATTGAGCCTTAAATTCTTGTATTCATCTCATTTACTCACATTTTGAATCTTCATTTGTAATCAAACACATTGTGTGAGAGAGATTTGTTTTGTAATATTCTTTAAAATCAAATTGAGTGATTGTAAGTGTTGGGGATACACTTGGGTTAAGAGATTGGGGGATAATCTCTTGTTGTAAAGGTTTATTGACACCTTAGAAGTCAAGTGTAAGCATTTGAAGCCTTGGAGGTTTGCTTAGTGGAATTCTCAAGCCCGGAAAGCTTGGAAGCGTGGACGTAGGCAAGGTTGGCCAAACCACGTAAAAATCCCTGCGTTTGAATCTCTCTTCCCTTATTTTTTTATATTGTGATAAATTTATTTGTTAATTGCTTTAAATTCGTTTTAGATTTGCATTGAGTTTTTACATTAGAATTGAATAATTTTTAGAATCTCAATTCACCCCCCTCTTGGGTTGCATAACTAGAATTTCATTCTTTTGGAGAAAATTAGACCATGAGAGAATCATAGTCTAAATACCTTAAATCACAAAGTTTTAATCATCAACGTTAGAAAGAAAATCTTGTTAAAAATTCATTAGAATTTAACTACTTTTATTTGAATTTGATTGAATACGTGCAAACACTAAACAACTTACCCATTTCAAATTGAATTATTATTATTAGAAGCTTAAAACATAAATTTTTGGCCTAATATGAAAGAGTTACTTCTTTTAGGTTTTGACTAATCAGAAAAACTTTACTTTTTTTGTTTCTATTTATAATACTAGAAAAAAAAAATCTTTTCAATTTTCATTTAGCATCATAAAAATTAAATCAACAAAGTTATTAGAAATCTTTATGTGAACTATATCATTGTCAAACCCATTATAAGTCTCTACAGATTTTATCAAATATACATAAAACGATTAGGAAAAAATAATTCTACCAGTATTCAGCTCCATTATGTTCTCATTATAAAACTAGAGGTATAAAAACAGAGGAAACAATAACTCCTCTTCATTGTTCTATTCAATTTTAATTTTATGTACTTTTTCAAAATTATGGATAATTAATTATAGAAGCAGATATGAGAAAAATAGCAGTAATTGGAGAATTATGAAATATTGATATATTTGTGAAATAAAACAAGAGATTTGTCTTTCTGAAGTTGGGAAGTAATTATAGGCTTTGTTTTGTATTTAAGAGGTTGTGGCTTTCATGGCTGGGTAATTGAATGATGCATTATTATTACCCAATATCAATAATAAAAATCCTCTCAAAACTCTCTACATCTTCCTTATACATCTTAATTAATAACTTAGCCAATAAATAAAAATATTTACTAAAAGAAATAACATAAACAATGAAGACAAAAAAAAGGAAAATCTAAAGATTATTCACAAGTTGCGTGAGAAGGAGAGAGGAGTATGATTATTCATGGGGTGAGAGAGTAAAATAATGAAAATTATATTTTTAGACCTTTTTAGAAACTAGAGGGATTGCAATGTTAATAACCTAAGTAAACACATCCTGCATTACATTTACTTTTGCAATTGTTGCGTTAGATCCAATGGTTGGATTACAAAAAGACAAAAAAAAAAAAATGTGGTACTATACCACCGTGGCAACATAGCTAAACCCATGTTTATGAGGACCATAAACAAAACAACCTTTTTAAAAAATAGTTTTAAAAAGAATATTATCCGACAGTAATCCACATATTAATCCGTAGAACAACAACCATATAATGACAAATTTCACTCAGAATATATCCAAAAGAAGAGTCAACATAGACATTCAGAACATACCAAGATTTAACAATATAATCAACTACTAAATATAAAATACAGCACAAAATAAAAAATTTTCAAGTAAGTCAAAAAATCATAGTCTTAATGGTCTAAGTCAATCTTCAATTTGACATGCAACACCTAGGTTTTCAATGATTACAACATATTACTAGAAAATTAGGATTTAGTGAATACCTAGGTTTTCAATACCTCATGACCGACTTTGCCCCCTTGTTCAATTGAACAATGACGGCTAATTTTTAATGAGAGCTGGCTATGCTTAGAGTGACAGGTTGAGGTCTTTGACATCCTCAACGGCTAATTTGAGGGTTATAGTTATGAGTGCTTCTTCTTATTTTCTTTTAGAGGTTGGAAACAGTCACTATGAGTGATTCTTCTTCTTTAGCTGTGACAGCAGCCATAAGGGTTATGGCTCAAAGATCGAGATGGCAACCAATGACTGACAGTGGTCGTGACTAGTTTAGTGAGTGAAAGTGGGCTGTTAAGGCTTCAGTGATTGAGAGAGGGATGTGAGGGAGAGAGGATTCAATCGTCTGTAAGTGAGAGAGGGATAGTTGTTCATTCAATATGTGAAAAAAGATATATGAGACCCTTAGAAAAATTTTTCTAAGTGTTGAGACTTTATGCTTGCAAAAGCATAATGCTTGAATGACAACATTTAAGCTATTTTTTAAAAATTAGAAAAATAAAAATATTTTGCCAATGGCATTTTTGTAAATAAAAATATTTCCTGGATATTAAAAAGTAAATAAATTAATCTTAAAACGACGTCGTTTAAACCCATGACTGATGGTTGTCCTGCTTTATAAACTGTTAAAAAATAAACTAAACATGACATGTTTCTATCAATAATAAATGGCATAAATATATAAGTAATGAAAATGTCATAACAGCTTGACAAATATATATTAGTCATGAAGGTATCATTCTTTGATAATACTTCTATGACAAATTGATATGTATCATAAATTTTCTATTATAAAAATGTGTTATTTAGTGGTGACACTTAGAAAATAAATTTAAGCATATTTTCACATACTATCAATAGTCAACAAAATGTTATAGTAGCTTAAGAATTAATTTAGGACAACAATTAGAAGTTAATTTAGAAAAGCTTAAAGAACTCTAGGACTATGACAATTTTTTTAAACAAGTAACCTAAATATACTAAGAAGAAATTTAGATTACATTAAACAGATATTGTCTAATATTAATAGCCAAATTTAAAGATTCACTAATTAAAAAGAAATAATACAATTACTACAATTATTAGACATAATAATGCCTACGCCCGTTGAATTAAAAATCAAAAGTCTTATAGAAACTTTAAAAGTTGAAATAGAAAATATTAAATATACAAAAGAGATTTACAAATACAATTAGATTCAGTAAAATTAATATTAAATGAATGAGTTTAGAAAAACAATTAATAAAATCCTTAGTGGAATTAAGATGTGAATTACAAAATATTAATCCAGTATGTTATAGTTGTAAACAATTTAATCAACAAGCTCTCTATTATTAAATTCTTAATTAAAATTTGTAATAAATTAGAAGATTTTGACAATCGATTAATTAAATTAGAAACTAGTATTCAAACTTGTAGAGAAAAACAAAGAAACGGTATAACTTAAATAAAGAATTAGACATATTAATAAATAGGGTTAAATTTAGGAGGACCAATTTTAGTACCTAAAAAAGTAGACATACGAGATATTTTAGGACTTAAAGTAATATTAAAAAACTAGCAAGATATAGTAGTGTAGATGTCACTTTAGCGAAAAGAACTGGAAGATCATTGTCATTTTCTAGTAAATGTAAAAAAATTATAGAAATGATAGAAGATATAATAGATGAGGAAGACCCTGATAAATTATTAGAAAAAGGTTTTGAAAAATAAAAAAAAATTATGTAATGAACGAATAATAACAAACATGAATAATAACTTATATATTCAAACAGATGAAACTAAGTTAGTAGTAATAAATAGAAGAGAAGAATTAACATTAATTAGTCCAATAGGAAGAGCTTATCTTAGAAAAAAAAAATTATGCAGACATTCACATGGGAATAATAGTCATAGGAATTCTTAGTCAAGGAAGATAAGGAGTAGACACTAAAGCACATATATATATTTATATTACAAAAGAATATATGATTATGAATAAGTACAAATAGCTGGTACTTAAATAAGCTTAAAATATAAAGCAATAGCAAGTAGTATACCTAATATATACATCGACATAAATAAATTTTGTAAACATATTAAGAAAAATATACAAGCTAAAGGATATAAAATGAATGTAGAGTATAAGAACCTTAGAATTAAAACATTTTTTCTAGTAAAATTATATAATAATATCATAAAAAATTATATTTGAAAGTAAAAATGGTGTAGATTGTTTTGAAAATCAATATGTAGAAATGATGGTACTAAGAAATTAAATATATAATTAAATGGACAAGAATGGACATTACCTAAATTAGAATAGGATCATATGTTAGTAGTACCGACTAGTTATACATACACTAATAGACATAATCAACTTACATAGAGATTTAGTAATTATTGAAAAAGATAATCTTCAATTAGAAGAAAAATAAAGAAGAAAATAGAAATCCATATGACGATAGTAGAAAGTTTAAATATAGATAAATAAAAAAATTACTTAATAATAGAAACAAAATTGTAGAATTAATATTTAATAATCCTAAATAATATTTCATGAAAATAGAAGTAGTTGTCCCAGCAAAAACTGGCTGTTCAAAGTTTATTAAAATTGGTTTTGAGAGCATGCATTAGAAACACTTTAAAACTCCAAACTCACACCCAAAATGCCCTTTTGAACAACATATTTTTGGCAAAACGAGGCCAAATGGAGATTGTGTTCAAAAGAAGTTTTCAATAAATCTAGCAGAAACTCTTATTGAGTTCTTAATATTTTTATCAAAACAAAAACCCATTTTCAAAAGCCCTTTTTTCTAAACTCTTTTATCTTGAATAACAATGAGGATAGGCCTTTTGTTAACGTTTAAAGATTAATACTACTTTCCTCAACTAGGCCAAACTTTATAATCCAAAATATAAATAAATAAGATTAAAGAAATTAAAATAACTTACTTGCTAACCACTTTTCAAGTGATGTCTAAACTTTCTAAATATAAAAGGAAATATGAAAAGAGAATTTTATTGCTTTGCTTTTTTAATACAAAGTGTTGTGCTTGCTAAAGTCTCTCTCTTCTCTCAGTAGTTTGAGATAGATATATATTGAAGCTTTGCCTCTTCAACTGACTCTAGTTATAAAAAGAGTGACTCTGGTCACAAAAAATTAGGTCTAGTTACAAAAGATGAAGATTACATTTACATCTGGCAATTTGACAAAGGAATGACTAAAAAGTAAGTATGAAAAAACACGGCTGGCTAGTATATTTTATGATAACTATGTGTCGGTACCAAGATGACAAAACTAAAAAGATGCCTCCACGGCTTTTCCCTTAATTGATAGTGAGTAAAGGAAGGAGTCTTCTAAAGATGAAATAAAGAAAAAGCGGATTATTTAACTTTCTTGGCTCTTTGAAATAACTAGCTAAATATTATTTTTGTGGTGTCATATATCTATTCATCATTTCATCAATAGCTCCTGCTATGTCTTCATCCAAAGATTGATGACTTATAGTTTTTGTTTTTGCTTCTAATGATGGCTTGTCACTGATCTCAATTATTGCATCTAAATATTCTTTGCTTTTTCCTAGATTATCAATTTTTAGCTACAATGAAAAAATGAGTTGGTCTTCATGAACAATATGCTTTTGGGCTAAAATTATATAATTTTTTCATTGGGTTATGATATCATCATGAGTTTCAAACCATTTATAGAAGGCTGCAATTTGATGAGTTCTTTTATATATTTCATTTGTAGAGAAGCTTGGCTTACCATGATAATGTCTCCTTTTGAATCTTTTACCACTTTCGCGTATAACGATGACATGATATGCTGGTAGTATTACACATGTTTTCTTTTTATTGATTGTTTGGGGTCTTAATGGTAAAGAATTGAAGTCAATTAACAAAGCTACTAGTTTTAGAATAGATAGGCTCTGTTTAGGATTGGTGGAAAAAATTTAAAAATGTCTAGATTAGAAAGATAAATGTTCTTATCATTCCAAAACTTCGGGTTTTAAATAATATATCTCCATTGTCTAGTATTTTGCTAAGGAGTAAGCACATCAAATAGTTGGAAAATCATGTCTAAGAGAAGTGATGTTTCTTAGTTCTGACCAAACAAATCTGAACTTGATTAAGAAATTCAACTGGCCATTCAATATTTGGTTGGCTACTGAAATGAAATCTTAGTATATGTTTTCTACTTACGTTTTCTTTTACAATGTCTATACTGTCACCAATAAAGGGAGAAATTTTGGATTTTTACTAATTATCCTGATGGGGTATAATTAAATATTTCTTCTAGTAGTTGTTCTTGTTTAAGTGTTTTGGATTTTTTAGTGATTAATTGATAGACTATGATATTTATTTTATAATGCAATATTCTGTCTAATTAATTCTTTATTAGCCCTTTCTAATGCAATTATCTTTTGTCAACATGCTTCAACTTCACTGTCTAAATGATATCTAATATTATTAAGCTTTCTAATCATGCATGTCATGACTTCATGTTGGTTATAAAATAGTATGGTGGATGATGATGATGATAATTATGATTACGATGCACGGTCTAAAGACTTAATTAAATGGCTAATGTAATAGTTTGGTCTGATCTCTTTTCTAGCGTATTCAATTGCTTCATGAAATTTATAAGAATCTCTAAAATGTGGATTGGAATAATTGATTGTTAAGTCAACTATCTCATTCAAATGTTTATAAATGCATGGTTGTCCGCCTTTAACTAATACATAAAATTTAAAATTTTTACTATCTACTAGTTCATTAATTTGTCTAAAATAATGCATGAATGTATTGAGTACTTTTATTTATCTTATGGGTTATGACAACCACAAATTTTCTAAAATGCATTGTTAACTGTCTAATAACTTAAATTTACTTCTAAAACTTAAATTTGTTCCTGAAAGGAACTGTTTAAGTGTTATTGGTCCAAAATTAATTAATTGCTCCATTTCCTTAAAAACATTCATTGAATAATTACTCTGGAAAATATATCAGATAAAGCATTATCTTCACTTATTATATGTTCAAATTTTGCTTTGCATTCTTTCTTGTTATTACTTCTAAAAAGTATATCCATCGTTGACTGACAAAAGAATTGTTTTGTTCAATATTTTTCTTTTATACTTTATTATAGAATTCAATAATATTATTTCAATATATTCTTATTGTAAAAGTATCATTTTGTATGTATAAATGAAATGAATTTAAAGAACTTATTATTCCTAAAATTTCTAATTTTGTTCTTGATTTTCTACCTTATGTGTCTATAAATTTTCCACTAGTATACATTGCTATTTCCTCTTTCTCTTTTGGACTATCTTTATTATAAACTACTCGCATCAGTTTGTACACGGAGGCCGCCCGCCAAGTCTGGTGCCATTCCGAGTCCCGCGGACCCCCCAGCGGAAAAATGGCGAAAAAACGGGTGGGCTATAGCCTTGGTGGGGGGCGTGGGCGAAGTTCGTAATTTTATAATAATTGTCCATGAGTAAAGCTAATGGCTTAAGATTTCTAACTATTTCTTTAAGTTTTTGTATTAATTTTATATCTTCACCATTAAAAATTTTTCTATCCATTTTTGCTTATTTTTTATATATAGGTCTATTAAGCATACTGAGATTAGGTTTAAATTTTCTACTATAATTTAATAATCCTAAGAATTTTTGTAAGTCTTTAGTATCATCTATCTTATTTGGGAATTCTAATATTTTACTAACTATATGAGGTTGTAATTCTACAGTTCCTTTATCTATTGTTAATCCTAAAAAATCTAATTTTTTTTTTAGTAATTCAATATTCCTTTTAGATATTACAATATCATTATTCTTAAAACAGTCTAAAATTTTATTAAATGGGTTATATGCATAAATCTAATCTATATATACTATACAGAATTTTGAAAATGGTTCTAAAATTTTATCTATTTTAACCTGGAGTACTTATGGGGCATTTTTTATACCAAAAGACATGACTAACTATTCAAAATATCCTTCTCAACAAATAAAAGTTTTCATTATAACAAATTCTTCATGGAGTTGTGTTTGCCAAAATCCACTTTACTATCAAATTTAGAAAAATATATAACATTTTGCATACAATTTACTAGTGCATCTTTATTAGGTACTTTTGTAACTATTATCTAAAGTATTATCATTTAGTCTTTTATAATTAATTACCATTCTATTTTCTTCTCTTTCTTGTTCATTATGATTATTTATTGTAAATGCTAGACTTCTATATCTACTAGCAATACTTCTTATTGTCTTTAGTTCTAATAATTCATCTATGCATTTTAACTTCATTTGTATCTTCTTTTTAGTTTCCAAAATATAATGAAGGCTCCTTGCTAGCCCAATAATAATAATAATAATAATTAATATTGAAGAGGCACATGCAGACATGCTAATACTTGAACTTTCATGTTATAAAAGTGAATAAGAGTTATAACAAGCTCTCATGTCTATATTTTCTTTCTGGTCCCTTACCTCTTAATGAGTATGAAAAGAAGACTGCCATATTTTCTTATTACCATTATATACCTAAAATTTAGTTTGAAAGAAGGGTCAAAGCTATTTTTTGTAATCATGATTGTTTCTTTATTTCAATGGAAGTTGTTTGCTAGATGTTTGGGGTATAGAAATATGGCTACTGAATATTGATGTTGTGAAGGTAATATAAAACATCGAGGAGAGATTTGACTAGTTGCATGTGAAAGCACGACCAGAAATCTATGAGGAGACCAGAATCAGGTCGTTCAATCCTGAGGTCTTGGTTAATTCTCACATCGTTGAACTCCACCTGGAAATTCAGCCATAACATCCAGACACATCCGGGCGTTACAATTGCAGCTCAATAATTACACAAAAATGGATACATTAACTCATAATTTAAGTGGTGCATTTAATCCGATAACGACAGCACATTGAAGGAGACGCAATAATTTCGAGCGCCTATAAGAACCCTAAAAAATCTTAAAAGAGGGGCCTTTTTGGCTGATAAGAGATCTTAAAAAACCACAAAAAGAAAAGAAGTAATTAAGATCACGAGCGGTGTGACAATAGTTCCTTATAAGAAAACTCGATTGTTGATTTGAGCGTCAGAGGGTATTCACCGGGAAAAATTTGGCCTTCCTTGACGGTTTTATGTTGTTGTAGATAAAAATGAAGCAAGAAGTCAATTCTAGTTCCATAAGGATAGTAGTTAGCAGTTCCCTATCAAAACAAATTCAAGTGCTGATGAATCAACTAGGTCGCTATCATAAATTCGACTAGATTTCGGCATCAACACCAGATACAAGAGTAAATATTGTAGTTGCTTTCCTTTTATTTCATTGATGAGCAATCTGATTTCTAAAAAGAGACTGAGGAAGAAGAGTCATGGAATTGAGACTCCTTTTTTTGGCCTAAAACTTCGAAGTTCATTAGATCATGGCCTAAAACTTCTAAGTTCGTTAGATCATGTAGTTTTCAAAAAATTTAAAGTAGCGACTGTCCAATCTAGGAGTTGGTTGGAGTTTTGATGAAATTTCTTGAATTGTGTAATTGTGTTTTTCCTTGGGATCATACTTCACAGTTGATGTGGTTTTTCCAGTAATGGTCCACTTATTGGGTTCCTAACTTGTCTTACTAATTAAAAGGAGCATCCATGGCCATCAGGTTTCTGGCTTCTCAAATATGGTGTGCCATTCTAACCCTTAAAATTGTGATGCTTTTTTTGGCTCTTGGATTACAAGTAAACTTAACTGTCCAAATTCCTTCTCTTTGTTTTATATACTGAACAGAAAACTTAATGCAAAAAAAAAAAAGAAAAATATTTCTCTTACGTGGACTCTAAAACATATCCCCTAGTATCATATTGGATCCTCTCCCTCATCAGTCACGTAAAAGATTACAGAAGTCTAGACAATATGTGTGGATCATGGATTAATAGTGGGAACCGTTGGTGGAAACCTACTAGAGAACGGCCATGCCACTTCACATTTATTTACTGTGCTGAGATGAAAGCTTAACTATGAATGAAGCGGCACTTGCTGAGATTGCAAATCCAATTGGTTGTAATGATCTTTGACTGCTAGCCTGAAATTTCAATTGGAAAAGAATAGGGGAGCGTACTTGATTCAATTAGTAATAAACAAAAGCTGAAAGAATATTGTTATTTTATTATTTCGTATGCCAATATTTTTTTCTCTACTTCTCATAATCTTTTATCCATGAGCTTTTCCAATATTGTTACGTCCAGAAAGACAGGATACACTTTGCCAAAGGTCAATGAGATGTTAATGCAAATAAATTCACAGAAGGAGAAGCTCATTACAGTTGCAGCAAATGTAGCGTCGACGAGCTTCCAGAAAAAGCAAAATTTCTGGGATTTAAATTATATGGTACATTAAAAGCTATATGGTTCATCAAATGAAAGCTATACAGTTCATCAAATGTGCTTTTACCGTAAGATACAAAAGCCATTTATAGCATTCAAGGTAGGGGTGGCAATAGAATTCATTTATTCAATTCGATGCGAAATAAATGGATTTGGGTTTGAAAAAATTGATTCTTTTAATAAATGAGTGAATTCGATTCGATTCGCTAATTAAACGAATCGAATCCTCGTTTGAAGATATTGATTCGTTTATTCATTTAAGATTTGTTTAATAAACGGGTCATAAACAAATTGAATACATGTCGATTCGTTTAAAATTCATTTAATTAAATTACTTTTTTGTCCTTAAATTTATTTGAATTTTTTTTTAAAATTTGAAGGTTAATATTGTAATTTATATGACTATACATTTAATCATAGAATATGTTTTGAGTTATTTGTATTTTGTTGTAGGATATTAAATTTGTGATTTTTTATTATTTTATTTTGCTTAATTTTTTTTATTAATTATATTTTTTTAAACAAATTGTAAATGAATCTTGATTCGATTCGATTCGATTCGTTAAGGATTCGTAGTAGGATAAATGAATAATAAATGAATTCATATTTGATTTCATTTGTTTTTTAATTCTACTAAATGAATTAAATGAATTGAACTGAATATTTATTTAATAAACAAATCGAATCTGAATCCTTAGATTTCAATTCGTTTAATAAATGAATCGAATGTGAACCAATAGAATTTTGATCAAATTCATTTACAATTCGATTCAAATTCAATTCGTTTATTCGTTTTGCCATCCCTAATTTAGGGTGATATTAGTGTACATATTATGTGAGAGAGAAGCAGAACCACTGTGCAAATCAGTCATTGAAAAATGGGGACAAACAAGGTAAGAACAATTAAATAACCCCAACTTCAAATAAACTGTTTCTTCCAGCCAAAAGCACACAAGAAAACAGATGGGCTAATCAACATAGCTAGAAAACCAAAGAATTTTGACATGATAAATAGTTCAAAGGGCAACAAGAACCGCCAGATAATCATCCTCAATGATCAATCAAGCTGATAAATTTTAAATGGCCAATCGATGATTTCAGGAAGTTTGATTAATTACGAGAAATAAATTTAAACTTGATGCTAGAATTCAAGAAAAGAGACATACTGAAGAAATTCAGAACACAGGAGAGGAAGACAAGGGAAAGAGAAGCTACATGTTCTGTGCTAATCAAATGAATGACGCAAGATCTAGTAAGAACTTGCCACCATTGCAATATTCTTCAGGTGGGTTATCAGAATATCTTGAAAACTTAAAACCGTTAGACAATTCCCAACATATTAACAAATACTAATTAAGAATCGAATGTTTTGTCTGTAGTTAGCTTTGTTAAGAATGTGTTCACTTAGAAATATCTCAAACTGCAAACTAAGAAAAACTCAATTACCCAAGCCAAGTCAAATTTTACAAGACATGTCGATTACCATCCTGTCCCAAATTCATCAGACGTTTACCCTGAAGTTTCAAAAAAATTGTCACGAAACTATCGTATCAAGGGAAACAAGGGTGGACAACAACAAAATTATCCATGCTAAATTTTGTAACTTACAAAAGCATCTGAGCTGGTAGCATAAAGACGCTAAATATAAACCATGTGCTTTCTTTTGTCTGATTTTGAGAATTCCATTGGAATTTAATGATGCATCACTTACTCCTCAATTCTATCTTCCCTCCCATTTACCGAGCATTGAAAAGGTGATCTGCAGTGTTCTCAAATGAAGCCAACATCAAAACACTTCTTTTTGAATTCTAAATCTCGTGATTCGAAGACCTGCACCGTGTTACAGTAATCAATCACATTTTAATATGCATGCTTGAACATGAAAGCATACTTCAAAGTTTCACAATAAAATCTCATAAACTCACCCTAAATGTCATCAGATCTACTAAAAGCATCATATGGCGTACATCTATGCTCATGCCATGAGGTTTCATGGTTTCATCTATCTCATCAATTACACATATTCTGGCAGCTTCAATTCCCAATGTCTGCTGCACTTCAAAGATCTGATTACTCTTTGTTTTACATCCATCGATTCCTTCCGTGCCCATAACCGCTAGGAGGCCCGTACTAATTTATTTATATGCATTCTTGGTCTTACAATTGAGACATATATATACTAGCTTCAATCCTTTGACAATAAGGAATTAATCTAATCTGACTTAATATTAAACTAGGATTCCTAATACGATTAAAATTAACTTGAACATCACGTTAATTAACATTCTCCCCCTTAATGTGATGTTCTTCAGCTCCCAAAAGCTCTCTTAGTTAATGGAATTTCACTTTTGGCAGAGCCTTTGTGAATATATCAGCAACCTGCTCTTCAGACTTGCAATGCTTGAGCTAAATGTCTCCATTGCCAATTGCTTCTCGTATGAAATGGTACTTGATGCTTATGTGCCTTGATCTGCTATGATAAATTGAATTCTTTGCCATGTTTATAGCTGATTTGTTGTCACAAAACAATTTTGTGCCTTCGTTTTGCTTTTCTCGAATATCTTCTAAAATTCTTCGTAATGATGCTAAAATATATTCAACTTCAGCTGTGGATAATGCCACTGTTTGTTGCTTCTTTGATGCCTAAGAAATTATGCCAGAACCAAGTGAAAAATGTAACCTAAAGGGCTTTTCATATCATCAAGACAGCCACCCCAATCACTATCACAAAAACCAATTAACTTTACATCTATATCTCAATTAAATTTCAAGCCATAATTAATTGTGCCTTGTAAGTATCTTAGCACTCTTCTTGCTGCCCCAAGATGAATATGGCTTGGTGCTTGTATAAATCTTGACAGCAAACTTGTAGAAAAAGTGATGTCGAGTCTTGTGGCTGTGAGATAAAAAAAGTTTGCAATTAAGCTTCTATAACGGGTCTTATCAATTTTCTTCCCTTTATCTTTCTTTGTTAATTTTGCAGTTACTATAAGAGGTGTTGAAACTGGATTGCAGCCATACATCCCAAATTTCTTAAGAATATGTTGAACATATTTTTTTGGCAAATAAATACTCCATTGTCTTCTTGAAAAATTTCAATCCCAAGAAAATAATGCAGCATCCCCATGTCACTCATTTCATATTTTTTCATCATCTCCATTTTGAATTCTTCAATTATATTCCCATTGTTGCCAGTAAAAATCAAGTTATCAACAAAGAGAACAACAATAAGAATGTTAGACATAGCTTGGCATTTCACATATAAGGTGGGTTCGCTTTTGCTTTTATTGAATTCTTTTTCTAAGAAATAGCCATCAATCTGAGTAACCAAGCTCTTAGAGCTTGTTTGAGGCCATACAAAACTTTATTTAGGTTATATACCTTATGTTCTTCTCCATTGACAATAAATCCTTGAGGTTGTTCAACATAAATATCTTTTTCCAATTCTCCATTCAAGAATGCTGATTTAACATCAAGTTGATGTAGTAACCAACGTCTTTGTACAGCCAATGCAATAAGAGTTCGTATGGTGTCAAGCCGAGCAACCGGCGCAAAAGTTTCATTTTAATCAATACCCAGTTGTTGTGAATAACCCTTGGCCACCAATCTTCCTTTGTTTCTCTGTACGCTTCCGTCAAAATTATGCTTCACTCTATAAACCCATTTTACTCCAATTATTTCTTTATTAATTGGTCTCTCAACAAGTTGCCATGTTTTATTCTTCTCAATGGCATCAATTTCTTCTTGCATGGCTTTTCTCCAAGCTTCATCTTCTATGGCTTAGTCAAAATTTTTAGGTTCAAAGACACAAAAGTTGCATCTTGCATAAATGTTAGCCAAACTCTTCATTTTTCTTGGACATGTAGATGAACTTGATGAGTCACTTGATGCCAACAATGGACTTGATGGTGGAGATATTTTGGGTAAATTTTCATTGTTGTCAATATCAAGGTTTGATTGTTTTTTATTTCTTCCACGTTAATAACCTTTTGTTCACCTTTGCTTTGCTCCTAATTTCATGTTGCTTTTTCATCACATAACACATCACGACTTATGACAATCTTGTTACTTTTTAAACTATATAGCCTTTAGATTGTGAGCTATCTTGTAAAAATTCATTTTTCACTTGTCTCATCAAGTTTATATCTCTTTTCTTTTGGAACTTGTGAGTAGCAATATAGCTTTGAGGTGTCTCACCGACGGCATTCTTCCGCTCCAAGCTTCAATTGGTGTTTGATTTTGAAGTGCTTTTGTCGGGCACCTATTTATCAAATATATAGCCGTATGAACCGCTTCACCCCCAAAAGGTTTTACGCAGCCCCTTTTCATGAAGCATTGACTTGGCCATCTCCATTACGGTTTGATTTTTTCTTTTGGATATCCCATTTTGTTGTGGAGTGTAGCTAACAGTAAGTTGTCTTTCAACACCTTCATCTTCACAGAACGTATCAAAGTCTCTTGAATTATATTCTTTACCTCTATCACTTTTCAAAATCTTTATATAATTTCCACTTTGTTTTTCAACAAAGCTTTTTAAAATTCTTGAAAATGGTAAAAACTTCAGATTTTTGCTTCATAAAAAATACCCAAGTCATTCTTGTAAAATCATCAAAGCAAGTGAAAGTTTACATTCCTCTGTTAGATGCAATCAAGCAGGTACCTTCATATGCCAAATTTTTAAAGGACTTATGCACTATTAAGAGGAAATTGAAGGTAAAAAAGAGTGATTTCATGGATGAACAGGCAAGTACCATTCTATCTACTAATAATAAGTTGAAATATAAAGATCCTAATTGTCCTACTATTTCTTGTATTATTGGAGATCAAAAAAATGAGCATGCTTTGTTAGACCTTTGTGCTAGTGTTAATTTGCTTCCATATTTAGTTTATCTTCAACTTAATCTTAGTGAGTTAAAATCAACTTCAACTACACTTTTGTTTGCCGATAGACCAGTTAAAGTACCGGAAGGAATAGTGGAAGATGTTTTAGTATAAGTTGATAAATTCATATAACCTGTGGATTTTATTGTCTTAGAAATTGAACCTGTTGTGAATAATTATAAACCAATTCCTGTAATTTTGGGTCGACATTTTTAGCAACTGCTAATGCTTTGATTAATTGTAGGAATGATTTAATGAATTTTTCATTTGGAAATATGACTCTGGAATTGAATGTTTTCAATATGTGTAAGCCACCTAATGAAGAAAATGAGAATAAAGATGAAATTGATTAACAAAAGGAATTGCTTGAATCTTGTATAGAGGAGAATATTCAAAAAGGGAGTTTTTCTGAACTTAGGGATATTTGTTTGGTTAATTCAATTGAATCAGATAAACAACTTGAACATGATACTTTTAATGTAAATTTGTTGTTTGATTCTTGTCAGACTTTACAAAATGATGATGGGAAACTAAAATTTGAGAAGCTTGGAATCATTGAAAAGATTGAACAACAAGAAGCACCTAAATTGGAATTGAAACCTTTGCCAGAGGGATTGAAGTATGCTTATCTTGGAGAAGAACAAACTTATCCTGTTGTAATTTCTTCGACTTTATCAAACGACCAAGAAAGTAAGTTACTATCTGTTTTTAAAAATCATAAAAACGCAATTGGATGGACTTTAAATGACATTAAATTTATTAATCCTTTAATTTGCACACATAGAATCAATTTGGAAGAAAATGCTAAAACATGCCAACAACCTCAAAGAAGATTAAACCCACACATGAAAGAAGTAGTAAAAACAGAAGTTTTTAAGTTACTTGATGCAGGAATTATCTACCTTGACTCTGATAGTAAGTGTGTATGTCCTACACAAGTAGTACCTAAAAAATCTGGAATCACTGTTGTTAAAAATGAAAAAGGTGAATTAATTCCAACACGAATTACATCTAGTTGGCGCATGTGCATTGATTATAGGAAATTAAATGAAGCCACTAGAAAAGATCATTTTCCATTACCATTTCTTGACCAAATTTTAGAAAGAGTAGCTGGACATCCCTACTACTACTTTTTAGATGGATATTTAGGTTATAATCAAATTCCTATAGCACTTTAAGACTAAGAAAAAACCACATTTACATGTCCCTTTTGAACATTTGCATCTAAAAGAATGTCATTTGGACTTTGTAATGCTCTTGCAACGTTTCAAAGATGCATGCCAAGTATTTTTACTGATATGGTTGAATATTGTTTAGAGGTTTTTATGGATGATTTGACTGTGTTTGGGAATTCTTTTGATGATTGCCTTAATAATTTGAAAAAAGTTTTAAAAAGATGTGTTGAAAAATAACTAGTGTTAAATTGGAAAAAATGCCATTACATGGTTACTTCTGGAATTGTTTTGGGTCATGTTGTATCTATTAAAGGAATTGAAGTTGACAAATCAATAATTGAAGTCATATCTAAATTGCCACAACAAAAAACAGTTAGAGATATGCAATCTTTTTTAGGACATGCAAGATTTTATAGGAGGTTTAGAAAAAACTTTAGTGTCATATCTAAACCACTTTATAACCTTTTTTTAAAAGACACTCCATTTGAATGGACTGATGATTGCCAAAAATCTTTTGAGAAACTGATTTGTCTTTTGACATCTGCACCTATTATGCAATCTCTCGATTGGTCTTTGCCTTTTAAATTAATGTGTGACGCAAGTGACTTTGCTGTTGGTGCTGTTTTAGGACAAATAAATGACGGTAAGTTGTTTGTGATTTATTATGCGAGTAAGACTTTGGATAGTACTCAAATGAATTGTTCGACAATTTAAAAAGAATTACTTGCTGTAGTGTTTGCATTAAACAAATTTCGCTCATATTTGCTTGGTTCTAAAACTGTTGTTTTTATTGATCATGTTGTTGTGAGATATTTGATGACTAAACAGGATGTCAAACCAAGACAAATTCATTGGACTTTGTTACTTCAAGAATTTGACCTCACTATTAAAGATGAAAAGGGTGCAGAAAATGTCATTGCTGATTATTTATCAAAACTCACATCTGAAATCTACACTGATATAACACCCATCAATGATTCCTTTCCTGATGAATTTTTATTATCTGTTAATTCAATACCATGGTATGCTAACATTGTTAATTTCCTTGTTACAGGTAAAATGCCTTCGCAATGGAATACTCAGGAGAAGAAGAAATTTTTTGTTGAAGTCAAAAAAATTTTATTGGGATGATCCTTACTTGTTCAAATATTACTCTAATAAGATTTTTCGACAATGCATTCCTGATAATCAGGTAAGTAATGTCATTAATTTTTTCCATTCTGAAGCATGTAGTGGACACTTTTCTTCAAGAAAAACTACGCTTAAAATTTTACAATGTGGATTTTATTAGCCTACCATATTCAAAGACACATATGAATTTTGCAAAACTTGTGAAAACTGTCAAACATTAGGATCAATTACTAAAAGAAACATGATGCCCTTAAATCCCATACTTGAGATTGAAATATTTGTCTGTTAGGGAATTGATTTCATGGGTCCATTTCCACCATCTTTTCGATTTGTGTACATATTAGTTGCAGTTGATTATGTCTCAAAATGGATTGAAGCAATGTCTTGTCAAAATAATGATAGAAAAACTGTCGTTGAATTTTTAAGAGAAAACATTTTAAGTCGATTTGGAATCCCTCGAGCCATTATTAGTGATGGTGGTAACCATTTTTGTAATAAATCATTTGAGTTTTTTATGAAAAAATATGGAATTACACATAAAATTGCTACCCGTTATCATCTTCAAACAAATGGTTAAGTTGAATTAGCAAATAGGGAGATAAAACAAATTTTAGAAAAAATAGTTAACCCAAATCGCAAAAATTGGTCTCTTCGATTGACTGATGCACTTTAGGCATACCGTACTGCATTTAAAACGTCTTTAGGAATGTCACCCTATCAGCTAGTTTATGGTAAACCTTGTCACTTACCTGTTGAACTTGAGCATAAATCATTTTGGGCTATTAAAGCTTTTAATTCAAATTTGGGTGATGTTGGTAATGTGCGAAAATTGTAATTGAATGAACTTGAGGAATTAAGAAATGATGCATATGAAAATTCAAGATTTATTAAGGCAAGAACAAAAAATTTTCATAATAAAAGAATTTTTCGAAAAACATTTGAAATTGGTCAAAAAGTGTTGCTGTATAATTCTCGTCTTCATTTGTTTTCAGGAAAGTTAAAGTCAAAGTGGAGTGGCCCATTTATTGTAAAAAATGTATATCCATATAGGGCTGTAGAAATTGAGAATCCAAAAAACAGTATCACATTTAAAGTTAATAGTCAAAGAATAAAGCCCTATCTGGAATGCCAACCACGTGAAGCAAGCACAAGAGAAGGTTTATGATATTCTAGATAATGAGTGGACAACCAAGAGTTAGAAAAATTTGGGGGAGTTTATTTATTTGGTAGTTTAGAGGATAGATGAACAACTATTAACTTGCATATGAATTTTGTAAATCTTAATTTAATATAACGCTTTAATTGCTAGGGGCTAGCAATAAACTAGTTGGGGGGTGTGATTAGTTGGTAGGATCTGAGACTTTTGTTATAAATTTTTACGTTTTTACCACGGTAAATGTGGTAATTATAAAATTATAAGTTTTATCATGTTAGGTATGGTAATTATTAGTGGAATGTGTTGGATATGTTTGAGTGAATTAAGTTAGGTTTATGTTTTATTAGTGTGATTATTAGTGGGACAAATATAAGGTTAAGATGTAATTAGATTTATTTATTTATGTGGTGTAGATTTACTATTGTTGGGGAAAAATCAGGTTTTTAAAATTTTATAAAACCTTTTAAGGACCGCTCTCATATAATATATAGGAATACGTAATCCAGAAATCGTACCTTGAAAATCTGAGTTGGTTTTTTCCGCTGAAGTGATTTAGGCTCCTAGATCACGATCCGCCACCACCACTCCTGTTAGATCACGATCCGTCACCACCACGCTTGTTAGATCACTCGAGGTCTCCAATGATCTTCCAGGTTATGACTCAGGTTCGATCTGCACTTGACGTGTGGGCTCCTTTATCACTACCAAAGCAACTAGCACGAGAAAATTTTTCTCTCAATAATAGAGAGAAAAATCTTATTATCTGATCTATATAAAGTGGCTTCTCCTTTTTCTTTTGAGAAAATAAGCCTTATATATCTCCCTTTAGTGAAAACCCTAGGCTCCAAATAATGCCCTAAATAAAATTCACGTTATTTTCTTTTTAATAGGGGACCCACCTTGTAAAATAACATAAGGCCCCTTATATAAAAGCTAATTAAATGGAGCCTCCCACTAAATGATATATTTAGGCTTTTGACCCAAATAGCTAGTTATCTTACTTATTAGTCCAGTAGTGGTGCAGTCAATTAAATGAGCTAACCCGGGGATCATTTGGGAACATACAATAGTGGCTATAACAATTAGGCCTTTAATTAAACTAGCCTAATTATTTAATTCCAAATCTACTCCACTAAAAGATTGGAACTGACTTCCATAATTGTATGCTCGAATAATAATTCCTCCCAAGCCACATTGATTTCTTTACTGCACAATCCTTTGTACCACATCGTCAATTAAATTGATATCTCAACTGTCCAATCAATTTAATAACATCTTATTCCTTGATCCTTACTGGTTTTCTCTAATGATCATTTTCAACATATTAAATATGTTGACACACTCTGGCCAGAGAATTCTATGATCAAGTGCCGAAAACCCATCAAGAGATGTGTTGTACAAATTCTATATTGTTAATCCATAACTCCAATACTCATAATTGCTCCCACCAAGATGCCGAGTAATCTTGACCACAAGGATGTGTCGTGCCCATTGGTAACTCAAATGGAATAACAATTACAATCATGAAATTATAATTAACTCAAGATTAAGATTACAGTAAAATCAATGCCTATGAGATTTAATAAGTCTGACAGTTATTACAAAGTTAATTAAATCTCATATGTGATCCTGTTCAATGTAGTCGTACTACATCAACAAATTCATACATGATTAAGACAAATCATTCAATGAATTTATTACAGTCTATACCTAAATAAAGTGCCCAACTTTATTTATCAATTGCGAACTAAATTTATTTAATCATAAGATAACTTGTATTTATGTCTTCTGTGAATCCACATGGTGATCACATAAATACATATAATATGATTAAATGGACTTTAATACAAATATTAATGCAATTAAGATATTTGAATAAAATACCTCATCTATTTTATTAATCAGAAAAATTGTTTATTACAATTAAATAAATACATATGCTTTTAAAGAGCATATTTTCCCAACAACTATGTATTAGTATAAATAGAGAGGAGGGGGAACACACCTCTACACACCTTCTCTTCTCTTCTTTCCCCCCAAATTCTTCTTCTCATCTCTCTTTGTAATTTATTTTCAATCAATAAAATTAGTTTTATTTCAATTTTCAAATTCCATTTTTTTAATTACGTGTTTTCCAATTTTAATAATTTAATTTATTTCAAAAAATGTTTAACTAAATATTCATAGTTTGGGGAAGGTGAAACTCTTAGTAAAAAATATGGTTTAATCAAATTATGTTTTTAATTTTATAAATTAAATTGTTTTCTATTTAATTTTATCCATATTTTATATTTTTAAATTTTGATTTAGTGTAGACAAAAATAGGAATTTGGCACAATGAATTCTTAATATCTTAGTATAAAATAAGGGAAAATGGTATTTTGATTTAGTGTAGACAAATAAAGTTTTGGCACATTAAATTCTTAATGCACAATAAAATAAATAGGAAAATAATTCTAATTTATACAATTAATCTTTTAGGAAATAAAATAAAAATAAAAAGAATTTGTTAAATTGTATTTATTACTAAGAGTGGATCCATAACCCTAACTAATTCAATTTCATATTTTTCTTAAATAAATTACATATTTTTAAATTTTATTCTTATTTGGATAAACTTAAGTAAACAAATTAAATCTTTTCTTTGTGGATTGACCTCGGATTCATCGAGTTATAATATAACAAGACACTCTTATACTTGGGAGTAGAAATCACTTTTTAGTCTTGTCATCCATCTCTCACTCTTGCTCACCATCAACCACTACTTCCTCATGCCATCGTCGTCGCCGGTCTTACCGAACTGCCAAGGACTCAAGGTGCGTGAAACAACCAATTGCTTTTAAATTTTTTAATCTTTGCTCTCATATCATAACCAAACCGAACTATTGTTAATAATTGTATTTTAATTTTTTGAACTATCTTGGGCTCTTAATAACATGTTATAGATTAGCTTAATAGTTAATAGCCTGTAGTAGCCACTAATTCAATCGAATTAGTAATAAAAAGTTGTAGTAATACATAGTGATTTAATCGAATTATTATTAACAATTAGTTAGTAATGCCAACTGATTAAGTCAAATTAATTTATGATTTACAATGTTATAATTCGTTGAGTGATCGAATTATAGAATAAATTAATTTATAAAAGCTAAATGGGGTTGGCCTTCCGATATTGACTATTGTTTGCAATATTTTCGTATGGCTATTTCTTCGAGGGTCCAAGACAATATTGAATCCAAAAGCAATGAATCAGATTGTGAAATTGAAATTGAAAATAATTCATTAACATTATCCAATAGTAGTGGAACAAAGAGAAAAAGACCTTCGCAATCAAAACCATCAATACCCAGAAAAGTGATGCTTCTAAGATCAGAGGTGTGGCAGCATTTGACTGTATTGCCAAGTGATGCAAAAAAGTGCACATAGAATTTTGTATAGGGCACGGGACTAGCACTTTAAAGACTCACTGTCAAGAGACGTGCGATAAATATAAGAGCTTCTAGAAGGATCAAATAGTTTTAACTAAAGATGTTGGCAGTGAAGATCTTTTGGTAAGGGGATTTACTCAAGATGCTTGTAGACGAGCAACTGTAAAAATGATTGTTCTTGATAAATTGCCATTTTCTGTTGTAGATAATCCAAGGTTTAAGCATTTTTATAGCGTTGTTGCTTCTAGGTATATTCTTCCATCACAGAGAACTATTACTAGGGATACTCTTGATTTTTTTGTGGAAGAGAAGACTAAGTTGAAGAGCTTATTGGTCGGGAATAAGTAAAGAGTGTTTTTTACCATCGATATTTGGACTTCTATTATGACAGCTAGCTATACGGTCATCATAGCTCACTTTATTAACATAAATTGGAATTTACATAGAAGGATTATTTGTAAAGTACAAATTTCTTAAATATAGTAGAATTTATTTTTTAAGCTAATAAGCTCCTTGAGTTTGTAATATTTAATTTTAAGGAATGATGACATAAGGAATGATGACGTAAGCGTTGACATAAGCGATGGTGTAAGAAGAAGTGTATACTAAGATAAGAATTCTAGAATTTAGTAAGGTGTTTATGAAAGTTAACCTCAACTATTGATCAAGAGTTATAGTGGCAAAATTCTAGTCATCCATTAGCCTTAAGAAATCCTATAAATACCCCCACCACCTTTCATTTTGAATGCAACTTGAAAATTTCATTCTCTTCCATTCTAAGTCATAATAACAAGAGTAGAGAAATCCTTAATTTAGAAAGGTCTAGAGAAATTAAGATCAAGAGGTAAGTAACACTTCAACTGCAATGTAAGGACAAAATTACTTTTATACTTAAGATCAGTTTTAACAATCCCTTTATATTATGATGGTTGTTATAGTGTAATTAGGTATATTCTAAATCTTTATATGGTCAGCCCCGCCACCTAATATGTGATGTCATGGTCGGCTCTACCGCCTAATATGTGATGCTATGGTCGGCTCTGCCGCCTAATATGTGATATTTATACTTAATTATGCTATAGTAGGCTATGCTGCCTATACTAAAGACTCTTGTCTTTAAATAATGTTGTATGTTGATTTTGTTATGCATCAAGGTTATAAGTTGCATTTGATGCATGCATATCATGGATTACATTATGAAGAAGACATTTCAGAAAATGAATTTATGAAAAATAAGTGGTTGTACTACCAGGTGGCAAAGTTCTAAGGAGGGCAAGCCTTCAAAGCTAAGTTGTAAGAAATCTTTTGGGGACGGCGATACGTAACGCCCAAAAGTTTAACTAATGAGGCCCAAGGGCATAATGTTTAAAGAGCAAAAGTACCAGCCTTGTAGTGCAACGTACCTAGGGCCCAAATAAAGTTGTTTATATTTTCAAAGTTTATTTTAAGAGCTTAATATGGTCATTCATATGCATCATAATTTATACATGCATCAAAGTGTTATCTTACTAGGCATTAGCTCACTAAGTCCTTACATTGTAGGTAACGATGAGTAGGGTAAGATGGTGCTAAGTCCTAACCAAGATGAAGTGCATATATGTATTACTGACCTTGTGATTTTATGATGGGCTTAGTTTTGTGTTAATAAAAAAATAAGTATCTTGGCTTTATGTAATAATTAAGTTTTTTAATAAACTAAGAAATCTCTATATGACTTTTACTTTTCTGTATGAAAGTTTTTGTTAGATTGTGCTAAACATTTAAAATTCGTATTAATATTAAGAATAACTGTGTTTTTAAGTAAATAATATAGTGGAGTGTTACATTATTAGTTTTAACACTGTTAATGATCATACATCAGAGACAATTGGTATGCAACTTGAAAAATGTTTGATTAATTGGGGGATAGAGTGAGTGTTTGCAGTAACGGTAGACAATGGAAGGGCCGTTAGGTATTTGAAGGATAGATTGAGCACGTGGAGAGATGATTCTTTAGTCTTGAATGGGGATTATATGCATGTCTGTTGTTGTGCACATATTTTGTATTTGATACTTAATAAAGGGTTGAAAGAAGTTGATGCGGGTATAGTTAGTTTTCATAATGCCATGAAATACGTAAGATCTTCCACTACAAGGATGCAAGCATTTCAAATTCGTGTGAATCAAGAGAAGATTAATTGCAAGGGAAGTGTGATTTTAGATTGTCCTACGAGGTGGAATTCCACTTATTCTATGTTGAGTACGACATTGAAGTTTAAGTCAACTTTTGATCAGATGGAAAATGAAGATAAGCTTTATGATGCATATTTTCATGAAAAAGAGAATGGGAAAAAAAGGATAGGGCCACCATTAAATAGTGATTGGGAGAGTGCTCGCCGCATTTGTAAATTTTTGAAGAATTTTTATGCTGCTACTTTGCAATTTTCTTCCTCTTTGAAGGTAACATCAAAATTTTGCTATAATTTGGTTTGTCAAATTAATTATACTTTGTCTTTAATGTCTAATAGCAATTTTTATTTTTTTTTGTAGGTGACATCAAATCTTTGCTACAATTTGATATGTCAAATTGAATCTACTTTACAATCTTTGTGTAAGAGCAATGATTCTTATTTGAGTGCGATGGCAACTAAAAGAAAGAACAAATTTGACAAGTATTGGGAAGGCACAGTCAAGATAAACAAGATGTTAATTGTTGCTTCTGTACTTGATCCACAAGGCAAAATGAAATTCGCAACACATTGCTTCGAGGAATTATATAGTAAGGATACTGGCAAATATAGTAAGATGAAAGAAATGGTAAAAGACTTGTTTATTAAACTTTTTTAATCTTATAGTGGAGTTGGAAGTGCAAGTGCACGCGAAAGTGCAAGTGAAAGTGCAAGTGCAAGCGCAAGCGCAAGCCAAACTTTTGCAAGTGGTAGTGGTTTGATTTCTTTGAAGTTGGATGATATTGATGATATTCCAATCGAGGACCCTTTCTCCTAATTTAGTATGAAAGTTGCTGTTAAATGAATTGGAGCTATACTTGATGGAGAAGATTGAAAAAATTGCACTAAAAAATAATTTGGACGCTAAATTTGATATTTTATTATAGTGGATGGTGAATAGTTTGAATTATCCAATCTTGGCAAATATAGCAAGAGATGTCCTTGTTGTTCTAGTGTCTACTGTTGTATCAGAGTCCACTTTTAGTACTGGAGGTCGCATACTAGATCAATATAGAAGCTCATTGACTTTGGACAGGGTTGAAGCATTAATATTGACACAAAATTGGTTGCAGTCATCTCTTTTTTTGGATGCAACAACAAATCTTAATCAGTTAGTTCAAGAAAATGAGTTCATGGACCGACTTTCAGAAGGTAGGTTGTTCAAATTTAAATTTAAGTTTATTTTTAGTAGTTTTGTACAATTTTAATTTGTTTTAACTTTCGTTTATGTAGAGTTTCATAAATCAACAACTATGGACCATTTTGGTTTTAGTGTTCTACATTGAGTCGTTAAGACTTTGGTTTAACATGAAGAATATTAGATAATAAAGTTAATACTTTTATTTGCTAGTTAATACATTTGATTATATTTATATATGTCATAGCATATTTTCATTTATTCTATTTAATTGTTAGTACTTGGTTAATGACTTATTTTGACTTGGAGAGATAATATATGCATTGTGGATGTGGAATGATGAAGAAGTGGTGATAGAAGAGTGCTTGTTGGCTATGGAAGTTTGAAGTTTCTTTTGTAATATGTAGTGGATTTTTAAATTATTGTTGAATTTTATGATGTTAATTTACTATTGTTAGATTTTGTTATGTTATTTATTGTGTGGACTTTTAGATTATTGTTGGATTTTATTATGTTAATTTACTATTGTTAGATTTTTTATGTTGTTTATTATTTGTGGATTTATAGACTAAGGATTATTGATTTATTTTTGTAGTAGTAGTGTATTACTATTATATCATCTTTATTAAATAATGAATATATAGGTTGAAACAAAACCAAACCAAATTATTGAACCGAACTAAATTAATTTAGTTCTATTCAATTCGGTTCTATAATTTGGTTTATAAATTCATGAATCATTTAGTTTCAGTTTGGTTCGGTTCTAGACTTGAACCGAACCAAACTTAATAGTGCCCACCCTTAGTACAGAGGGGGAATCCTATTATCATCTCAATGCAAGGAAAATATTGTAGATTGGTGTATAATTTACGGCGGAGAAAAGATAGGAAAACTTTAACTTACTTACGGACACCGTACACCAATCCTTTGAAAAAGCTGCGAGAGACAACAGATTTTGAGGTGCACCCTCAAGAGACAGTGGACTTTGAAGTGCGTCCCCTTATACCCCAAGAGGATTTATTGGAGTTGGAATGATGGATGGATATTGCCAATGATTAAAAAAAAGCCGTAATTTGTCTCATATTTTGATATTAACTTTTTATGAATTTTGATCATTATACCATATGTTATTTAACACCTCTACTTATTTTAGAATCTATTTTTGCATGAAATTATTGATTTGACTCTTATGGAGGTTAACCGTTAATTTTATCATAAATTATACACACCGGACATGTGGTTGTTGTTGGAGAAAAATAAGTTTTTTATAAAACTTTTAGGATCGCTCTCATACAATATATAAGAATATGTAATCTAGAAATCGTACCTTAAAAATCCGATTTGGCTTTTTCAGCTGAAGTGATTTAGGCTCCCAGATCACGATCCGTCACCACCACTCTTGTTAGATCACGATCCGTCACCAAATAATCTTCCAGGCTGTGACTCAATTTTGATATGCACTCGACGTGTGGGCGCCTTTATCACCACTAAAGCAACTAGCACGAGAAAATTTTTCTCTCAATAATGGAGAGAAAAATATTTTTCTCTAAACTGTATAAAGTGGTTGCTCTCTTTCTTTTGGGAGAAAATAAGCCCTTTTATATTTCTATCTAGCGGAAACCCTAGGCTCCTTTTTTATATTATTTAATTCTATTAAATCAATTTTGATTTAAATTAAAAAAAACCAAAAGCAACGTTACTTCTTTCTTGTCATAGGGGCCCACCTTGTAAAATAACACAAGGCCCCTTAGATACAAGTACATTACATGGAGCCTCCCACTAAATAATATATTTAGGCTTTTAACCCAAATAACTAGTTATCTTCCTTATTAATTCAGTAGTGGCGCAGTCAATTAAATGAGCTAACCCGGGGATCATTTGGGAACATACAATAGTGGCTATAATAATTAGGCATGTAATTAAACTAGCCCAATTATTTAATTCCAAATCTACTCCACTATAAGATTGGAACTAACCTCCATAATTGTATGCTCGAATAATAATTCATCTCAAGTCACATTGATTTCTTTACTGTATAATCCTTTGTACCACATCGTTAATTAAATCGATATCTCAACTGTCCAATCAATTTAATAACATCTTATTTCTTGATACTTACTGGTTTTCTCTAATGATCATTTTCAACATACTAAATATATTGACACACTCTGGCTAGAGAATTTTATGATCAAGTGCCGAAAACTCATCAAGAGATGTGTTGTACAAATTCTATATTGTAAATCTATAACTCCAATACTCATAATTACTCCCACCAAGATACCAGGTAATTTTGACTACAAGTATGTGTCGTGCCCATTGGTAACTCAAATGGAATAACAATTACAATCATGAAATTATAACTAACTAAAGATTAAGATTACAGTAAAACCAATACCTATGAGATTTAATAAGTCTGACAATCATTGCAAGGTTAATTAAATCTCATATGTGATTCAGCTCAATGTAGTCAAACTACATCAGTAAATTCATACATGATAAAGAAAAATCGTTCAATGAATTTACTATAGTCTAAACATAAATAGAGCGTCCAATTCTATTTACCAACTGCAAACTAAATTTATTTAATCATAAGATAACTTGTATTTATGTCTTCTGTGAATCCATATGATAATCACATAAATACATATAATATGATTAAATGGACCTTTTCCAATATATATTTATGCAATTGAAAATATCTAAAATATTTTATTAATCAGAAAATAAATTAATATGCTTTAAAAGAGTATATAATCCCAACAGTTGTCTAATCTCATAAGTCATAAATGTGCAAAACAAAATTTTATCGTGATTATTATGATAAATATTTGTAATTTTGTTTACTTATTTCACACTTTATGTTCAGTACATCGATATTACATGCTACTACTTAAGGAAAAAAATGTCCAAGGCTACGACTCCGAATATACAAGCTAGTGCCTCTGAAAATTATAGATTGCAATTTTCTGGTATAGTCAATTTTCATTACACATTCCTTAACCACTGAAAATAATAACAACTAATATTTTCTTGTTAAATTTTCTAAAATAATCTGAAGAACAGACATAAGGTGTACCTGCAAGACCCAAATAAGATATGGGAAAAGGACATACATAAAGTGTACCTGCATTGATTATGTTAATGGTTCAAAATTGGACTGTACCACTCCTTGGAAAAATGTTTTGATGATAAGTTTCACATTGTATGCTTATTTTTTTACATTGTGTGATAGTTAGTTGTTAAAAATATTGTCCACATTTCGTAGGTATATTTGCCAATATTCATGAATGAGCATTGGGTTCTCGGTGTGGTCGATATAGCTGCGGGCAAGATTCATGTTTATGACTCAATGATAGACTACACAAAAGATTTAGTTTTGGTTAGACAATTGCTGCTTATTGCAGACATGATATCTCTACTACTTTAGAAGATAGTATATCATGAAACACATCCAGATTATGCTGAGGTCATATCGAATATTCTTGGCCCATGGTGTGAGTACGTAACATCCTGCAACAATAATCAGGGTATGCAATTGAGTGTGTGGGTATATATATATTGTTTTTTCGACTGAACAATAAGAATTGTGATTTTTGACAATTGATTTATATAAATTTTTTTAGCGGTGATTTTGGAGCATTTTTGTTACGGTACTTAGAGGTCCTCGCCTATGGACTTGGTGTCAAGTCATATTGCCAACAAGATGATGTTACAGAATTTTGAAAAGTATTGGCTGTCAAATTATTTGGGCATAGGTCATGGAAAAAACTATATAGTGTTCCACCCTCAAAAACTTCATTGATGTGTCATTTTTTAGATTACTATCATGAGATGTAATGGTTGCAATGGGGATGTTGTTGATATTTGATATTATTAAAGATAATTTGACATCATACATATGCTTTTTTTTTAAGTATATTAATGAAAAAAAAGATAGTTTTGTACAATGTATGTGATAAAACAAGATGGTCATCTATGCTCAAGTGATCAGCCCAAATACGCAATTACAGTCGGGTGTTTTCACAAATACACAACTGCAATTGAGTATTTGCATACATGACCAGCTGGTATTTGCATTGGCACACGACTGTCGTTGGGTATTTTTATAGATACTCGACTGCAGTCAAGTATTTGTATACATGACCAGTTGGTATTTGCATTAATACTTGACTGCAGTTGGGTATTTTCATAGATACTTGATTGCAGTCGAGTATTTGCATGCATTCAGTTGGGTATCTTCATAGATAAATGACTATTGTCCAGTATTTAATAGATACACAACTATAGTTGAGTACAAGTAGATATACACGACCATAGTCGGGTAACAGCCAAAATACATTATTTTAGTCGGGTACGTGAGCATAGAACAAAAAATCACCTAAAACATTCATTATAATAACAACACAATCAATATATGCTTTAACTTATCAAACTTCAATTTAACAAATAACAAAAGCAATTGTACATCAGACAACATAGATCTAATACATGTTTGAATTGTAAATAAGTTCTAATACAACGAAACTTATTGCACAATCATCATAACTATTATAAGCCCCTGGCCGCCTCCCTTTGAAAACAACATAAACCACACAAATATCTTTATCCACCTACAAAACAAAAAAGGTTGAAATTTATCAACTAAATATTATAGATATTAAGGCAATTAAAACAAAAAAAATGACATGTAAGGTTAATAATAGTACGTGTACTTGTTTCTGTTTCATTTGTTCTAATTACGAGTTTATTATTAGACAGTGGGATTTGTGTACTGCAAGTTAGTCGATTATGTCCTTAAGATCACATCTACCACACTTACGATGTAACTTCTCTTTGCCTTGTGATGCTATCCTAATTTCTTATGGTTGATCCTTTTTCCGCTTTTCCACGGGGGCAAAATCTCAATACTATGCACTTCCTCTGAAACCTCCCATTCTTCTTGTATGCCAAGAAGATATATTGTTTCTGCATATGCTGCAACCCATGCTTCACTAGAATAGTAATGAGAACACATATCATATACAGATAATGATTCTCAATACCTACAACAACTAACGCATGTTCACAAGGTAAGTGATCGAGTCGAAATTCCCATCAATTGCATCTTCTTAAGAATGTTGACATGACCATCAAGGTCACCATCTTTAACAATAAACTCATACATATTTAGTGTCACCACTTTATATGTACGGTAATCCTAAATTTTTTTTAACAACTCCTTTTTAGCCCATTTTATAAGTCAAGTGTGACAATTAACTGACTCTTCTCACCTATCAGAAAACCACTACCGTACCTTATCAATAATCGAATCCAATAACATATGAATGAGCAACTGTCGGGGGTTTTCAAGAAAAGAATTCATGGATTCTGCTATATTTGTTGTCATAATATTGTAATGCAACCCATCAAAATAAGAACGAGCCCATTTCTAATACCTTGCATCTTGAAGATATTTTGCAACTCTTTCATTGACTTTTTATATCTCATTTATAAAGTAACTGAAATGTTGTGGTCGATAAGTCTTTGTAGCTAGTTCAACAATTACACCTACCTCAATTTATTTAAATGTTGCATGTAAGTTTTGCTTCAAGTGGTGCTTGCAAATACCATATGCAGCATTCAGGAATGCGATGTTAACATTTTTCTTGATACTTGGGTGCCGGTCAAAAATGAAAACCCAATTAGGAACTGCACTTATTTCTTCCTTTAACTTTATTAGAAAACACCCCTATGATGCATCGTTCTCACTGTCATCAATACCAAATGCAATAGGATAAAGTTGATTATTGTCATCAAGTGCTGTCGCAATGAACAAAGTTTCTTTAAATTTTCCCTTCAAGAACGTGACATCAATTGCAACAATTGGCCTTATTGATGAAATAAATCCATGTATACAACAATTGGACTTAAATATAAACAACTTAATTTAAATAAAACTATGAAATTGAATTAGTTAGGGTTGTGGATCCACTCTTAGTTGTAAATAAAATTTAATAAATTCTTTTTACCATTTTTTTGATTTATTGCCCAAAAGATTAATTATATAAATTATTATTATTTTCCCTTTAATTTTATGATGGATTAAATTTAATTTATCTACATGAGGATAAAGCATCATCAAAATTGTGACAAATCTTTTGTCGGATAAGCTTAAATGAAGCATGACGATGATCTCTCTTACGAACATGAAGTGCGCAACTATGGATGCTATAGTACTTTCTGTTTCAAACATATTCGAACTTCCAAACTTGGTAGCACGAAGTCGCCACTTATAATTATCGTCAATACACCTAACAACAAGCATGTGAAATATTAACAAGGCAACTCAAGAGGGGGGTGTGTTGAGTTTCTAAAATTAACCTAATCAAACCACACAACAATTTAAATCTAATGCCTTAATGGAAACAAAAACCATAAATTTAACGATACTAAAAATAAAAGAGTAAGGGAAGAGAAATCAAACATGAGATTTTTACGTGGTTCGGCCAACCGTGCCTATGTCCACGCCTCCAAGCTCACCGGGCTTGAGGATTTCACTAAGGAAGCCTCCAAGGCTTCAACAACTCTTACAATTGACTTCCAAGGTGTCGATAGACCTTTACAACAAGAGATTATCCCCAATCTCTTAATCCAAGTGTATTCCAACACTTACAACCTCTCAAGGATAAATATTACAAATGAATTTTCTCCTACACAATGTGTTTGATTACAAATGAATGCTCAATGTGTGTGACACGACTTAAAAGTGATTTCTAACTCCCAAGTATAAGAGTGTCTTATTGTATTATAACTCAATGAATCCGAGGTTGATTCACAGAGAAGAGATTTAATTAGTTTATTTTATTTTATCTAAAAATTAAAAATAAAACTTGAATATAAACAACTTAATTTAAATAAAACTATGAAATTAAATTAGTTAGTGTTGTGGATCCACTCTTAGTTGTAAATAAAACTTAATAAATTCTTTTTGCCATTTTTTTAGATTTATTGCCCAAAAGATTAATTATATAAATTATTATTATTTTCCCTTTAATTTTATGATGGATTAGGTATTTATTGTGTTAAAATTTAATTTATCTACAATAAGTCAAAATACCATTTTACCATACCTTATATTAAGATATTAAGAATTTATTGTGCCAAACTCCCTTATTTGTCTACAATAAATCAAAATTTCAAAATATAAAATATGTATAAAATTAAATAGAAAATAATTTAATTTATAAAATTAAAAATAGAATTTGATTAAATCATATTTATTTCCTAAGAGTTTCACATTTCCTTAACTATGAATATTTAGCTAAACATTTTTGAAATAAAGGAAATTATTAAAATTGAAAAACACATAATTAAAAAATAGAATTTGAAAATTCAAATAAAACTAATTCTATATATTGAAAATATATTGCAAAGAGAGATGAGAAAAAGAATTTGAGGGGAAAGAAGAGAAGAGAAGAGAATGTGTGGAGAGGTGTGTTCCCCCATCTCTATTTATATTAGTACATGGTAAATCCACACCATACAAATAAATAAATCTAATTACATGCTAGTCTTACATTTGCCCCACTAATAAAACATAAACCCTAACTTAATCCACTTAAGCACATCCAACACATTCCACTAAGAATTACCACACCTAACATGATAAAAACTTATAATTTTATAATTACCACATTTACCATGGTAAAAACTTAAAATTTTACCGCAAAAGTCTTGGATCCTCCTCGACAGTGACATAATTTCTCGGACTTCCAGAATCCAAATTTGACATCTGTTTATTTGTTTGGAGCCTCAAATTGTATGAAATTATTATTTTTACCTAATAAACACACAAAATACACAAAATCAATATATTTAGAAAAATAATTAGAAATTCATAATATGTTACACAATTACAGATATAAATTACATTAATAGCACAACTAAAATTTTTACCCCTTAATAAACATACATTTTTTAACACTAATCAGTGTGAATCAAAGAAAAAAAAACAAGTTTAAAGCTAAAAAATGATTATATCCTCAGTAGCAAGTTCAATGATAACTCTTAGATCTCATCTTGTTTGAATTTGATTGAGTCATTTTATAGTTGGAGCTGAAAACAAGATGTTATTGGCTTTTTGAGAGAAATTGAATTGTCGTTAACTGTTATTAATTACCGTTTTGACTAGTGCAAATAAACGGTTAGCCATTTGGAATTATTGGTTACCCGATAATTTCCAAAAACTGACAAAACAAATTAATACCTCTCTGGAAATTATTAGTTAGCCATTTTCAGTAAACGGTTAGTCGTAGTTACTACATTATTTTTCAAAATTATAGTTTTGTCTCAACATTTTATATAATTATACTATGGCTCAAATCTTCATAAAACTTTACAAATAAGTCAATTTCTAAAGTTTCAAAACCTTTTCAATTTAGACCATTAACTTGAAAATAACCAATTTCATAAAATCATTTTTCCATTAAGTATAAAAACTTTATATTATGAAAATAATGATTATTTAAAATGTATAAAAAATAATTTGAGCTTTTAAAAATATAATCATTCTTAATCTTATTTGTTATCATCAAAATCAACATTATGGATACAAATCTGTTAACAATCTCTCCCTTTTTGATGATAACAAACCTTTCATGTATTTAAAGAATGATTCAACAAATTGTTCCCCTTAAATATATTATAAGTTTAAACAATTTTTCAATTAGCTAAGTTAACAAAATTCCAATACATATATTCTTCTCCCCCTTCATCATCAAAAAGAAAACTTAATGGAAAAAAAAAGGAGTAGCAAATTTGTTACCCATGTTGTCTGAGTAAACATTTTGACAGAATCTCCCCCTAACAACAAACATCACCTCAAATGCAAGTTTAGTAATATCAATCCCAAATGATCATAAATCATCATACAAACCAACTCCATACACAAATCATCACACAATCCATCAACGATAAAAAGATCATGAACCATTATTCTAGCAATTACCAAATTAGCAACTCATAATATTAAATCATTAAATAAAACAATCATGCAATCAAATCATCACCATATCTCAAAATCATTACCATAATCACATATTAACCATAAAAAAATGCTCAAAGAGCATGTTATTCTCCCCCTTTTGATATCATCAAAATGGTATATTACTTTGTCTCCCTCTTTAGATAATAAAAATGTTCAAAATGCATATTATCCAAAATAGAAGCAACAAGAACTAATTAAAGTTGCCGAGATAGCTCCCCTTATCAATAATCAAGAAAACAAGGGATAGACCAAGCAAAGGCATGCTAAAGTCTTAAGAGCATATTATCAATTATCCAATCTCCATAATTACTAATCACATTTTAGAATTTAAGATAACTAAACTTATCAAAGATCTAATGTGACATTTCAATATAACTTAAAAAATCTCATATGCTTAAATATCTTGAAGTATATGTATTTCTCCCCCTTTCAATTTCATTTAAAACAAGTAATGCATATTTAACAATACATCAATAAAGTACAAAAAATACATTCATTCACTAATCATAGATCCCATAAGATCAAACTTCATCAAATACAATGTAATCACTAAGGCACATTTTTTTATTATCAAAACTTAAGCAAAGCATAAGTACATAATGACAATATATAGATCATCAAAATCAACATAGCTATTAAGATAAGCCATCATTATGAGCTAAAAGAACAAGTAATCAAATTCATAAGTACATTAAGTCATATATGCCAATTTTATAAATAAATGGCACAAGAATTCACACATGCATAAGTGATGAACAATTGATGTTTAAGAGATGAATAGTGATTTAGAAGTATCAAATGAGCAAGGAAAACATAAAGACAATGAATTTTAGTGATGAACAAATAAGGAAGATGAATAAATGAGATTAAAAATGATGATAGACAATTAAAAAGATGAATAAAAGATCATACAATCATCAAAATAAAACAAATGCATCATGATAAGTTGACATGTTATAATCATACATATATCTATCCATGCATCATGATAAAGCACTCAATGTTACACACAATAATAATTCAATTATGTAAACATACAAGCATGCTTTCTATTATCCATCCATCATGATCCATTCAACATAATCAATAGCTTAAGAATTGTTACCCAAACAATTAAATCATCTTGTCTTATCTTTTTCTCTTAAATCATGATCAAGTGATTATTCTCACAAGCTTTTATCAAGGAACTCTCCACCATTTCTTGATTATAGTACCTAAAAAAAAATTCAAATTTTTATCTTTGGTACCTAAATACTTTTGGGTCCTTGAGTGTTGGTAATGGCTCCTTTTGGAACCCAAACACATTTTACTTCATAATATGCATTTATTTTAATTGGACATCCAAACTTCATGTGACCATTTTGATTGCAATAATGGCATACAATATGATTGCTAACAGAAGTACTCTTCACAAAGTAGTTCTTATAATAAATTTGATCCAATACCTCCTTTATCAAACACATATTTTTGTGAATCAAATAAGTTATCTAATATTTTTTTCCCATTTGTAAATTTTAAGACAACATCACTAAGTTCAATATTATTTTTCTTGAGCATATCATTTTCTTTTTTCAAATTATCTACATGTGATTCTATATGTTCATATAAAGTGCTAGGTTTCTCATTTGATAACGCAATTCTATCATGCAATGTTTTATTCTCTAATTCTAGGCATGTAATATGTGCACTTAGAGATTCATTTTTATTTGTGAGCTCAACGATTTTCTTTTTAAGACATGCATTCTTTTTACCAAATTTTATCCAATTATCATGCAATTCCTTAAAAGCATCATATAATTCATCATAGGTAGGATCATTTATCTCATCAAGTTTGTCAACCGATTCATCCCC
This sequence comes from Citrus x clementina, assembly GCF_000493195.1. Lineage (NCBI taxonomy): Eukaryota > Viridiplantae > Streptophyta > Magnoliopsida > Sapindales > Rutaceae > Citrus > Citrus x clementina. The sequence continues at coordinate 14,948,136 of NW_006262688.1, read as the reverse complement.
AATTGCAATAAGTGCCAAATTTGACACTTCATGAGATTCCTCCTCATTTGTAGTCTCCTCATACACAACTTCAAGTTTTCTCCAAATTTCATAAGCATTAGAACAATTTCAAACTCTATGAAATTCCTTTTTATCTAAGGCACAAAATAAAGCATTCATAACCTTGGAATTTAAAGACATCTTTTTTTCTATCCAACTCACTTAAAGCATTCTTCCTAGGAATGAATGAACCATCACAAACTATTTCCCATATCTCATAGTCTAAGGCTTGTAAAAAGGTTTTCATCCTAGTTTTCCTATAAGGACAGTCATTACCATAAAAAAATGAAGGTCTAGTGGTGGATTGGCCTTCCATGAAAGTTGAGCTAATTTGAGTTGCTATGGATCTTTAACTCTAGACAGTTAAGTCTACACAAGAGCACTTCGCTCTGATACCAAATGAAATATTAATAAGGCAACTCAAGACGGGGGTGAATTGAGTTTCTAAAATTAACCTAATCAAACCACACAACAATTTTAATCTAATGCTTAATGAAAACGAAAACCATAAATTTAACAATACTAAAGATAAAAAAGTAAGGGAAGAGAGATCAAACACGAGATATTTAGGTGGTTCGGCCAACTGTGCCTATGTCCACGCCTCCAAGCTCACCGGGCTTGAGGATTTCATTAAACAAGCCTCCAAGACTTTAACAACTCTTACATTTGACTTCCAAGGTGTCAATAGACTTTTATAATAAGAGATTATCCACAATCTCTTAACACAAGTGTATCCCAACACTTACAACCTCTCAAGGATAAAGATTACAAATGAATTTTCTCTCACACAATATGTTTGATTACAAATGAATGCTCGGCTTCTTCTTGTACCTCGCCAGCCTTGAAGCTTCCCAAGCAAGCTTCTCAAAAATATCGTTGATGAAACTGTTCATGATTCCCATGGCCTTGCTTGAGATTCTGATATCAGGATAGATTTGGTTTAGGACTTTTCGAAGATGTAGATATTGTATGTCTTGATGCTCTTCTTCGCACACTTCTTTTTCTTGTTGCCAGAGGCGTCTTCCTCTGGGATTTCTTCCCAACCTTCGGATTCTTCTCGGCCAGTGCCATTATGGAAGACTTGAGCCAACACCAAAATTTAAAGATAAAATCTTTTTTAATCTTGATTTCTTCACAGCTTTAGAAAAAAAAGATCAGGAATGGTATTGGGTTTTTGCTTCTGTGAAATAGAAAGATAAGTGGATGTTTGGCTTTTGCTTATGGTATTGAGTTTTTACCAATGTGAAGGAGAAAGATAAATGCATTGATGGCTTTCTTTTGTCTACTAGTTATTTCCAAGATCTGGTTAATAAGGTGTAATATTCAAGATTTCTCGGACATCGAGCTTCACTTTAAATTATTTTTTAAATTTAAGTATGTATTTATATGTTTACCCTTTTACACTAACGCCATACATATTTTATACTAACGAGGAGACAAGTATTTATAATTACATCAATACATTTTATCTGAATATTAATACGCAAAACTTTAAGGGAAGTCCCTAAAAATTATTCTTATATAAAATATACCTCAGGATCCGTAAGTTTCCTCAAGGACTCCAGAAGCCTAGCAGTGAGGGTAACTGCTAAAGAATTCTTTTTCTCTTAATAATTTTCTGAGCTTTCAGGACAAATTCAAGTGGGTTTGAAGCTTCAGGTTTGGTTAAGTTAGGTACTGATACATGCAAGAACTGGTCCCCCCACGAAGACTCGGCATCAGCCATTATCATCTCCTTCAGTGACTTGTATCCGCACGTGTTTCTTGTATTCAGCAATACAAGTGCTGTAGAACGTGAACTGTTGTCTCTGTTTTTGCTCGATTCTTGCATGTACAATCGAGTGCCACAGAAGATCATCCCCGTAATCACATCGTTCATCGTCTGTTGAAAAAGCATAAAAAAATAATTATATTCACAATGATCATCTAATTTCTAATTAATACGTTCTCTATTCTCTTGAAAATATTAATTCAGTTTCTACGTTTTGTTGATAACGTATTTTAAAATTGAAAATAAAAAAGGGAAAAAAATAAACTGTCAAAACAGTTAAACCTCATTCTTTCGGAAAAAGTTAATGTAATATGGTAAAATCATTATCTCAATTTAAATAGATTAAATTCACAAATGGGAGGAAGTTTAACTATATTTTTTTTTTATGAAACTACTGTTTTTTTTAATCAGCCTGGCCTAATTTCATTAGAGAAAACTTTGGAGGGCCGGTATCTTTTGCCCCTTAAATTTTGGAAAATATTGCGGGACCAATTGTTGTCTAAATTCTATTTAATTTTTCTATATGGAACTGGTTGCTTGTTATCTTGCAGATTCTGTGAGTTAATTAATGCAGAAGAATTTAATGATTATGGGCCAAAAAATATCTTGAGAATGTAACCTAATTAAATAAGACCCAACAACCACGGACGGGACAGAAGGGGTTGTTTTTCACATTAACTAAGAGTTGCAGTCGCATCTCACGCGGTTGTAATAGGATTTGAAGCTTTTATTGCGGGACGGCTTGCAGGCACATCGGTGAAAATATTTGCGTGCTGTGGGAGCATTGCTCATTTCTTATTTATTGTTTGTTTTGTATATATTGTAATCAATTATAATTATTTATATATATAGGGAGAGATTATCAATTTTTTATTGTAATTAATATATATTATTTATCCCTTTATTATTTTTATAAGAGTCAATAATTCTTATTACTGCATAATTTTACAATATTATTTTTATTTTTAAATACACTTTTATTTATATTTATTATAAATTAAGAAAATCACATGATTGAAAACCAAAATAAAAAAATTAAGTATTAAAAATAAGAAATATTTGTTTTGATGTGAAAATAATAATAAAAAAATATTTTTCTTGTACTTTTTTTATTTTATAAGCATTTTCTTATAATCAATATATAAGAAAATTATTATAAAATGATAAAAAGTTATTATAAGAAAAATAGATGATAAATAAAATATTATTATAAAATAAATAATAAAATATTTTCTTGTACTTTTTACAAATAATTTTAAAATATTATAAAATATTTATTATAAAAAATGCTTACAAAAAAAATACAAAAAAATTAGTATTAATTTTTTTGTTTATATCAAAACGTATATTTCTTGCTTTTACTACTTAATTTTTTATTTTAATTTCCATTTATGTGATTTAATTAATCTAAAATAAATATAAATAAAAATATATTTGAAAATAAGAACAATATTGTAAACTTATTTTGTCATGGAGATTATTGTTTATTATTAAAACGGTAGGGGGTAAATGGTATATATTAATTACAGTAGGTGGGAAATTGGTAATCTCCCTATATACATGATAAGCAATGAATTATTATAGAACAATGTTCTAAAATACTAAAGACTATCTCCTCATCATGACAAAGTGATGTAACTATTAGTCAATAAGTCTGATGGATTTGATTAAAGAATTTATAAATTAAATTGTTTCATATACTAATTATTTAGAATAAAGATTTAATGCATTAAATCTCTAACCAATTAAATGTTGCCCTTGATCTTAGCCAGAAGGCCAAAAAAGTTGATTTAGGGATGGCAGTGGCGAGTTGGGTGGGGGTGGGGATGATGAGGCCTATACCATTCCACACTTCATTAAAAATTTCGCCTCCATTCCCCACTTCATCCCTCAATAAATTTAGTAGAGTGGGGACGAGGAATCCCATGTGGGGGATGATTTCCCGATCCTTGCCTCATTCCCCATTTACTTATTTTATGGTAGACACGGACAAATAATTTCAGTAAATTAAAAATTAAAGATTTAAATAAAATTATTACCATATTATAAAGTATCTAAATTATTTATAAAAATCTCTGAAAGATTGAAAAAATATCTTAAAATGATATTAAAATTGAAAAATGTTGGAAGAAAGCAGCATCTTAAGAAAGAAATGAAAACGTAACTATGTTTTACGGTTGAATAAGAATTTTAATATATAGTTTTCTTTTAGTTAAACTCTATTTCTAGTAGGTAAAAAGAAAAAAGAAAATTTATTAACCAACATTGTAATTGATAAAATAAAAATTATTAAAGAAAAATTAAAAAAATTCATATAGAAATCCAGTGCGTCGGCTACCATTTCCAAAAAAAGCGCGTTTTTACGTTCCTTTCCTTTTGCGTTCCACGGCTTCGCTAGCTCATGCAATATGTCGGTACTATTCCGTCAGCCAGTGGAGGTAACAGAAAGCTCGTGCAATCCTGATCTCCAGGTTGGATGTTGGGAACTCATTTGGAGTGATCTCAAAGAGTTTTCTATTTTCAGCGATTAAGTGAGGTATCTTCTGAAAATCAGATTCGAAGAATTTACTCCGAATAGTGAACAAACTACCCCAGGGCCAGGGAAAACTACCTCGTTAAGTTGGTTCAGGTTTGGCTTCATCCGGCATATGAGGACTGTACTTTCATTCGGCTCTATTTTTTGAAGAAAACGCAAGGCATTGGCAGTTTTTCTGTAATAGGGATTGGGGTGGGGGTGAGGTGGAGAGTACAAAACTATACCCCAATTATTAAGAATTTGGGGATTGTTTCTCCCCCATTGCTAAAAAATTATTTAAAATTCACCCCATTTGGTGTGGAGTTCCATGGAGCTCCAAACACGTGGAAGATTTTTCCATCCCTAAGTTGATTGATTCACACCTCATGGGAAAAAAAAAAGGTATTATTTTTAGTGGACAATAAGTCATATTAGACAAACTTAATCTGAAGAGTGCAGAATTTTGGCCAGGTCTTGATAGACATATGACTTACAAACTCAAGGTATCTTATAAGTCATAACCTATTTTTTTTTTTTATAAAAAAAGGCATTCTTACAAAATATTGCACAACGCTTACCTCAAAATTGTGTTTTAATGAAATAAAATTACAAAACTTTCAAACAATTTTAAAATTAATCATTTACATCCTTATTTGGATCTTGGGTTGAAAAATGTCCGCGAAAATGATATAAGAGCCAAGTTTTGGGTGGAAAATATAAAAATGGAAGAAACAATTGTTTATTTTATAAATAATGGAGAATATAATCTAATGATAGATAGTAATACAATTAAGGATAACTTAACTAAATATAGACAATAGTATTATTTAGAACAAAATAGATTAGACGATAAACAATTGGAACAATTGTATTTATCCCAAGCTCATGAATTTAAAATTGGAGAACTCATAATAATAAAGAATAAAATTTAAACATCGATCCTATTCTCATATTTAGGATTAGGAGAGAGGTGTACATAAATAATTTTTCATGGAAACAATGGAATATTAATTCTGTTGAGGATTATACAGACGAACTTGTGATTGATTATAGTAGATTTTTAACTATTAAGCAAAGAGATGAATACAATTGGAATAATAAAGGATCATCAGTAAATATATCCTTCTAGCAACATGCTGATAGGATACAAAGATTTAATTATGTACAAACTTGGTGCTATATACATAAAGGATTAGAAGAAAACAATATTCCTAAGGATATAAGAAATATTATATGTCACAAATACTTGTTAGAATATAATGAAATATTATGCAGATAGTACTATGGATAAATCATTGAACCATTGATAATTTCACAAAATATAGAAACCAATAAATTTCCATCTTCTAGTTATAAGCATAGAGGATTTACTTATGGAAGATTTCAACCATTCGATTTAGTAAATGATTTTGATATGTGGGGAATAATAAGTTAAATTGAATTTTTCTATATTTATTAAATAAATTAGGAAATTCTAATTTAACCATAAATGATATAGAAAATGCATATGAAATACTTGAAATTAAAAGCTTTAATACTGAAAATATAAGACAAGTTAAAATTGTTAGGAGATCAAATGAGTGAAGAATTTGATTCAGTCAAACAATTAATAAAAGACTTCAAAATTGAAGATCAAGATAGATTGAAACAGGAAATCGTTAATGTCATGAAAAAAAATCAATTAAAGATAAATTAAATAAGATAGAAATTCAATTACATAAAATTGAAAAAATCATTGAACAACTTGGTAATATGTTTGCAATAAGTATAAATGAAAAATTACAAAAGGATTGAAGTACAAAAGATTCATAACAATATCTTATGAAGAATCTGAATTCGATGAGGAAGAAGAAGTATTTATTAATTTACAAGAAATTGAAAGTAAAATAGAACATCTAAAAATGAATGAATTAAAGGTAAGGGTCTTTGAACAGGGAGAATCTAGTAATAGAGCTTCCTCTGCTAGGGAAGAAATACCAACTCATGAAAGACTACAAGGTCAATATTTTAAGGTTGACAAACCTAAAAAAGAATATAAAACTCCAAGAGGATATAGAGAAAGACCAATCAACCATGATGAAGTATTGTTAGATTTAGACTATGTCAAAGATAAAGATAAAACGATTACTGCTTGAGTTAAATTTATGAAAATGACATTTGCATTTAACAAAATAGATAGAAATAATGGTATAGAATTCCTTAAAACTTTTTTTATAGGAATAGTGTCACATTGGTTTATGGGATTAAAGGATACCGACAAAAATAAAATATCATATGGAGAAGATAATGATCAAAACAAAAACCTTGGATCAAGTCTTAAATAGATTTGAAAATTAAATAGAAAAGAATTCTTAGGAGAAGATTGGGAAATTGATTTTCAATAGGAAATAAAAAGAAAAAAAGAATAGAAAATGTAATGAAGTTAACTAGGCTTGAAATATGTAATATATGATATCTAGAAGAATATACATGCAGCTTCGAAGAATTATATTATAAATGTGAATTTGATAAAGATGAAAATACCATATGCTATTATAATGATTTATATTTTATAAAGATACCAGATCCATGGGCAAAAAAGATTATGTTAGAATATAACAAGGAATATGGAGATACAACAGAAATTGATACCCTAGGAAATAGGATTAGATTTGCTCAAAATAGAATCAGTGAATGGTGTGCCGAAATAAGAGATAAAAGGCTTATGAAAAAGCAAAATCAAAGATTATGTTGCTCTAAGTTAGAAGAACCACCAAGATTGGGATGCTCAGATAAAACCCATAGATGTAAGAAGAAATTCAAAAAGAAGAAATTCTTTAAAGCCAACCAGAAATATTATAAAAAAATAAATATAAGAAGAAATTCTACAAGAAAAATAAATTTAAAAGAAGATCTAAGACCAATGCACCTAAAAAGTGCAAATGTTGGTTATGCAATGAAGAAGCGAATGAATGCTCTAAAAAGAAGAAAGCAAACATAAAAATGTTTGAGGATTGCAGCAATTTAGAGTTAATCATAGATAATGAAGATATTAGTGAAAATGATAGTATATATTATCTTTCTGAAGAAACTTTAAGTAGCTTAGATTCAGATTCAGAATGAGCATAGAAGAATTAGATAATAAAGATTTATATCAGGATGAAGAATTAGAAGAACAAGGTTCTTTTAATAGAGAATTGATCTTTGATAAAAAAAAAATACCTCAAGATTAATAAAAAGGGATTAGAATCATCCATGACTTCAGTCAATAAGTTAGCACAAGGAATTGCTAACATGATTAAAAGAAAAAATATAATTGATTTCAATGTTACTGTGCGAGAGGAACCTATTGAAATTAGGTATGCCAGGGGAAATAAAAATATACCTTTATTATTAAAATCTGATATAGAAGATAAAATCAGTAAGATAAAATCCAATGATAGACTTAAAATTGGATATGTTCATGTTGGAGGAATCCAGGTCATGATAAAAGCTCATTTTTGAGAAGGAATATATTATCCAGTAAATTTAGTAGTACTAGATAATAGAAAGAAAGATCGAAAACATACACTCCTTGGAGTAATACAAGAAAACTTAAGTTATAAAAAAATTGATATTTAAGATATATCCCAAATATTGTATAAGTTTTAGAGACAAATATAAATAAGACATTAACTTTATACCATGAGTTTAAATACTTTGATATAATGCATGATGGATTTTATCCATATAGCATAACATATGCCATAGATTATGCATTAACAAATTTAGCAAATAGTGAAATGCTTGCTGATAAAAATTTTATTGAAATTGATAAATTATTGAACAAAGTTGGAAAGATACAATCTCCTGAAACCTTGAGAGAAATAGATTTACCAGAAGAATGGGAAATGGATCTAAGTAGTTAACCTACTTTGCTTAGGGGAAATACTACTAAATCCATAGAATATACTCCAGAGGGAATAATCATCATAGAAAATAGAAGATCAATCTCTATACCCAAAAGGGAATCAGAATTAAGTAGAATCCAAAATTTTACTGGATGTAGCCATCTTGTGATACCACCATCACATGAAATATTAGCCACAGTTAGATAAAATAATCAAAATCTAAAAAAAAGATTGAATATAATAATAGAAAATCATGTCGTGAGACTTTTGCTATCCTTGATATACGAGCTGCAAAATCTTATTTTGATGTCAAAATGATTAAATATTTAGAAAGAAAGATTCAAATTGAACCTCATACATATGTATGGTTTAATGGAGAAAGAAAGACATTAAGTCAGTATTGTGAAATACCATTAAGAATAAAAGGAATAAAAAATATCTTTTCTTTTTTCATAGACCCAAATTATGAAATAGAAATAAGTGCTTTATTATAGGAATGAACTTTCTTTAGAATTTCTCTCCTTATTGCATAGGAGATTGAGAAATAAGCATAACAATTCAATGGATTAAGTAAATCATATCAAGATATGACTAATCCTTTTATGGTCTATATAATAGTGATTATACCATATTATAAACATAAGCTAGAATGGTTTCATGCTTTAATTGATACTGGTTCGGGAGTTAGTTTAGCTAATTACAGGATTTATCCAAAATCATATTAGAAAGATTATAAGCCTTTAACGTGACAACAAATAAATGGTTAATAGATCACCTTAGGGATATATAGGATTAAGACTTTAATCTAAATTGAAGACTATATCCTAAGTATCCCTATATTATGGTCTTATGATCATATAGGTGCAGATATACTTTTAGGAGATAGTTTCATTCGTCAGTTCATTTATATAATGACTAACGAAATCATTACTCTTACGACACCATGTAATCATTACATTACTACCCCAAGGATTTATAGCCCTATTCGGCGAACAACTCGAAAATTACATTTTTGACACAACCAGTGTGGTGATTACACTACAAAAATCAATCAAATCGTATCAGATTATGAAAAAATTTTAGAAAAATTTGATAAAAATTTTGGTGAAAACTTAATTCAATTATGGGAAATTGAATAAAGTTAATATAAGCTCAAACACTGTTTTTAAGCCTCACCAACCATGGCAATGCTACCATTACCCATGAAAAAGCTCCCTAATAAAGTGAAAGGTAAGTATGAAAATTTTATTTCTACTTCTCAATTTTGTCCTATTAAAGGACACATTAGACTAAAATGCATTAAGTTTATGAATTGCAAAAAGTAAATGGTGCCATTTAATTTTTCTTAGTATGGTAAATTTAGATATGCTCCTAAAACCTAAGTTTGAACCTAAAGGTAACTTTACTGGACCAACTTGATTTATAAAATCTAAATTGAAAGCAAATTAGTCATTTACATCTTTTCAAGCTTATACTAATAATTTCTAGTACTTGATAATAGTTATTCTAGACACATGACTAGTGATTGTTGTGTTTTGATAAATTAAAAAATGTGGCCGAGAGCATGTAACCTTGCTAATGGTATTAAAGGTCATGTGCTTAGGAAAGGAACTTTATATGTTGAAGACTATAGAGCTTTGAATGAACTAATTATCTTGCCAAAAAAAGACTCTGCCCAAGATCTTGAATGCGATCAACACAAGATGCACAAGCACAGAATCGAATCTGAATCAACTCAGCAATCAACTAACCAGACTTAAACTTTCAAGAAACAAAATCAAGAAGAAATAATAAGATGAATCAGAGACAAAATCACAGAGAAAGCAGTGATAACGTGGTTCAGTCTCTCAGGAGACCCACATCAACGAGTGAAACATCAGAGCTTGCTTTGATTGATTCGTGAAGAAGAAATACAAGTATCCAGAGATGAGTTTACAGTGCTCAGAGACCACCTTCTTCTTAGCTGAATAGCACTCTAGAATACTCTCAAAAATCACTCATAATGTGCTGGTGAACCAGCTTTATATAACAGAGGAGTAACAAACTTAGAACCAAGAATGCACAGCTGCTTCCTATGTGTCCAGGCCGTTAAACTAATTCGAATGATTTTAAGTGAAGACGTGATTGCCACGAGCAACTCAACTAATTCTATTATGAGCAAAATGCAAGGCTGAGCGTCGTTTTACTTATGGAAATCACGAGTTTACTTACGTGGCTTCATAATGAATTTGAATCCTTGCTCTAAATGCTATTGTTTTATTCGGGTTTGTGTTTGGATTAACTTGCTCTACATTTCTCCCCCTTGAATCAAACACCAACTCTGATTCTTTCACCACCTTCATCCACCTTCATGCAAATTAGAGATTGCATACCCCAGCTAAGTGTTGAGTGATAGAAATTGTATATTTATAAAGGAGAAAATCGTCATTTACACTAAGTCTCACTATCATCCCCACTTTTGTGTATTTAAGTCCTTTGTGATTTAATTGTGCGTTTTATTATAATTAAGCATTTTATGTATTTTAGGGGGTATAATGGTCATTTCACAATGAAAGAGAGATTAGATGACAAAACGAACAATAATTCTGAACTCATGACAGTCAAAAACCTCAGGAGTATAAAATGATAAATGACATTGTTCACATGTACGATAATGTTCATGATACTGTTCACAATACTATTCACATATACAGTGCAATGACATGGCATTGCCCGCTGACATGGCACTGACCGATGACATGGCAACATTCGATTGGACGAATCATGTGGCATTGATTGCTTATATGACATTGACTGATGACGTGACTTGGCCGATGATGCGTCATGATCCTATTGGACTAAAATGTTGATGTGGCGGCAGTATGTTGGTGGATCGAAAAAACGTACGTACAGTACATGCATATACACGGAATGACAGCCCTGATGATGTGTTCTATCCAATCAGAACTTGCCACGTGGCGCAATCCTAAGCGTCTAAATTGTTTTAATCTGATAGTCATGATTTACTCATTGTATCTATAAATAGGGGGCTCCCCCTAATTTGACACGTGTGAATTCATTTTTGAGCTCTATTTTCTGTAATTCCTCCTCCATCTTGTATTTTCTACGTATTGTAATAAATTCTCATTTTACCCCTAGTTCAATTATGAGTATCTAATTTTTTTTCAAGCATGGTGCATGTTGAGTGCGTATCCAGAGACCCAAGCACTTCATTTTAATAGTTTTCACTTAAATTTATTCTCGTCATTCTAATTTAAATTTTAAAATATTCTAAATCACTTTCACCACAAATCCAACCACCCACTTAGAAAATTAACTCTACACGCAATTAAAATCCATCTCCTCATGGAATCGACACTTGTCACTATTGATGTATTCTACAATAGATTCGTGCACTTGGGAGTTCAATAATATTTGCACAACAAGTTTTTAGTGCCGCTGCCAGGGAGGTAAGTTATTTTAATTCGTAGAATTATTTGTCAATAATTTTTTTTTGTTTTCTTGTAATTTTTTTCTTATTTAAAAAGAAGAAGTGAATCTGCATTTTGAGGTACGTATTTCTTTTCTTTTTCTCTGCTTTAAATTTCTGTAATTTAATTTTGATGTTATTTTTCTTTGTAATTTTTTATTTATCTGTTAATTTGGCAAGTTTAACCGCCTATTAATTTATTTTAATTTTAGTGAATTTATTTCACGTATTTTTTTTAGCACTTGAGTGTGTTTTTATAATGAGGTTGTAACAATGTGATAAGGTTAGTATAGTATTTCTCATTGTTCATTATTTTTGTTAGTTTTGTTCTCATTTTTTGTATTTATTGCATGCATGGTCGAAGGTCACAATTACCTAATCTTGAGTCTATAGACCTTGAACTGGAAAAAACACTTCGCACACACAAACACATTGCAATTAAAGATAAAATTGAAATGGATTTGCAACAACCAGCCCCACAGGAGAGGCCATTTAAGGACCACTTTAGTCCTTTAGCTAACTTGAGCACATCATGCATAAGATACCCAAATGTAGCTGCTTGGAGTTTTCGGTTAAACCCTAGTGTGCTAAATTGTCTTCCAACATTCTATAGCCTAGAAAATGAAGACTTATATAATCATCTGAATAATTTTCATACTGTTTGTCAAACTTTTAAATATGAGAATTTTTCAGATGATGATGTTAAACTTAGATTATTCTCATTTTCTTTAAATGATAGACCTTGTTCATGGCTTAATACATTGCCTGCTAATAGCATTACATTATAGGAACAAATGGTAACAAAATTTTTGAATAAATACTTCCCATTGCATAAAACCAATCCTATTCGCAGGGATATTTTAGAGTTAATCCAGAGAGAAGATGAGCAGCGTTTTGAAGCATTGGAGCGATTCAATGGGCTACTCTTGAATTCTCCACATCATGGGTACGAGAAATTGCATCAATGTCAATACTTTTTGGAGGCATTACTGCCGCTTGTGCAAGAATGGCTAATGGCAACAAGTAGGGGAGAGCTAATGTCAAAAAGTGCATTAAAAGATTTGAGATTTCTTCCAACGACAAGCGGATAATTCTCAACAACGGGGTCGATCACTCAAGAATATTAATAGAATTAAAGGAGTGAATGAGGCTCACATTGGCGAGTCAAGTTCGAAAATTAAAGAAGTCAAAGAGATGGTTGAAGGTCTTTCCCAACAAATAGCATCGTTAACAGCTGCTAAATCAACAGAGTCACATGACCATGACTTATACCCAGATCAAGCCAATGCCATAAGTGTAATGAGAAAGCCATCAAACTACAACCGTTACAGCAACACATTAAATCCTGGATGAAGAGACCACCTCAATTTTTCATGGTCTCAAGGATTCCGACATAATGGACCAGCAACTCTAGCTCCACCAATGCAACTAATTCCTTAAGTTCCTCAAGCCTCTCAGCCACTATTTAGACCATACAATTAGAACCCAAACTACTCTTAACCCAGACTATGAGAGGATGCGTTTTAGAATTTTAAAAATCTGACTCACTTGACGATTGAGCAACAAAACCGCACCATTGATGAACTACGAAATGAGATGAGTGCAGGCTTAAACTTACAAGCCCAACCAGTTTCAAACCTCAAGAAGATGGTGGGATAGCTTGCCTCTTCAGTTCAAACCTTGGCAATGATTGTTGAGAAAGGAAAATTCCCAAGTCAACCAGTGTCTAATCCTAAAGGAGTGCATGAAGCAAGTACCAGTTCACCTCAGCAGAATATAGAGGTCAAAGCCGTCATGACCTTGCAAAAAGAAAATGAAGTCGACAACAAAGTAGAGATGTCGGTGACAAAACAACTCAAATTGTACCTATAAATGCTGAGGACTCATTGCTAAAGGAGAAAGAAGAAACCAACCCACGAGAATACATCCTAAAGCTCTATTTCCCAAAGGTTAGCTAAAGCAAAGAAAGGAAAATCCACAGGTGAGAATTTTGAAACTTTTAAACAGGTAAGTGTTAACATCCCTTTGCTTAACGCTATAAAACAAGTGTCATCTTATGCCAAATTTTTTAAAGACCTTTGTACTAAAAAGAGAAACATTCACGTTCAAAAGAATATCTTTTAACAAAAAACATTAACTCTATACTCTAACACAAAATTCCTCTAAAATATAAAGACTTAGGCTCCCCCACTATCTCATGTAGTATAGAAAACCACACAATTGAGAATTCAAGGAGGCACATCCCCATTATCTTAGGCCGACCTTTCTTAGTAACTACCGATGCTCACATTAAATATCTTCAACATTGCTAAACAACCTTACAATGCATATGATGGAATTGTTGATGTAGATTTAATAGAAGAATTAGTTGATAATACTTTGCTTTCAAACCTTAGTGATGACCTTTTACAAACATGTTTAACTCAATTTGGTTTGGATTTTGATATTGACATATCAATCGATGAGGTCAACGCCTTACTTGATTCAGCACCATTCATGGACGCTAATAAATGGAAGTCAAAAGTTGAACAACTAGCACCATCAGAGAAGAAACTCAGCCCATCATCAGAATCACCATTCAAATTCGAGTTCAAACCATTACCCAATACTCTGGAATATGTGTTCTTGGGAGAAAAAGGCACTCTGCCAGTAATTATTTCATCATCCCTAAATAACAAACAAAAAGGTAAGTTGTTGGAAGTTTTAAAAGAGCACAAAGAAGCATTAGGATTGACCATAGCCGACATAAAAGGTATAAACCCAGTAGACTGCATGCATTACATTCACTTTAATAAAAGTGCTAAACCTACTAGGAAAATGCAACGTCAATTGAACCCTAACATAAACGAAGTTGTTAGAACTAAAGTCCTTAAACTATTAGATGTAAGTATCCTTTACTCTATTTCTGATAGTTTATGGGTCAGTCCTGTGCAAGTTGTCCCCAAAAGGTCAGAGTCACAGTAGTTAACAATGCTGATAATGAATTGATACCCACTAGAGTGACTATAAGGTGGCGCGTATGCATTGATTATAGAAAAGTTGAATTCTGTCACACGTAAAAACCATTTTCCTTTACCATTTATCGATCAAATGCTTGTTAGATTAGCAGGTCATAAATTTTATTACTTTCTCAATGGCTATTTGGGATATAATCAGATTCCCATAACACCAACAGATCAAGAGAAGACAACTTTCGCTTGCCCTTTTGGTACTTTTGTATATAGGAGGATGCCATTTAGATTATCCAATGCACCTGCTATATTTCAACAATGCATGTTAAGCATTTTTTTCAGAAATGGTTGAGGTTGTACGATTCCTTGAAGTCTTTATGGATGACTTTTCTGTCTTTAGTGATTCATTCTATCACTGTTTACATTATCTAACTCTAGTTCTGCAGAGATGTATTGAGAAGAATTTGGTCTTAAATTGGGATAAGTGCTATTTTATGGTAAAACAAAGTATTGTTCTCGGTCACATCATTTCTAGCAACAGGTATTGAGGTTGATAAAGCCAAGGTAGATCTCATTTTCAATCTTCCTCCACCTAAAACAGTCAGAGAAGTAAGATCCGAAATATAAGTTATGCAACCCAAGAGGGGGGGTGAATTGGGTTTTTAAAACTTATCCTAATCAAACCACACAACAATCCAATCTAATGCCTTAATAAATTTGAAAACAATAAATTTAATGAAAGCACAATAATAAATGAGTAGGGGAAGAGAAAGCAAACTCAAAGATTTTTATGTGGTTCGGCTATCCTCGTCTACGTCCATGGCTTCAAACAATTATAACAAACCAACAACTCCATCAATTCATCAAGCAATACACATATAATCATCACTCATCAAAATCATCAAGAAATCAATTTTAATATTATTAATAACATGATTAGAGATATTAATAAATTTCATCATCCCAAGTTCATGTCAAATTACTAAGATTGACAAAATATGGAGGAATGTCCGACCTTGACATGAAATTGTCGAGAAATAGTTTCTGAACCAAGGGACATGGAAAATGAGTCAATATAAACTCTGAATAATTGCCATAATCTTCCTTGCACTTCTTGGCCACTTGTTTCCCTTGGACTAGTATTGAAACAAAAACAAGCTTGAATATGCAATTTCGGGTTTTTAAAAATTCGAGTGAAATGGATGTATTTAAGCCAAGAAAATCGATCCTAGAGATGAATGAAGCTAATTTATGATGTAGATTGGATAAAAAATGGGCTAAAGGAAGCTTGAAAATGAAGAGAGAGAAATAGGTATAGTTAGGTTTTTGATTTTGGGTTTTATGTGGAGAGTTGATGAAATGTTGTTATAAGAGTGATTGAAGTAGTAATGGATGAATAATGATTTGAATGATTGATTGTAACAAGAAAATGAGTGAAAGATGATGAAATTTGAGATAGAAATGGAGAAGCACTATTCACGCGTGAGAGATGATGATGAAATAATGAAGAACAAGTGAAGAAATAATGATTGGGAAGTGTTTAATGAAAGTGAAATGCTTGGGTATTGGTTTGAGTCATTGCTTTTGGCATAAAAATGGGTGAGAAATGAAGAGAAATTGAATGAAAATAGAGCAGAGCAACTCACGGTTTTGGAAAGAGAGAATATGTGAAAAATGAAGAAGAAAAGATAAACAGCTTATTAACATATGAATCCGGCTATCTGGATGTGCCTAACCGGTTATCAGGTTGAATCCAGCGAAGAGCAAAGGTGAATCTGGTCATCCGGATTCCATAACCGGAAGACCGGTTCATTCCAGCAAAAACCAAAACCAAATCAGGGTTTATGGATTTCATAACCGGATGCCCGGTTCTGTCCAGCAAGCATCAAATTAAATATGGTTTTTGAATTTCATAACCGGTTGACTGGTTGAGTAGATGTAATATACCGGTTAAGCTTTGGAAAACAATTTTGAAATTTGGTTACCTCTTAAACTTGTATTATTCACACCAATTTATTTTTGGCTTAAAAATTGATTAATTTTAAACCATTTTGAGATTTAAAACTTTTCAATAAGCTATTTAATATATGAAACATAAATGCATGCAAGAACAAACATATAACTCATCTATCATGCATATACATCATACAATCATGAAATATGTAAGCATTCAAAGATGAAGAATTCAAGCATATCACTCATTTATCATGCTTAGGCATTTCATAATCATTAAAATCAGACAAATCCATCATGATGAGTTGACAAGCTATCATTATATATATATATATATATGGGAATGTGATCGAAGGATGGATGTGATTTAAGCAGAATTCATAAATTAAACTTCAATTTGCAATTAAAATTTCATTAATTAATATAAATTGGTACGTGGCGTTGTTACTAGAACGATGCAGTTCATAGGATGCCTTTGGAACTAGATCTGGCTTAGAACAGATCAATATTCCGCACGTTCGGGTTTTCAGCCGATATACCAAGATAAATTTAAGTCTTTTAAACTTCTTTAGGCAAACCTAAGTAACGCAAAGGCTCATAGATAGTATTAGATCTGGATCCCAGAAATAATATTTTGATTGAATGGAGGGAGAAGAGAAATACGACTAAGGGGAGAGATCAGGTCTCTGTGCCTTAGAAGAATGTAGCAGTTTAAATAATGCTTATAAATTTAAATTACAAAATTCAAACAACATTCAAAACTTTAAATAAATTACAAATTCTTTAAAGAAACTTTAAATGCTTACAAGAAATGCTTACATGAGTTGCTTGAATCCGAAAGCTTTCTGAACAGAAATTGTTTTACAGAAGGAGATAAAAGGGAAAATCAGAAGACAGAAAAATTTCCTTTATGTCTTCAGTTCATTTTGTCCCCCGGGAAGATAGAGAGGAGAAGAGAGAATTCTAAACCGAGTAAAAAAGTGATGAGTCTCAGTCTTCATTCACTTTTTTATACAATAATTGCTTTACAAAAGAAAATGCTACAGCTGGTCTTCACATCAGCTGGTCTTCACATGCGTTGGTGGAGAATGGGGCCAACAACAGTAAAAGCAGCATGTGCTTTTGGAACGTGGGAGACAACATCATTTGAGGCATCTTCTGCTTTGTAGACTTTAGGAAAGCTTCACGTGAGTGGGTCCTTGAACACTGGCAAAAAGTCTTCACGTGGAGACAACATAATGAGCTTTTGACTTGTCAGTAGAGGAGAGAAATGTCTTCACAGTTTTTCCCATAAAGGGTAGTGAGTAAAGGAAGACAAAATCTCAGAAAATACGGATAAAAGAAATATATATAAAACAAGAAATGGAAAATTACTTTTTTTTTTATTTACAATGCTTTATCGGAGGCAGGATCCCGAAGCAATCGTCTTCGTTATCATCTCCAAGGGAAATGAACGGCTCCTCTTCTTTCTCCTCTTCATCTGAAGAACTGGCAACGGATGGTTCAGATCTCGAGGCAAGGAGCTGCTGCATTACTTTAAAATATTCCTCTTCAGTCTTTGCACTGGCCAACAATGATTGGGCCTTAGATCTTTGGGCGAGGAATGTGTTTTGAGCTTTGAAATCTTGTATACTTGGGGCAAGGAGGCCTTTTGAAGAAAGCCAAGCTTGAATTGTGGCTTCTTACAGTTTGGACTGTTCATCAAACTTAGACCACCATTTAACTTTAAAGGTTCTTTGTAAAATAAGTTGGGCTTCTTGAGTATGGTAATTGAAGTTCCACATCCAAACCCAAGGATGAAAGAAATTTGTACAGAAGTAGAGAAAAAGGAGGAAACCTCTTCTCGGACTTAGAAGGAACATAATGGGCTTTAAAAAGGTTTAAACAATTTATGGCATTTGGGGTTAGGATGTCTAGGCTTGGCCCAAAGTAGTTCCACCATTGTTGGAACCAATTGGGAAGGCTTTGTACGGTTATTTTTAAGTTAAAGAAAAATAACCAAGAATGAGTCTTTTTAGGGTTTTGAATAAAAAATGTGTTAAACCAGGCCTGCTGGTAATCCCAGTAAGAAAAAGACAGGCAATGGTTTAAACGCATTTAGAAATTGGCGGGAAAGGTCTTTGGTTTGTGGAGTTGGTCACCCCACTGTTTTGGGCTCAAAACTTTTAAGATGATGGCTGTAGAGTAAGCCAGCTCATGGTGAGACTCACTAAGAAAAAAATGTTTGAATTTTACAGACTCAGTGAACTCAAGAATACTTTGGTAAAAAGACTGGGGTTTTGACAAATCCCATGGTTTGAAAAACCAGCCTTTTGGGAAAATCTTTGTAATGGCTTGGAATGGATCAGAGTGATAAAACCCATCTTCCATAGATAAAACATTTTGATGATAGGTTTTATTAATCCAATCCGAAGATTTTTGTGAAAGCTTCGATTGAGAAACAATAATTTGTGAAAAAGAGCTTTCACAAGAAATAACTTCCTTAGAAGAAGAAGGCTTTGAAAATGCTTTTGAAATAGGTTTTTCTTTCTTAGGAACTTGAAAAAGAGCTTTATTTTGGGAAATACTTTGTAAAGCTAACATAAGTTCAGGGGACTTTGTAATGGAGTTCATCCATTCTTCCACCTGTTCATTGGAAGTAATGGCTTTAAACTGTGCTTCTTGCTCCTCGACCATGTCAATCCATGATTTAATAGGCATGGCGGAAGAAAGTAATTTGTCTTTAGGAGGGGTTGTTTGGGTTTCTTTAGAGATTGTTTGTGGTGCAGAGTCTTTAAGAATGGCTTTGCCTTTGTCTTTCTTTTTGGGCGACATTATCTGTTTTGAAGAAATTTCCTGGTTAGAAAATCAGGGATAGAATTTGTATCTCCTTTAATAAACTCAATGTCAAAATAAAAAACACTTAAAATGGCTTGCCATTGTGCAAAAATTTATTTTGATGCAATGTTTTGAACATCTTTTTCTAAAACATGTTTTGTAGCTTTGCAATGAATTCGAAGTAAAAATTTTTGATTTAACAAATCACTTTGAAATTTAGATATGCATAAAACTATAGATAAAATTTCTTTTTTGATAGTAGAATAATTTCTTTGACATTCATTCCAATATGCAGAAATATATTGTACTATCTGTTCTTTACTATTATTAACTTGTTTTAGTATTCCTCCATAGCCTAAATATGATGCATCAGTTTCAACAATCTTATGTAAAGCAAGATTTGCAAGAAATAAACATGGAATATGTTTAACATAATCTTTTATCAGTTTAACAACTTTGGTATGCTCATTAGTCCAAGCAACATGATTTTTCTTTAATCTATCATGCAATGGCTTTGAAATCCTATTGATGTTGGGACAGAAATCAAGAACATAATTTAAACTACCTAGAAATCTCTATAATTGAGTTTTATCTAGAATCTTATCAGGAAATTTCTCTGCAAATGCAAGAGATCTGTCAATAGGTGTTATGGTTCCTTTGGAAATATAGTGACCAAGGAACTTGATCCTTGTTTGAAACAGGGAGACTTTAGAACTAGAAATGGCTAGACCAGCCTTCCTAGTGGCAAGATAGAAGGTCTTTAAATGCTTGAAATGTTGATCAATTATTTGAGAAAAGATCAACACATCATCAATGTAAACAATGCAGAATTCAGAGAAAGGGTTATAAATATCATTCATAATCCTTTGAAATTCTGAATGTGCATTCTTTAATCCGAATGGCATAACAGTCCATTCATA
The DNA here is from genome assembly GCF_000493195.1 of Citrus x clementina. Taxonomy (NCBI): domain Eukaryota; kingdom Viridiplantae; phylum Streptophyta; class Magnoliopsida; order Sapindales; family Rutaceae; genus Citrus; species Citrus x clementina. Next base: position 14,927,832 of record NW_006262688.1, on the reverse strand, counting down.
CTGTCCAAAAGGAACAGTAAATGCAGTTTTATAACGGTCTTTTGGATGAATTTGAATTTGCCAAAAACCTGATTTCATATCAAATTTTGAAAAGATGAAAGCAAAATGAAGTTTTTGGAGCAAATCCTTTTTATTAGGTATGGGATACCTAATCCATTTTAATGCTTTATTCAGGGGTTTGTAGTTTATAACTAATCTGGGTGTTCCTCTTTCTATCTCAGAATTCTTATTAACATAGAAAGTAGCACAAGACCATAGAGACCTAGACTTGACTATGAGACCTTTAGACTCTAAATCTTTTATCTCATTTTTGTAGTATTGTTCCAATTCCATGTTCATTTGGATTGGACGAGCTTTGGTAGGTATTTGCTTTTCATTAAAAGAGTTTTCAAAAGGCAAATCAACTAAATGTTGTTTTCTGTTCCAAAAAGCAGATGGTAGATCCGCACATATTTCTTTTTCAATGAGGTCTTTAAGATCAGAGATTTTTCTTTTTACAAATTCATTTTGTAATTGGTTTTCGATTCTTTGGTTAAATTCATTCTATTGAATAATGGTGCCTAAATTTGTCTCTGAATCAATTGGAATATGTAGAGTAGCGGCCTCTGTCTTTAAAAACTGGCCAGTGTCTTTTGGACTGAGAAAAAAGAAAAATAAAATAATAAAAAAAAAAAAACCCTAGCGAAAAGCCCACCTTGAATTATTTATGTTCCCTCCCTCCGGATCGACTGTCCGCTTCGCCTTTTGATTTTTCGGACTGTTGGGGGATGATCGCCCTTATATTTTTATAAGTGAAATTTTTATCCCTACCCTAAAGAAATTAAAATTTTGCCCTCCACACTATTAAAATTTGACATGTGGCACCGTCCCTAAAAAATTGAATTTTACACTCCGTTCTTATTAAAATTGACATGGACACCGTATCCCTAATTTCGTTA
>NW_006262688.1:14698613-14926212 GCF_000493195.1 Citrus x clementina | reverse complement strand
TCCATCCAGTGATTTTTTCTTAACAAGAAGGGATTTGAATTCTTTAATGAGTTAACTATGAGTTTGTAAATCTACATAAAGTTCATATATTGTTTTTTGATTGGTTTGAGATGTATGCTTCGGATAACAAAATTGCTTATCCTTTTAAAGAATTAAATCCCATTACTATTAGGAAGAAAATCACTGAATGGAATCTTTCTGATAATGATAACATTATAGAATCTGAGCATCCTCCACTTAGGAGTTTAACCATTGAACATGGTAAACCTCCTGTTCAGATTAAAGCCTCACCCTATAAAATCCATAAACCAAATGATCCAGAGACAAATTTAGGCAGCATTATTCAACAGAATAATTTTTGTAATGCTAACCTAAATACACTAGGAAAACAGTTGACTAGGATAGAAAATCAATTTCAGAAGTCAACCATAGCTGTTTCTCCTGTTACATCAAGATCGGATTCTGACAAGAAGCTTAAATAGCCTATTTTCAAACGTTTTCAAGGTTCGAAAACTAGTCAAAAGTTAGTTCAAGAGTCAAAATCAAATTTTGCTAAAGCCATTAGAGAACAACTAGATAGAATAGAAGCTTCTTCTTCCTCTTCTAACAAAATTGGTGTACTAGAACAAGACCAAATGTCTATAGCCTCTTCTGACTTAGAAGCCTTTAAAGAAGGATTTGTTCCTAAAATAAATAAAATCCATTGGGAATTAGCCCTTCCTACTATTAGTTCTCCACCTGACTTAGCCATAGACAACAGACCGAGTGCCTTAAACCAATCTCGTTTTAATGCCTCTTCTGTCTATGAATGGAACATAGATGGTATGTCTGAGTATAATATTCTAGGATTGTTACAACAGATGACCATGGCAGCTAATGCCTATAAAACCCAATAGGGAACCTCTGACAAAGCCATAGCAGAGATTCTCATTGCTGGCTTTACTGGTAAGCTTAAAAGATGGTGGGATCATCTCCTCACCAAACAACAACAATTAGATATTTTAAATTCAATTCAAACAGATGAGAATGGAGCCCGCATCTGTGATGAATTCAATAGTCCAATTCAGGATGCAGTTGCTACCCTGATTCTGACTATATCCCTCCATTTCATAGGAGATCCTTCACACCTTAAGGATAAGAATGCTGAGTTACTACACAACCTGAGATGTAGGAAGCTTAGTGAATTCCAAAGCTACAAAACCACATTCTTTACCAGACTTTTCCTTAGGGATGATGCAAATCATATAACTTGGAAAGAAAAATTCATTGCAGGTTTACCTACCCTATTAGGAGAAAAGGTTAGGAATTCTATTAAATCCCTTTATGACAATTGTATTCCTTGTGATGAACTCACCTACGGTGAACTTGTCAGTTTTATTAACAAATAAGGTTTAAAGATTTGTCAGGACTTGAAATTACAGAAACGATTAAAATGGGAGCTTAGACAGTCTAAGCAAGAACTAGATAGTTTCTGTAAACAGTTTAACTATGACCCATTTAAAGCCTCCACTTTTAAGGATTGTAATGGTAAGTGTTCTTCGAAACATTACAAGCCTAAAAGCCATAGGAAACCCTTCTATGAGTTTAGAGAACCTTCCTATAGGAAACCAACAAAGCCTTATAGGAAACCTCATTTCTCTAAAAAGAAAGATACCATAGCAAAATCAAAAGCTCCTTTCAATTACAAAGAAGCCACATGTTTCAAATGTGGAAAGAAAGGTCATACCGCAAAATTCTGTATAATGAGCAGAAAGCTCTATGAACTTGACCTAGATGAAGAGATATTCTCTAAAGTGGCCCATTTGCTTGTAGAGTCTTCTGACTCTGAGTCTTCCATGTCAGGAAACAGTGAGCCTCTACAAGTTGATGAGTTAATTGACTCAGATACATCTGTATCTAGTGATAGTGATTTTGATACAGAATCCTATTTAAAGACAAAAAAACTCAATGTGTTGACTAAAGAACAAGAAACTTTTCTTGAGCTAGTTAAACACATTTCTGACCCTACTCATCAGAAGGAGTATCTTGATAAGCTTTTAAAAACATTAGAATTAGGTGATAAAACAGAAACTTCTAAAGCCCTTACCATTAAAAAGAATACATATGACCTAACTGAAATCTTGGATAAAAAGAAAACAAAGAAAACAATTCCCAATATCCAAGACCTTCAAAGAGAGATTAAAGAAATCAAACTTGAGATAAAGGAATTAAAAGAAAAACAAAAGAATGATTCTGAAACCATTCAACTCATCTTACAAAGACAATTACAGGATAATTCTGATAAAGAATCTGGTAATGATGATAATGGAGAACAAAGTCTAGAAAACATTGAATCTATACCCAATGATTTTCTTTTTGTGTTAAAACAAATCACCACAAGAAAATATTTGATAAAAATCACCATGATCTTTTCTAAAGATTTTGAAATTGACACCATTGCCCTTTTTGACACTGGTGTTGATTTAAATTGCATTAAAGAAGATATTGTCCCCAGAAGGTTTCATGAAAAAACGAATGAAAGACTTTCTGCCGCAAATAACTCAAAACTAAAAGTCAAATCTAAAGTTGATGCCTCTATCCATAACAATAGTTTCGAATTCAGGACTTCTTTTATACTTACAAATGACATACACCATACTGTCATTTTAGGAACCCCCTTTATCAATCTCATTACTCTTTATACTGTCAACTATGATAGTATATCCTTTAAAGCAAAAACCAAAGAACTTGTTTTTCCCTTTATTGAGAAACCTAAAATAAGAAATTTGAATATTGTTAAAGCTTGTTCTGTTTACCAGAACCAAATCAATACACTCCTTAAATCAAAACAAAATGACTTGATTTGTTTAAAAAAGGATTTGAGTTTACAAAGAATCGAAAACCAATTACAAAATGAATTTGTAAAAAGAAAAATCTCTGATCTTAAAGACCTCATTGAAAAAGAAATATGTGCGGATCTACCATCTGTTTTTTGGAACAGAAAACAACATTTAGTTTATTTGCCTTATGAAAACTCTTTTGATGAAAAGCAAATACCTACCAAAGCTCATCCAATCCAAATGAACATGGAATTCGAACAACACTGCAAAAATGAGATAAAAGATTTAGAGTCTAAAGGTCTCATAGTCAAGTCTAGGTCTCCATGGTCTTGTGCTGTTTTCTATGTCAATAAGAATTCTGAGATAGAAAGAGGAACACCCAAATTAGTTATAAACTACAAACCCCTGAATAAAGCATTAAAATGGATTAGGTATCCCATACCTAATAAAAATGATTTGCTCCAAAAACTTCATTCTGCTTTCATCTTTTCAAAATTTGATATGAAATCAGGTTTTTGAAAAATTCAAATTCATCCAAAAGACCGTTATAAAACTGCATTTACTGTTCCTTTTGGACAGTATGAATGGACTGTTATGCCATTCGGATTAAATAATGCACCTTCAGAATATCAAAGGATTATGAATGATATTTATAACCCTTTCTCTGAATTCTGCATTGTTTACATTGATGATGTGTTGATCTTTTCTCAAACAATTGATCAACATTTCCAGCATTTAAAGACCTTCTATCTTGCCACTAGAAAGGCTGGTCTAGCCATTTCTAGTTCTAAAGTCTCCCTGTTTCAAACAAGGATCAGGTTCCTTGGTCACTATAGAGGAAATTTTCTTGTCTTTTGATTTTCCCTTTTATCTCCTTCTGTAAAACAATTTTTGTTCAGAAAGCTTTTGGATTCAAGCAACTCATGTAAGCATTTCTTGTAAGCATTTAAAGTTTCTTTAAAGAATTTGTAATTTATTTAAAGTTTTGAATGTATGTTTGAATTTTGTAATTTAAATTTATAAGCATTGAATTTAAATTTATAAGCATTATTTAAACTGCTACATTCTTCTAAGGCACAGGGACCTGATCTCTCCGCTTAGTTGTATTTCTCTTCTCCCTCCATTCAATTAGAGTATTATTTCTGGGATCTAGATGTAATACTATCTATAAGCCCTTGCGTTACTTAGGTTTGCCTAAAGAAGTTTAAAAGACTTAAATTTATCTTGGTATATCGGTTGGAAACCCGAACGTGCGGAATATTGATCTGTTCTAAGCCAGATATGGTTCTAAAGGCATCCTATGAACTGCATCGTTCTGGTAACAACGCCACGTACCAATTTATATTAATTAATGAAACTTTAATTACAAATTGAAGTTTAATTTATGATTTAAGTCTCAGTCTTCATTCACTCTTTTATACAATAATTGCTTTACAAAAGAAAATGCTACAGCTGGTCTTCACATCAGCTGGTCTTCACATGCGTTGGTGGAGAATGGGGCCAACAACAGTAAAAGCAGTATGTGCTTTTGGAATGTGGGAGACAGCATCATTTGAGGCATCTTCTGCTTTGTAGACTTTAGGAAAGCTTCACGTGAGTGGGTCCTTGAACTCTGGCAAAAAGTCTTCACATAATGAGCTTTTGACTTGTCGGTAGGTTGACATCCTTCCATTGGATTGGTCTAGGGATAACTGTATTGGCTTTAGACAAGTCAATCTATCATATATATATATATATATATATATATATAACCATGCATCACGATTACACACAATAATATGGCAATAATTGTTACCAAAGCAATTAAATTATCTTATTCATCATTTACTCTTAGATCATGATGAAATGATTATTCTCACAAGCTTTCATTAAGAAACTCTCCACCATTTCTTGATTATAGTACCTACAAAAAAATTCAAGTTGTGCTTCTTGGTACCCAAATATTCTTGAGTCCTTAAGTGTTAGCAATGATTCCTTTTGGAACCCAAACACATTTTACTCCATAATATACTTTTCTTTTAACAGGACAACTAAGCTTCATGTGACCGTTTTGATTACAATATTGATATACAACTTGATTGTTAATAGATGTACTGTTCACAAAGTAGGTTTTATAATACTTTTGTTTCAAATTTGGCTTATAGCCAAGTCCTTCTTTATCAAACACACAATTTTGTGAATTAATCAAGTTGTCCAACATATTTTGCCCATTTGTAAATTTTAAGACAATCTCATTTAACTTATTGCTCTTCTTTTTAAGCACTTCATTTTGTTTCATTAATTCATCAACATGTGATTTCTTATGCTCATATGAAGTACTTTGTTTACATGTGAATGATGTAATCCTATCATGTAACATTTCATTATTAATTCCAATTCTTTGATATTTTCATTTATTTTTCCAGGGCATCGTTTTTATTTTTCAAGTTATCTGATGCTTGTGAGTAGTGCTAGATTTCTCATTGGATAATGCAACTCTATCATGAAATGTTTTATTCTCTAATTATATGCTTGTAGTTTTTGCACTTAGAGGTTCATTTTCATTTTTTAGCTCTACCATTTTCTTTTTAACAAATGCATTCTTTTTACCAATTTTCATCCACTCATCATGCAATTCTTTAAAAGTATCATGTAATTCATCATAAGTAGGAAGATCATTTACCTCATCAAGTTCATCATCCGATTTATCTCCAATTGCCATGAGAGCTAGATTTGTCCTTTCTTGATGCTCTTCATCATCACTTGTTTCCTCATCACTATCATCCCATGTGACTACCATTGCTTTCTTCTTGGGTTTGTTGAGAAGAGGGCATTCCGATCTTATATAGCCAGGCTTTTTGCACTTATAACATTTGATTACTTCCTTTTTCTCCTTTCGGTTCTTGAGGTCTATAAATTTTCTTTGCTCACCGGATTTCTTAAAAACTTTTCTGAACTTCCTAGTCAGCATATCCATCTCCTCTTCATCCAGTTCGCTTTCCTTATCACTCTCATGTTTCAAGGCTTTGAGAGTAATGTTTTTCTTCTGCTCCTCATTACTTCTTTCGTCTGCCAAGTCTTCCTCATAAGAAATAAGAGAACCATTTAAATCATCAATAAGTAAGATATTTAAATCTTTGGCATCCTCAATGATAGTCCTTTTTGGTCTCCATTCTTTAGGTAGCGACTTAATGATTTTTTTAACTTTTTCACTATTTGAAAAACTCTTTCCTAAGGCTCCTAGAGTGTTCACTATGTCCATAAATCTAGTATACAAAGAATACACACTCTCATTTTGTTTCATTTAGAACAATTCATATTGTCGAGTGCACCTACTAATTTTAGACTCTTTCACTTGATTCGTGCCTTTATAAACAATTTCAAGTTTGTGCCAAATTTCATTAGCACTCTCACAACTAGATATTCTATGAAACTCTTTCTTATCTAGTGCGCAAAATAAGGCATTCATAGCTTTGGAATTTGGAGTAGCTTTTCTCTTTTCCAATTCATTCCATTCCCATGAATGTTTTGGAATATCTTCCTCGACTTCATTTTTAGTCAAAGGTATAAATGGACCATCACAAACAACTTCCTAAATTTCATAATCTAGTGCTTGTAAATAAATTATAATCCTAGTTTTCCAATACGGGCAGTCATTTCCGGCAAAGAACGATGATCTAATTGTGGACTGTCCTTACTTAAAAGTCGAGTCATATTGGCTTGCCATTGATCTTTAGCTCGAGACAGTTAAGTCCAAACAAGAGCACCTCCTTCTGATACCAAATGAAATACAAGTTATGCAACCTAAGAGGGGGGGTGAATTGGGTTTTTAAAACTTATCCTAATTAAACTACACAACAATCCAGTCTAATGCCTTAATAAATTCGAAAACAATAAATTCAATGAAAGCACAATAATAAATGAGTCGGGGAAAAGAAAGCAAACTCAAAGATTTTTACGTGGTTCGGCTATCCCCGCCTACGTCCACGCCTCCAAGGAATCCAAACTTGGGGATTTCACTATCCAAACCTTCCAAGGCTTCAAAATCTTACAATTGACTTCTAAGATGTCAATGAACCTTTACAACAAAGAGATTATCTCCCAATCTCTTAGTCAAGTGTTTCACACACTTAAACACTCATAAATTTGATGAGAAATTAAAAATTACAACAAAAACTCTCTCAAAGAGTAGATATACAAATTGAAGAACAAAGATGATTCAATAAATGATGATTTACAAAATCGAAGCTCAATCTATATTGTGTGCACTTGTTTATGCTTGCAAAGATTACTAAAAATGAATTGGATTTGAGTTTATATGGTTTGAGCTAAAAAACTAATTGTTATGTATATTTTGGTGATAACCAACTTACCGTTTATGGATCCCAGTTAGCCGCTTTTATGTTACTGTTACAACATATATTTGAATTTTGAAGATTCAGTATGCCGCTTTTGAAATCCGGATAGCCGTTTATGTTCCAGAAGCTTACTGCCCAAATTCAGTCTACCGCTTATCAAATCCAGTTTGCCGGATGCTACAGTAACTGCTACAGTGAACTATTTTTCTAAAATTATAATTTGACCCTAAAACTTTATATAACTGTATTATGACCTAAAACATTATGAATCTTTTCAGATAAGTCCAATTTCAAAATTTCTATATAATACTTTGTTAATCCCAAAACTTTTTAAAATTATGATATCACCCAAACCATGTGAAATTATAGAATGATCTAAAATATTTAAATATTTTCAAATAGGTCCAAATCCAAAATTGAAAACAACTTAACTCCATAAAATCATTTTCTTATTATAAAAGTACAATACATAAATTTTTGTTCAACCAAAACATGTGGTTTGTTATCATCAAAATCAACATTTATAGCCCTATAGGCTAACAAGATATTTCATTGGGCATGTTGATTTTTATAGACGTTTCATTAAAGATTTTAGTAAAGTTTCTAAACCCTTATGCAATCTACTTTCTACGGATGTACCTTTTGTCTTTAATGATTCATGTCTTGTGGCATTTGAAAAAGTAAAACAATTGTTGACATTATCACCTATCATTCAGCCCCAAAACTGGAACTTACCATTTGAGGTCATGTGTGATGCATCTGATTATGCAGTAGGAGCAGTATTAGGACAAAGAGTTGATCGAATTGCCCATGTTATTTATTATGCTAGTATGACATTGAATGATGCACAATTAAACTATTCAACCACTGAAAAAGAAATGCTAGCAGTAGTATTTTCATTAGAGAAATTTTGAACTTATCTCATTGGTTGTACAATAATTATATTTACAGATCATGTTTGATAACTCTAGGAAATGAGAGTTATTACATCAATTCTAGACTTGAATCAAAGTCATTTAGAGAACAAATAAGGTGTGTTTTATTACATTTTGATTACTTTTTGCATAAACATTCATTTTAGTTGGGTTTTAATAAGTTTTGTTTAAATCAAGTAATTTGTGCTAAAACCAGGTGCATAATTGTAGGTTTTAAATTCATAAGGGGATGCTGAGACATTAGATGAGCAAGAGGAGGAAAGAAGATAGCCACAAAAGAAGACAAGAACAATTGGGAATAAGGTAGTGCTATTGTGGATGCTAGGGCAGCCAGTACTGCAACAATCAGAGAGCAATGCGGGAGAAAGCTTAAAGTGTGGGTCAACTATAAAATCGCGATCTGCATGCTTCCTAATTTAAAACGCATGCACGCGCATGGACCTTGGGTTTTTTACCCCAATTTACAATATAGAAAGGCGATAAGGAATTATCATAAAAAAGAATTATAAAGGCGGCAAGGAATTATCATAAAAAAGAATTATAAAGGCAAGAAGAAGGAGATCAAGATTGAGGAGCGATATTCAAAACCAAAGAAAAGAACCATGCAGAATTATTTACCTTTGATCGTGCTCGAACTTATATTTTCTCTTCTTCCTTGAATTGTTTGGATGTATTCTGAGATCAATATATTTATGTTTACGTTTCTCATCCAGATTATGAACTAAATTTACTTGTGGTTGAATGACAAATAATCCAATGGGTTCTTGACTGTTTTTTTATGTTGTTATGGTAATGCTGTAGCATTATACTCTAGTAGTTTTTATGAATACAATTGTTATTTCGATTGACCACCCGTTTAATAGTTTCAGTTAAGATAGAGCAGCAAAAGGGCATGTCTTAGCGGATATTATTAGAGTATTACTTGTTCTTAAGTCAAGTTTCCAAGATTAGGTTACCTTAAATCCTTAGGTTGCCTTAAATCCCACAAGGGCAATACTTGAAGTTAAGATTTTTGACACTCTAGACATAGGCACCTTGTAGGGTGGAGAGATTAAAGGTTATAATGCCGTACCATAAATATATGAGCAACTGGTCATTGCTAGTAAAGGTATGAGATTTCCAACATGCGATAGCTGCGGATGCAGATTTATTCTACCTATTGCTGCAGCACTTATTGTAACAACTGGTGCTAATTTGATAAATAACAGTCACCCATTAGGAGAGTTTGATCATTCAACTACTATATTCTCAATTGAATCTTAGACACAGTTAACTTAGTTTATTTCATTACAGTATTGTTCTATTTCCATCCTTCACAATTATTAGTTACGATAGAACTATTGGACAATTGTTTGTTTCGGCTTTTAGTTGATTTGCACTATTGTGATTGCTTTAGCACATTGGCATTGATAGTACTTGATTATAGAAATCAACCAACAAGTTTTTGGCGCCATTGCCAGGGATTGATTGTTTATCTTTGAATTGTGAAGTAAATCTTGATAGCGCCAAATTTGATTTGATTTATTCTATTTATTGGCAGATTGGTACATGCATGCGCAAAGACAGTTCTGTGGTATTTCAATTTGATCCTGAGATTGAAAGGACTATCATGAGATTGCGAGGAGAACAAAAGAATTCAGAAATTGCTTCAAGCATGAATAATTTACAGGATGCAGGGAATTTGAATCCCTATGGGTGCTTACAACCAGTCAACATTCAAAAAGAGCAGAATGAACATGCTAACGAGAGACAGCTAGGCAATAACAACATTATTTACATGGCTAATGACAGAGACAGAGCTATAAGAGATTATGCTGTGCTAACTCCCCAAGTTGTACATCCTGGCATCATCAGACCTGAAGTAGACGTTGCAAATTTTGAGTTAAAGCCATTAATGTTTCAAATGTTACAAACAGTTGGGCAATTCAATGGATTGCCAAATGAAGATCCTCATCTCCATCTTAAATTGTTCTTGCAAGTAAGTTATGCTTTCTAGATTGCTGGAGCAACACAAGATGCCTTAAGACTGAGGCTAATGGAAACTTTCTACAATAGGTTGAATCCAAGTACAAGGTTAATGGTGGATGCTTCAGCAAATGGAGCTATGTTATCCAAATCTTACACTGAAGCTTATGAAATTCTGAAAAGAATTACCAACAATAATTACCAGTGGCCCTCAGCCAGGCAACCAGTAGCAAGAGGATCAGTAGGGGTACATAATATTGATGCAATTACAACCTTATCAGCACAAGTAACCTCATTAACTAACATGGTAAAAGCCATGACAGCTGTTCCAGCAACAGTAAAGCAAGTTACTGAACTTTCTTGTGTCTATTGTGGCGAAGAACATGATTTTGATAATTGCCTTGGAAATCCAGCTTCAGTAAACTATGTGTTAACTTTAATCGACAACCTCAGAACAACCCATACTCAAATACTTACAACCCAGGCTGGAAACAACACCTAAATTTCTCATGGAGCAGTCAGAATTGAAATGCTCCAGCATTAAATGGATTGAGTAGAAACACACAACCACCTGGTTTTCATCAACAAAGTCAAGGGCAAAAGCATATTAGTCAGGATCCAATCACTTCACTGGAAGCACTGATTAAGGAGTATATTGCAAAGAATGAAACAATTGTGCAGAGTCAAGCTTTGTCCTTGAGAAACCTTGAGAACCAAATGGGACAACTAGCCACAGCAATGAGCAGTAGAACTCAAGGAAGCCTACCTAGCAACACAGAAGACCCTAGGAGAGAGGGCAAAGAACACTGCAAAGTAATTAGTTTGAGATCTGGAAAGAATGTTGATATCCCAGTTGAGGTGACCCAAAATGGGATGGACTACAATTCAGCACAAAAACCAACTCAAAAGGGAAGCCTGTTACAGCAAACTCCTCTTCAAGACAGTGGGTACATGGCCAAGCTACAGCAACTGCAGAGGAAATTCAACCAGAACATGCTGAAAAAGAAGTCACAACACCAGTAGTTACAACTTGCACCAAATCAAACAAACAAAGTTTGATATCTCCTGAAGCTACCCAGCAGTTTAGACATCCACCACCTTTTCCACAAAGGTTCCAAAAGCAAAAACAAGACAAGCAGTTCAGTAAATTCCTGGAAGTGCTGAAGCAATTGCACATAAATATACCTTTTGTGGAAGCTTTGGAGCAAATGCTAAATTATGTGAAATTTCTAAAAGATATATTGGCACGAAAAAGAAGGCTGGGAGAGTTTGAAACTATTGCTTTAACACAGGAAAGCAGTCATATGCTCCAGAGTAAAATTCCCACAAAATTGAAAGATCCAGGGAGTTTTACAATACCTTGTTCTATAGGGACTAGGTATGCTGACAGAGCACTTTATGACTTGGGAGGTAATATTAATTTGATGCCATTATTTGTATTTAAGCAACTGGGAGTAGGGGAGTGCAGACCAACAACAGTCACTCTGCAATTAGCTGACAGATCTCATGCATACCCTGAAGGAAAGATAGAGGATGTATTGGTGAAGGTTGACAAATTCATCTTTCCAGTGTATTTCATTGTGCTGGACTTTGAAGCTGACAAAGAGGTACCCATTGTACTTGGAAGACCTTTTTTAGCAACTGGAAAAACTTTGATAGATGTGCAGAAAGGAGGGCTCACTATGAGAGTAAATGATCAGCAAGTCACATTTAATGTTCTAGAGGCTATGAGGAACCCTGATGAAGTAGAAGATTGTAATTTCCTAAGTGTAGTGGATCTTGTTGTAGCAGACAGAATGGACAGATGTTGAAAAAATGCACTTGACAAAGTCACTACCTTTGAGGATGTTAAAAAGGAAGATGTTGCAGCAATCCGAACAGATTGAATGGACAAACAACAATCTGATAGGCACAACAGGTTTATTGAACACCTGAATCTCTCAGATTGGGAAGTAAAAACAACTTTACCATTTATTGAATCACCTCCTAGTTTTGAATTAAAATTGTTACCTTCACATTTAAAGTATGCTTATCTTGGTCAAAACAGCACACTCCCTGTAATCATTTCTTCTACTTTGGATGCAGGACAAGAACAAAGTCTAGTAGATTTGCTGGGAAAATACAGAAGAGCAATTGGATTGACCATGGCAGATATAAAGGGGATAAGCCCATCCATATGTATGCATAAAATCTTGTTAGAGAATTGTTCCAGCAATTCGGTGGAGCACCAGAGAAGACTGAATCCTATTATGAAAGAAGTGGTGAAGAAGGAAATCATCAAATGGTTAGATGCTGGAGTCATATACCCAATATCAGACAGTTCATGGGTAAGCCCAGTTCAATGTGTTCCAAAGAAAGGAGGGATAACAGTAATGGCTAATGAGAAAAATGAACTTATTCCTACAAGGACAGTAACTGGATGGAGAGTGTGTATGTATTACAGGAAGCTCAACAAAGTCACAAGGAAAGACCATTTCCCACTTCCATTCATAGATCAGATGCTGGACAGACTTGCTGGAAAATAGTACTACTGCTTCTTAAATGGGTATTCAGGTTACAACTAGATTGCTATAGCTCCAGAGGATCAAGAGAATACTACATTTACTTGCCCCTATGGAACATTTGCCTTCAGAAGAATGCCATTTGGGCTATGCAATGCTCCAATAACTTTTCAGAGATGCATGATGTCTATATTTTCTGATATGGTAGAGCAGACTTTGGAAGTTTTCATGGATGACTTCTCAGTTTTTAGGGACACATACAATGATTGTTTACACAACTTGGAAGAAGTTCTTAAAAGATGTGAGATGACCAACTTAGTACTCAATTGGGAAAAATGTCATTTCATGGTGCAAGAAGGAATAATGCTGGGTCACAATATATCCAAGGATAGTATTGAGGTAGACAAAGCCAAGATAGAGGTAATAGATAAACTGCCACCTCCAACTTCAATAAAGGGTATTAGGAGTTTTTTGGGTCATGTTGGATTTTACAAAAGATTCATTAAGGATTTTTCCAAAGTAGCTAAGCCTCTGTGTTCATTGCTTGAGCATGACATACCATTTCACTTTGACAAAAAGTGCCTTCAAGAATTTGGAGAGTTAAAGAAAGCTCTGATCACAGCTCCAGTAGTTATATCTCCAGATTGGACTTTACCATTTGAATTGATGTGTGATGCTAGTGATCATTATGTGGGAGCAGTATTAAGGCAAAGAAAGGATAAGGTTTTTCATTCCATATACTATGCAAGCAAAACATTCACTCCAACTTAGATCAATTACACCACTACAGAGAAAGAGTTGCTAGCAGTAGTTTTTACTTTTGACAAATTCAGAGCTTACCTGGTGGGTACTAAAGTAACTGTTTACACAGACCATGCAACCATAAAATATTTAATTTCAAAGAAGGATGCCAAATCAAGATTAATCAGATGGATCTTACTGTTCAAGAATTTAATTTGGAGATTAACGATAGAAAGGGGACTGAAAATTAAGTGGCCAACCACTTGTCACACTGGAAGCAGACACTAGTACATTGACAAGGAAGGGAATCACCGAAACTTTTCCTGATGAACAGCTATTGGTGGTACAGCAAGCATAGATGCTGTAGCAGTCAGAATCTCCATGGTATGCAGACTTCGCTAACTACTTAATAAGTGGGTTGCTACCGCCTGAGCTGAAGTTTCAAGAGAAAAAGAAATTTCTTCATGATGTTAGAAGTTATCAGTGGGATGACCCACATTTATATAAGCTATGCTCAGATCAAGTAATAAGAAGATGTGTTGCAGAAGAAGAAATACCTCATATACTGGAGTCATGTCATGCTGCAGCATATGGAGGACATTTTGGTGGTCACAGAACAGCTGCAAAAGTTATGCAATCAGGTTATTATTGGCCTATTATTTTTAAAGATGCTTATGAATTTGTTAAATACTATGATAGGTGTCAAAGGACGGGGAACATAACTAGTAGGCATGAGATGCCATTGACTAACATACTATAAGTGGAAGTTTTTGATGTTTTGGGAATAGATTTCATGGGACCTTTTCCCCCATCCTTTGGGAACTTATATATCCTTGTTGCTGTGGATTATGTCTCTAAGTGGGTAGAAGCTGGAGCATTACCTACCAATGATGCTAAAACAGTGGTGGTTTTTCTTCAGAAAAAATGTTTTTTCCAGGTTTGACACTCCTAGAGCAATTATTAGTGATGAGGGCACACATTTTTGCAACAAAATCTTTGCTGCAGCAGTGATGAAATATGGAGTTAGGCACAAGATAGCAACAGCATATCATCCACAATCCAATGGTCAGACTGAAGTGTCCAATAGAGAAATTAAAAAGATCTTAGAAAAAGTGGTGAACCCAACAAGGAAGGATTGGTCTTTACACTTGCATGACTCTCTATGGCCTATAGAACAACATACAAAACTCCACTTGGCATGTCTCCTTACCGAATTATTTATGGCAAAGCTTGTCATTTGCCACTAGAGCTCGAGCATAAAGCACATTGGGCACTGAAGAAGTTAAATTGGGATATGCATGCTGCAGCAGAGCAAAGTAAACTTCAACTTTGTGAGCTTGATGAATTACAACTATTTTCATATGAAAATGCAAGAATCTATAAAGAGAGAATAAAACACTGGCACGACAAGCATATTCAACACAGGAAATTCACTCCTGGTCAATTAGTGTTGCTCCACAATACAATACTAAGATTATTTCCGGGAAAGCTCAAGTCACGATGGTCTGGCCCATTTAAGCTATTAAAATCTTACCCTCATGGAGCTATTGATCTTCTAAATGAACAAACAGGCCACGAGTTCAAGGTTAATGGACACAGGGTTAAGCATTACATACATCCAGTAGTAGAATGTTCAAAGGAGGTGTTACTCCTTAAAGAACCCAGCTATTTAACAAAGAAAGAAGGTCAGGCTGAAGGACCTTAAATCAAGCGCTTCATGGGAGGCAGCCCATTGAGGAGATAGCTACTTCAAACCAATTTGATATCCTTTGGTTTTGTAGATGGTTCTTCTTCTTTTACATTTTAGTTAATCATTTTTTTTTCATATTAACTATTTATTTTTATCCTTTTTCCAGTATTGCATACTTTATTTTTACTGTAGTTTGATATATCTATTTCTTTTCATAATGCGTCAATAATAATTGAATTCCATATTGACACATGAGAGTGTATGGCGGTAGAATTCAGAGGTGAACCACACGTCGACAGCTTTCGTGGGGAGTATGTATCCGTTGCTAGAATAAGCAAATGGATGCTGCAGCAGCTAATTTTACCGTTACAGTAAATTAAAAGCTAGAGCCTTTCACTTACCGTTGGAGATAAAATCGTGACAGATGGACGCATGGATATAGATAGAAATTGCGGAAACAAATCTCTGAAATTAAAGCTTTAAATTCACTGGCCAATGATTTTGGGATATGCACATTTAATTCAAAATATTTTATTCCCTCAATTATTTCAAGTTACCGTATTTATCTCTAATTAGAAGTCTACTATAAAAAGGAGTTACTGTGCTTAAGTACTCTATGCCACTATTCCCCATCTCCTTCGCAAATCCAACTCTCATAATTCTTAACCTCTCTTCTCTTTTTACTCTCAGGAACAGTAGCCTCAATTTGTTACTGCTACAGCAATGCCAATATACAAGAAAACAACAAGCCACCTCAAAGATCCGTCACGATTCCAAAATATGAAGAATTTATAGAGCCACGTCGGATTCTAGAAGAAAAAGGGTTTCAATTTTCAGACCAACTCATGGGAATCATGCAAATAATTCATAATGCTGTAGCAAAGCGAGGATGGCTAGAGTTTTGCAACCACCCTCAAGACCCTGTGCTGCCTGTAGTCAAAGAATTTTATGCCAATTTGGTAAGCCCTGATCAGCACAACATTTGGGTAAGAAATACACTTGTCCCATTAGACTCCCGTGTTATCAATGCTTTTTATAACTTACCTGCTGAAATTACTTGTGAGTATGCTAAGTTGCGTGATAAATTAACCCCGAAAAAGTGGAACACCATTTTTACAACTCTTACAATCGAATGGGCATCATGGGCTAACGAGGAAGGGCATGTAGTTAATAGGATAGATTTGAAACATATTCCTATGGTGTGGGTGAAATTTCTGAAATCTAGGCTGATGCCCACCACTCACACCACCACAGTTTCGTAAGAGTGGTTAGTCTTGTTATACGTCATTGTTCGAGGGCTTCCCATAGATGTGGGTGGCATTATCGCTAAAGAAATATGAGATTGTACAACCAAGACTCACCGAACTGCTGCCTTGCTATTTCCCTCACTCGTTACCAGCATTTGTGTAGTTTCAAGTGTTCGTCTCGAAGCCAGAGATGAACATGTAAAAAAATAATGGTGCCTTTACGGCACTGACCATTGAGCAAGTTGCTGGTGAGAGTGCTGGAACAACCACTGAACCAATTGTTGTCACAGGAGCAAGATGAGCTATTGGCTTGGAACAGACTATCCAGGCACTCAGCAACAATATAACTCAATGTGTGGAAGCTCAGCAGAAGGAAAATGGTCGGTTTTGGAGTTATCTACAGCACCTGGACAACCAACTACACCAATTTACCCTATACATGAAACGCACTCACCGAAACTTCCCTAACGCACTGCTCCAGCAGTTTAATTTTGACAACCACACTACAGATGCTCCAGTGGAGGCTAGTATAGAAACCACTGCTACAGAGGAACCAGAAGAAGATGCTGCAGCCGAACCACAACCAGAGGAAGAATCAGAAGATGCTGAACCATCAGACCAGCCTGAGGAAGAAGGTGACAAGTCTGAGACTGATAGCTCACCTATAGAAGCAGAGGACAATTCAGAGAAGGAACATGAGGAACCAACTATCCCAGCCTAACCCAAAACTAAGAAAAAGCACATTATTCAAGAAGAGAAAGAGGAAGACCTTGAAGAAGAGCAGTTTATTCCAGACCTCGCTAGCAAGAGAATGGCCAAGGGCAAAGCAAAAATGACAACACCTCCAACCTTTGAAGATGAAATCGAGCAAGTCGATGCTGAGCTGGCTGCTGCAGCAGCTAGAGCTATGCCTACACCTGAGCAAGCCAAGCAACTACTTGCGGTCATTACGGCCATCATAGTTAAGGGCTAGGCAGCTGATGCATTAACTACACAGCATCCCCAGCAAACTCCTAGCCAGCCTATTCGCACCAGTCCAACAGAATCCAGCAAACAAAAAGGTAATACATCCATAGCTACTGCTACAGCAACCCCAACTCCTCTTGCTAGCCCCGTAGCAAAAAAGATAAAGCCATTGCCAGCTGCTTCTCCAAAAGCTTGACCAAAGGATAAGCTACGCAGTGCATCTACGAAGCGCTGATAGCATTCCATCATGTACTGCCGTCCCCACCACGGGGAATACTCTTTCCTTTTTAGTTTGTTGTTTAAAAAAAAATGTGTGTGGTATTTTGCTTGTCAATTTATGTGGTATTTTCTCAGGTCTGCCATATCCTTGTCAAGTTGTATGCTTTTGTTCTGTATGCTTGTGAGGACACAACATCTCTCAAGTTTGGGGGGGTTGTTTCCGAATGCATGTGTTTATGTATGTGTTTATATATGTGTTGTATGAAGCTCTTTATCTAATATTTATGTATGGATTTGAAAGCCTAATGAAGATAAATTGAGTGTTAGTCAATATTTATTAGAATGCCAAGTAGAGACAGCTATAGATAGAAGTGAAATTTTGTCCCAACACTTACACTTTGGTTGAATTGTATGAGATTGCTAGAGCAGAGCCAAAAGAATAGAAAAGATCTTAAGTTTGGGGGGAGAAGCAAGTTGATTGACTGTGATATCTATGAAATAAACTTTGCTCAATGGCTTTAGTTACTGAGTTACCAGATCTAAGTATGTACCCCATATGCAGAATTGTGTCAAAGGTGGCGAGAGTTACGAGCAATGCTGTAGCAGTTGACAAAATAATAATGATAATAATAGAGAGAAAAAGAAGTCCTCTGTCTAAGGCATTGAGTAGCCAGGTCTGTTCATAAGCCCCATGTTCAGCCTTGAGTAAAAGATACCTCTAGATAAGATTATACCACAGATATTGCTGCAACAACTTTGATCCAGGCATGGTTTGAGTAATTGGGCTTCATCATTACAAGTGATTGACATTCACATGAAAAATAAATGTTATAGTGAGGAGGTTAAGTACTTTTCAGTTTATTCAATGTTAAAACAATCACAGTTTGAGTTTGTGAAATTTATGCTACCCCATTTATGAATGAAGTATATCACTGCGGAAACTTATGCAGTCTTTTGGTAATGTTACAGCATATCTGTAATTCAATCAAAGGAAGCACACACACACTATGGATAGAAAGAAGCTTAAATCTAGAACTGATTTACTTTAGGCATTTTGTATGATTGAGATTGTGATCTGAAGGTGGAAGAGTCCTTGCAAAGTTGATAAAAGAGCTAAAGTTTTGTGCATGTTTGTTTGCGGGAAATGTTAGTATGTGTCATTACTTGAGGACAAGCAATGGTTTAAGTTTGGGGGTGTGATAACTCTAGGAAATGAGAGTTATTACATCAATTCTAGACTTAAATCAAGGCCATTTAGAGAACAAATAAGGTGTTTTTATTACATTTTGATTACCTTTTGCATAAACATTCATTTTAGTTGGGTTTTAATAAGTTTTGTTTAAATCAAGTAATTTGTGCTAAAAATAGGTGCATAATTGTAGGTTTTAAATTCATAAGGGGATGCCGAGACATTAGATGAGCAAGAGGAGGAAAGAAGATGGCCACAAAAGAAGACAAGAACAATCGGGAATAAGGTAGTGTTGTTGTGGATGCTAGGGCAACCAGCGCTGCAGCAATCAGAGAGCAAAGCGGGAGAAAGCTTAAAACGTGGGTCAGCTATAAAATCGCGATCTGCATGCTTCCTAATTTAAAATGGATGCACGTGCATGGACCTTGGGTTTTTTACCCTAATTTGCAACATAGAAAGGCGGCAAGGAATTATCATAAAAAAGAATTACAAAGGCATGAAGGAGATCAAGATTGAGGAATGATATTCAAAACCAAAGAAAAGAACCGTGCAGAATTATTTGCCTTTGACCGTGCTCGAACTTATATTTTCTCTTCTTTCTTGAATTGTTTGGATGTATTCCGAGATCAATATGTTTATATTTACTTTTCTCATCCAGATTATGAACTAAATTTACTTGTGGTTGAATGACAAATAATCCAATGGGTTCTTGACTGTTCTTTTATGTTGTTATGGTAATGTTGTAGCATTATATTCTAGTAGTTTTTATAAATACAACTGTTATTTCGGTTGACCACCTATTTAATAGTTTCAATTAAGATAGAGCAGCAAAAGGGCATGTTTTAGCGGATATTATTAGAGTATTACTTGTTCTTAAGTCGAGTTTCCTCGATTAGGTTACCTTAAATCCCATAAGGGCAATACTTGAAGTTAAGATTTGTGACACTCTAGACATAGGTGTTCACCTTGTAGGGTGGAGAGATTAAAGGTTATAATGCCGTACCATAAATATATGAGCAACTGGTCATTGTTAGTAGATTTAAAGGTATGAGATTTCCAACATGCGATAGCTGCAGATGCAGATTTATTCTACCCATTACTTCAGGACTTATTGTAACAACTGGTGCTAATTTGGTAAACAACAGTCACCTCATTAAGAGAGTTTGATCATTCAGCTACTATATTCTCAATTGAATCTTAGACACAGTTAACTTAGTTTATTTCATTACAGTATTGTTCTATTTCCATCTTTCACAATTATTAGTTACAATAGAACAATTGGACAATTGTTTGTTTCGGTTTTTGGTTGATTTGCACTATTGTGATTGCTTTAGCACCTTCGAAGTAACATCAATCCCTAAGGAGACGATCTTGAATACTCATCACTTTATTACTTGTTTTGTATACTTGCACATTGGCATTGGTAGTAATTGATTATAGAAATCAACCTACAATGTTGCTCTTAAATATCTTCTCACAAAGAAATATGCAAAAGCTAGACTAATTCGTTAGGTATTACTTTTGCAGGAATTTGACTTAGAATTCAAAGATAAGAAAGGCGTAGAAAATGTTATTGCTTACCATCTCTCTCATCTCCATTTTAACACAATTATAGAACCATTACCATTGAATGAATCATTTCTAGATGAACAATTGATGAGTGTAGAAGTATTACCATAGTAAGTCAAATTTTTTGCAGAAATAAAGAAGTATTTTTGGGATGACCCTTATCTGTTCAAGTATTGTGCAAATCAAATTGTCAGATGATGTGTCCTAGAAAGTGAATTTCAAAACATCCTTTCATTCTTCCATGATCAAGCTTGTGGAGGCCATTTCAGTACAAAAAAAAACAACTACTAAAGTATTACAATGTGGTTTTTATTGGCCAATTATATCTCGGATGCTTACACTTTTTGCTTTTCATGTGATAGGTGCCAACGAATGCAGAGCATTACACGAAGGAATATGATGCCACTAAACTTAATTTTAGTGGTTGAAGCAATGTATCGACTTCATGAGACCCTTTTCCCATTCTTTTGGCCATTAATACATATTAGTTGCTGTTGACTACGTATCGAAATGGGTTGAAGCAATTCCATGTAGAACTAATAATCACAAGGTGATGATAAGATTTTTGAAAAGTAACATTGTATCACGCTTTAGATTCCCTCGAGCAATAATCAGTGATGGTGGTGCCCAAGTTTGTAACAAATCATTCAAAGCTCTTTTGACTAGTATTCCATCACTTACAAAGTGGCGACCCCATAGCATTCGCAAACTAGTGGCCAAGTTGAGATCTACAATCGAGAAATAAAACATATATTAGAAAAGACGGTGAGACCAAACAAAAAAAATTGGTCATTAAGACTCGATGATGCGTTATGGGTATATAGAATGGCTTTCAAGACCCCAATTGGGATGTCACCCTATGGGCTAGTGTATGGAAAAACTTGACACCTACCTGTGGAATTCGAGCATCGTGCGTACTGGGCCATCAAGAAATTTAAGTTTAGCATGCAGTAAGCTAGCTCAGAAAGAAGATTACAGCTGGCAGAACTTGAAGAAATTCGCAATGATGTATATGAAAATCCAAGATTTATAAGCAGCGAATGAAAGTCTTTAATGACAAGCAAATTTTAAGAAAATCTTTCACCTTATGTTAGAAAGTGTTTTTATTCAATTCTCGCTTGTACCTATTCCTAGGTAAGTTACGCTCTTTATGGTTTGGCCCCTTTATTGTTCACACTGTTTTTCCACATGGAGCAATTAAAATTAAGGATCCAAAGAATGGTGTCACTTTTAAAGTTAATGGTCAAAGATGAAAGCCATTTCTAGAGTACCAACCACATTGAGAAGACACCAAAATAAATTTGAGTGACCCACCAAATTTAAATTGAGATTTTTCTTTCTTTTTGGTGATTTGATTTTTTTCTTTTCTTTCTTTTACTATTCTTTTGTTAATTGAAATTATTTTTGTACAAGTGTGTTTGTTAAACTATTAAGTTTTCTCTTATCACTTTTAATCATGGATGCTCATCTAGACAGATCCTCTTGAACCTTCTTAGATGACTCTAACGTGCTAAATCTCATCTCAGAGGCCATATACAATTTTGTAAAACACATCATATTTGGGATCTACAACCACCAGAGTTAGTATCCCATGTTAAGGATTTAGAAAGACAATTTCGAGAAATTGAAGGAGGTATCTACGACATCCAATTGGAGATTGAGGTAAATTCAATAAGAGGACGATTGTGAAATGATTTTTCTTTGTGTGCTTTAGTTTGTTACCTCGGTTAAGTGGCGGATAACAGTACTCCGTGACAATCAAAGTCGGTTACTTCAGTTTTCCATAATAACTGAAATTTTAAGGCAAAGGTATAGACAAAAATGCAATTTTAGCAAAGCTTAACAATCAATTTCCTTCACTTCCTTAGAATGTCCTCCTTACAATCTGTAAAGTTTGGTCCGAATACATGCGATTGCTTATGAGGAATAACATTCCTGCTGACATCCGTTGGTTAATTGAGGCCAACGTACGATTGGCAGGTGAGTTGCCTCTCAAATTTATTGCATACATGCCTGGTTGTGGTAAAGGAAATTTTGCAAGAAAACGAATAGCTCGAAGGCTTTCTATTACTTGTCATAAGTGTGCCATAATGAAATGTGATAAAAATCTATGTTCTTTAGGAATGGTGTCTAATAACAAGGAAGAAAATATTTAATTCATTATGAATTACTTGAATAAAGAGTCATTGGATGATATCCTTTTGTCTCTTGAAACACATCCGAGTGGATACGCACAAGGAGCAATTCTCCAGTTATGGTCATTATTCTAGAAAGAGCGTGCACGATATGGTCTTAGGAATCTGACTATAAACCACCTTGTTTGCCAGTTTATAAGAAAATTGGATGGGAAACCTATCTTCGATCCATAGAGGGCGTTCAAGCCGTTTCTGGACGTAAAACCAGAGGAAGATGTGAGCCACGGTCACAACTACCTATAAATATCTTTTTATTTCGTTGTTGTTTTATTTCACTATTGTTTTATCATTTGCATTATTGTCTTTAATAATTTTATTTTATCATTGGTTGCTTTTTTTTTACTATTTTATTTTTTACTCTCGAGTCATGTGTTTTACACATTAATTGACACTAACATGTTACCTTATACACAGCTGTGACCCATTGTCACCAAGATCCTTTATTATGATTTTTTTAAGCAATCACAAATTATTTTTAAGAAGTATCCCAATGGTAGCTACTCTCAATAAACGATTCAAGAACATTTATGTGCTCTCTAGGTTTAACTATGACAAATATAAAGAGTTCGTTCAGGCAGTCATAAAATTACACTTGGTATATAGAGGAAGTGACCGAGGGTTATCAAAACTTGTCTCAGAAGCTGCTTATGTCAGGGGAAGCCAAGTGTTGGCATCATCCCAAGAACCCTAAAATGTTTGGGTTGCTTGTCTGATTCACCAACTAGAGAAGAGTGTTAGCATTTATGTATCCATGATGTTGATTTTGATGATAACAAACAAAATTAAGAATGATTCAGTTTTTAAAAGCTCAAATTATTTTTTATACATTTTAAATAAATCATTGTTTTCATATTATAAAAGATTTTATATTTAATGGAAAAATAATTTTATGAAATTGATTGTTTTTCAAATTTATGGTCTAATTGAAAGAGTTTTGAGAACTTTGAAATCAACAAGTATTGCTTGGAATTTTGGAGAAGGACTTATGTGAAACGTTTCATATAGATTTGGGCTACAGTATAATTTTATAAAGTTTTGGGTAAAACTATAATTATGAAAACTAGTTCACTGTAACAGTCACTATAGCAAACGGCTAACCAACATCTTCATAATGGCTAGCCGACATCGAACATAATTAAAGCTTAGCCTCTGGACACTAACGGCAATCCGATATATTGAAAACAGCGCTCCAATAATTTAAAATTTTGTCCAATAGTAACTTGTTTAAAGTCAAAACGGTGATCCGATATCTAGTTAACGGCGATCTGACAGTGAACAGAAAGTCAACAACGGTTATATTTCAGCTCTAAGTATAAATGAGCTCAATCAAATTCAAACAATAACAATTCCAACGATTATCATTGAGCAAAATATTGAGCATACAACTTTCATTGAGCTTTAAATCCTTGTATTCATCTCATTCATTCACACATTGAGCTTTCATTTGTGATCAAACACATTGTGTGAGAAAAATTCATTTGTAATCTTTTTTGTAAAATCAAGTTAAGAGATTGTAAGTGTTCAGATACACTTAGGTTAAGAGATTGGGGATAATCTCTTGTTGTAAAGGTCCATTAACACCTTGTAAGTCAATTGTAAAGAACTTGAAGCCTTGGGAAGCTTGGATAGTGAAATTCTCAAGCCGGGTGAGCTTGGAGGCGTGGACGTAGGCGGGGATTGCCGAACCACATAAAAATCATTGTGTTTGTTTTCTCTTCCCTTACTCTCTTATTATTGTGCTTTATTGAATTTATTGATTTTGATTCCATTAAGACATTAGATTAAATTATTGTGCGATTTGCTTAACTTAAATTTTAAAATCCCAATTCACCGCACTCTTGGGTTGCCTAGTTAGTATTTCATTTGGTATCAGAGCTAGAGTTAAAGATCCATAGCAACTCAAATTAGCTCAACCTTTATGGAAGGTCAATCTACCACTAGACCTCCATTCTTTAATGGTAATGACTATCTTTATTGGAAAACTAGGATGAGAGTCTTTTTACAAGCCTTAGACTATGAAATATGGGAAATAGTTTGTGATTGTTCATTCATTCCTAGGAAGAATGCTTTAACTGAGTTAGATAGGAAAAATATGTCTTTAAATTCTAAGGCTGTGAATGCTTTACTTTGTGCCTTAGATAAAAATGAATTTCACAGGGATTCAAATTGTTCTAATACTTATGAAATTTGGAGAAAACTTGAAGTTGTATATGAGGGAACAAATCAAGTCAAGGAGTGTAAAATTAGTAGATTCACTAGGCAATATGAGATATTTCAAATGGAATCATATGAGAGTGTTCATGATATGTACACTAGATTCATCAATATTGTGAATTCTCTTGAAGCACAAGGTAAGATATTTACTAATAGTGAAAAAGTGAAGAAAATTATTAGATCATTGCCAAAAGAGTGGAGACCAAAGAGAACAGCCATAGAAGAAGCAAAAAATCTTAATACTTTATCTCTTGATGATCTTATTAGTTCACTTATTTCATACGAAGAAGATATAGCTAATGAAATAATTGATGAAGATAAAAAGAATAAGAGCTTTGCTTTTAAATCTTCTATAGTTGAAAGTGATGATGATGGAAGTGACTTTGAAAATGAAGGCATTGAAATGATTGGTAGAAAGTTTAGAAGGATCTTCAAGAAGCAAATCAAGAGAAGAAACTTTAAAGATCTCATGAGAGAAAACCTTAAGGTGGAGAGAGGGAAGATGGAGGCAATTGTTTGTTTTGAATGCAAAAAGCGTGGCCATATAAGATCGGAGTGTCCACTTTTCAACAAACTCAAAAAAGAAAAAAAAGCCATGGTGGCTACTTGGGATGATAGCGATGAAGAATCGAGTGATGAAGAAGATTCGCAAGAAGTGTCAAACTTTGATAATCTCGATGAGGTAAGTGATCTTACCTATGATGAATGATATGATGATTTTAAAGAATTGTATGATGAGTGAATGAAAATTGGCAAAGAGAATGTATGTCTTAAAAAGAAAATAGTAGAACTCAAAAATGAAAATGAATCTCTAAGTGCAAAGATTACATGCCTAGAATTAGAAAATAAAATATTACATGATAGAGTTGCATTATCAAATGAGAAACCTAACACTTCATACAAGCATCTAGAATCACACATAGATGACTTGAAAAATGAAATGAAATGCTTAAGAAGAAGAGCAATGAGTTAAATGAGATTGTTTTAAAATTTACAAATGGGCAAAAGATGTTGGATAATATGTTTAACTCTAAAAAATATGTATTTGATAAAGGAGGACTTGGGTATAAGCCTAACTTGAAGCAAAAGTATTATAAGAATTATTTTGTTAAAGTTATCTCCACAAGTGATCATAAGATTGTTTATCATCATTGCAATCAAGATGGTCACATGAAGAATAAATGTCCAATTAAAAGAAATGCATATTATGGAGCAAAATATATTTGGGTTCCAAAAGGAATCATTGCTAACACTCAAGGACCCAAGAGTATTTAAATACTAAAAGGTACAACTTGAATATTTTTTGTAGGTACCATAATCAAGAAATGGTGGCGAGTTCCTTGATGAAAGCTTGTGAGGATAATCACTTGATTATGATCTAGGAGAAAAAGATGAGGCAAGATGATTTAATTGTTTTGGTAACAATTCTTGCCATGTTGATTTTGTAAAATGAATCATGATAGATGGATAATAGATTGAATTTGTGAAAGCGTGCTCGTATGTTTGAATAATTGAATTATTATTGTGTGTAATCATGATGCCTTTGTTTAGTTTTGATGATTGTATGATCTTTGATTTCATCTTTTAAATTGTCTATTATTATGTTTCATGTTATTTATTCATCTTCCTTGTTTGTTCATCACACTCTCTCCAAGAAGCCAAACACAAACATTTATCTCATGTTTTTCTTGCTCATTTATATTTCAAAATCATTATCCATTACTTAAACATTAATTATTCATCACTTATGTATGTGTAAATTCTTATGCCATTGATTGTGTTATATCATCATTAATTAAATTGACCTATGTGATCATTTGAGCCTTTCCATTAATTAAATTGACGTATGTGATCATTTGAGCCTTTCTAGCCATTCCTTTTGTGAAATATTAATAGTTTATCCTTTGAAGTCTTTTATAATAAAAAAAACTTTTCTTTGTAAACTTATCATCTCGACCCACTCCGATTTGGATTATTCCTAAAGTCTTACAAGTTCCATCACCTATTCATGTTTGAGAAAAATGTAAATGATTATTTTGTTCAATAAAGTTGTGTCATACAAAAAAAAATCAAAAAAAAGATAAAAAAATAAAATAATAATATTAATAAATAAGTAAAGTGCACCTTATAATTTCCAAAAGATCTCTACTTTTTCTCAAACATATATTTAGTTTTCCTATTTCCCCTCCTTTGTTAGCCATGTCCCTAGCCTATGTTACGTCCTAATAAAAGTCCTTGATTTTAGAGATTTATAGTTTGAAGTAGAAGCTAGTTATATAGGTTAAAAAGATGTAGTGATGAATAAAAAAAAATACAAAAAATGAATACATTGGGTTGACTAGCATTTTGTTTGACTAAAGATCGTATTATTTTAAGTTGTGGGCATACTTTATAATTAATCATTTTATGTATTTTAGGGGGTATCATGGTCATTTCATAATGAACGAGAGATCAGATGGCAAAACGAATAGTAATTCTGAACTTAGGACAGTCGAAAACCTTAGAAGGAGCATAAAAGGATAAACGATATTGTTGACATGTACGGTACTGTTCATGATACTGTTCATAACACTGTTCACATATACGGTACGATGACATGGCATTGACTGATGACGTGCAGCATTCGATTGAACGAATGATGTGGCATTGACTGCTTATGTGGTGTTAACGGATGATGTGCTTGACCGATGATATGTCACGATTTTATTGGACTAAAATGTGATATGTGCTGACTGCTGACATGACAGTATGTAGTGACCAAAAAGATGTGCGTACGATACATGTATATACACAGAATGACAGCCCTGATGATGTGTTCTATTAAATCAGAACTTACAACGTAGCGCAATCCTGAGCGTCCAAATTGTTTTAATCTGATGACCATGATTTACTCATTGTATCTATAAACAGGGGGCTCCCCGCTAATTTGAAACGCTTGAATTCATTTTTTACCTCTGGTTCAGTTATGAGTAGCTAATTTTTTTTCAAGCATGGTGCATGTTTAATGTGGATCCAGAGACCCAAGCGCTTCATTTTAATAGTTTTCACTTAAATTTATTCCAGTCATTCTAATTTAAATTTTAGAATATTCTAAATCACTTTCACCATAAATCTAGCCACCAACTTAGAAAATTAACTCTGTACGAAATTAAAATCCACCTCCTCGTGGGATCGACACTCGTCACTGTTGATATATTTTACAATAGATTCGTGTACTTACGAGTTCAATAAAATTTGTACAACACTAAGCTCAAGCACTTGTTGAACTTAGCCATTGAAACCACCTTCGTAAGCATATCTGATGGGTTGCCATCAGTATGGACTTTAATCATCCTGATTACCCATTTAGAAATTTCATTTATGATGAAGTGGAGCTTTATATCTATATGCTTGGTCTTTTCATGATATGCTAGATTTTTGAAAGATGTAGAGCACTGGATCTGTCACAAGAGCTTGTAACAAGCTCTTGTTTGAGGCCAAGTTAACCTAGTAGGCCCTTAAGCCATATGGCTTCTTTGACTGACTCAATTGCTACTGCATATTATGCTTTTGTAGTTGAGAGTGCAATTACGTGTTGCAGACTTGCCTTCCAGCTTGCCAAGGAGCCATTTGCAAAAAACATATAGCCAGTAAGTGACTTTCTTTTATCCATATCCCCAGCAAAATCAGAATCAACAAAACCCCATAACCCAGTACCCTCAACATCCTTCTTTTCATACATGAGTCCAAGGCCTATAGTGCCTCTGATATACCTCATTATCCACATCACCCCTTTCTAATGCTCTCTACAAAGTGATGTCATGTAATGGCTAATAACACTCACAACATGTGAGATGTCTGGCCTTGTTGCTACTATGGCATATATTAAGCAACCTACAACGTTTGTATATGGAATATTGCTCATTTCTTCCCTTTCCTCTTCTGTTTTGGGACCATAGAGCTTGCACAGTTTGAAATGGGCAGCCAATGGGAGTTGTACTAGCTTACAATCTAGCATACCAAAAGTTTCTAGCACCCTTGTTAGATATTTCTCCTAAGAAAAGAAAATTAAACCATTTCTTCTTTGCACTTCCCACATCCTTCATGTTAAAAAAAAGAACTAAGAAGTTGTTTTAGACCTTCAATTTAAGCCCTTTATTTATAAGCAATGAGCATATCATCAACATACAACAATAGATAGATATGTATATTTGATTTCAACATCTTGTAGTAGACACAACAATCATGACCATTATCTGAATTCATGAGTGACCATTAACTCATCAAACTTGAGATACCACTACCTTGGTGATTGCTTGAGTCCATAAAGAAACTTCTTAAGCAAGCAGACATAATCTATTTTCTCTGGAACTTCATACCCCTCAGGCTAGGTCATAAAGATCTATTCTTGCAGCTTTCTATGTAGAAACGTAGTCTTCACATCAAATCGTTCTGTTGTTAAAGCTAGCATTACCCTCATTAAAACATGCCTTACAACTGGTGAGAAGACTTATTTGAAGTCAATTCCCTCCCTTTAAGTATATCCCTTGGCAACAAGTCTAGCCTTGAACTTTCTTAGCTTAGTGGTTGTAAGTCCATCTTTAATTCTAAATATCCATTTGCATCTAACAATTCTCTTATTTTTAGGTTTCCTCACTAATTCCCAAGTGTAGTTCTTGTACAAGGAATTAATCTCATCATTTATTGCTTTATTATATTCTTTCCCATTTTGACAATTGATTGTTTCATTAAAGCTCTTTGGTTCTTCAACATTAATCTTTTTAGTAGAATGAAGTGCAAAAGCAATTAAGTTAGCAAAACCATACCTCTTGGGAGCCCTTATCTGTCCTTTCTATCTATCTCTAACCAGTTGATAATCTTGAGACTAAGTCCTCATCTTGAGATGTTTGTATCCCATTTATTTCACCAATAATGTCATCTAAAGCTAATGTTTCCTTTGGTTTGTTCTGAAAAAATGTCTCCACATTAAACTGATGACTGGTGGATTAAGTCATTTTCTAATGTTTATTTTTATGAAAATTGTCAGCCACTTCCCCTTCATTGAATATAACATCTCTGCTTATTATGCACCTTAATGGAATCAAGTCTGTACACTAGAGCTTGTACCATTTAACCCTATTTGGATAACCAATAAAGACACTCTTCAAAGCCCTTGGTGCCAATTTCCCTTGGTTTACATGAGCATATGCTTTACAGTCAAAAACCTTTAAATATGCATAGCTTGGTGTTTGTCTAGTCCACATCTTATAAGGAGTTTTAAAACTAATTCTAGAGGAAGGACTTAAATTCATTAACTAACAAGCTGTGTTGAGAGTCTCAGCCCACAAGCTCATTGGTAGCTTTGCTTCGAACATCATGCATCTCAATTTCTTCATGAGAGTTCTATTCATTCTCTCAGCTAAACCATTTTCTTGAGATGTTAAGCTCACTGTCTTGTGCCTTACTATGCCCTCATCTGCACAGTACTTATCGAACACTTAATTGCAATATTCCAGCCCATTGTCAGTTTTCAATTTCTTAATCTTCTTACCTATTTGATTTTCTACCAAGGCCATCCACTCTTTAAACTTTTCACACACTTGATCTTTCTATTTAAGAGTGTATATCCAGACCCATCTATTCATTCTCTCAGCTAAACCATTTTCTTGAGATGTTAAGCTCACTGTCTTGTGCCTTACTATGCCCTCATCTGCACAGTACTTATCGAACACTTAATTGCAATATTACAGCCCATTGTCAGTTTTCAATTTCTTAATCTTCTTACCTATTTGATTTGCTACCAAGGCCTTCCACTCTTTAAACTTTTCACACACTTGATCTTTCTGTTTAAGAGTGTATATCCAGACCCATATTGAATAATCATCTACAACAGACATAAAATACCTAGCTCCTCCTAGAGATAATTCCTGTGTAAGCCCCCATAGGTAAAAATGAATATAATCCAGAGTACCCTTAGAAGAGTGCACTGAAGATTTGAAGCTTGTCCTTGTGGATTTACCTAGGACACAATCCTCAAAAAATACCAGATCTTCAATGTCATCTTCACCTAACAGCCCTTGTTTTGAAAATTCTTTTCAATCTTTGAGACTCATATGACCAAGTCTCAAATGCCACAACCTAGTTTTATCCACACTAGAACTTAAGGACATGAAAACTTCCTTTGTTACAGTGGTACCCTCCAAAATATCAAGACCATTCTTCCTAGTTCCCCTTAATAGCACTTGAGATCCTTTAATCACACTTAGAATACCATTTTGGACTCTGACAATACACCTAATCGGATCTATCATACCAAGTGAGATCAATTTTTTTTAAGCTCAGGGACATGTCTCACTTGCCTTAATTCAATGACAGATTCATCATGTATTTTTAGCCTTACATTTCCTATGCCAACAACCTCATAAACAACATTGTTTCTCATCATCATTTTAACCCCATTACAAACTTGATACATAATAAGATGACTCTTAAAAGGACACATGTGAAATGAGCATCCAGAGTCCAAAACTCATTTACCTTCTTGATTAAAATCTAAGGCAATCAGAACACCTGCCGACTCATATCCTTCATCTTCTACCACTGCTACATCACAACTTTGATTTTTCTTCTCTCTTTGCTTGGATTTCTATTGCGTAAATTAGCAAGTGTACTAGTCGGCACAAGTAATATAATAAAGAGTAGAGTATCGTCCCATATAAATTTTATATCCTATTAGCTGCCAAAATTATCTTAACCCTAATTTATTTAAACAATTGAATAGGCAAATTTAGATTAAAAATTAAAATAAAATTAAATAAATATGTAGGCAGAAATAGAAATCACCAAGAGATTAAGACACTAGGACATCCGATTTCACCATAATCAATCCAATTTAATACTCCATCTATGCTATTAAAGTTTATTACTCATGTTAACAGTGAATTTCCCTAATCTATTCAATATCCTCTCTCGAGTAATATCAGAAAATATCTTCACATATTAACCCACTATATCTCTATGTGAATTTAAATATGCAAAAATACATTAATCTCAATGGAAATTCTTAGAAAAAAATGCATGAATCACGTTGGCACATCTTAGTCTTTCATTCAATCATGGCATCCATTACATAGAGCAAAAATAAATAAATCTCCTCTCGATCTCATTATGTATCCTCAAATCATTGAAATATTGGCCAAGTATTTAAAAGCATTAAGCACAATAATGAACACTCAACCATGAAATGATAAACAAAAAATAACACAAATTTATGAAATTAAATTTTTATAGTTAGATTACATCGTAGTCCTAACAAAATAAATTAGTTCATGGGAATATAAAGAGAATCCATAAATATTGTAGGAAATATTTAAGCACAACAATAAAGAAAAGAGAAAGAAAAACTCAAGAATTAATTTCGGCCTACCTTTAAATCTCTTATGGCTGCTTCGGCTTCTCTTTTTCCTTCCTGTGTTGCTTTTCTTTTGGCTTCCAATCGTCCCCTAGCTCTTAGCTTTTTCAATTAATGGCCTTTTATAAAGAAAGCATGATGGCTGCCTCCATTAAGTTCAAGCCAATAAGAATGGTTGAAGCCAAACCCATGCCATAGCAAGCTTGCCATTTATAGCCATGCCAAAATATTTGCTTCCTCAATTAATCACAACATATGCTCTCCACGTGCATGCCATATTTGTCAACTAAATCTTCAAAGCTTCTCCCCAAGTGATTGCATGCATGATGCTTAATTTAGTTAAATATCCCTTAATTTATTTCAATTAAATCTCTTTATTTTTTTCCTTTTTTGTCATTCAAACATTTTTTTTAATATTCTGATTTAATTCTTCTTTAATTCTAGATTATACCTAAAATAACAAAATATAAAAATTAGGATAAAATTAACATAATAAAATATAATTTAACATAAAATTCAACTGTGGAATAATTCAAAAACTAAAAAAAAAATCCTTCTCTCTTAGAAACGATAAATCCCTTCAAGAATTCTATATTAGTGGTAATAGGTTTTGCATATACATTATAATTGGATGTGTTGTCTCCTTTAGATGATGTGGAATAGAGAAGACAAGAAGTTGCTCCCTGTTTAGCACTTTAGCTGCATTCAGGGCACCTATTCGTGATAGAGTATTCCTATTTTTTTTTTTTTTGGAAGAAAAATCAAAGATTTGAGTGCTCAATATATTTCATAACTTATTCACAATTTTACTAATCATTCAGCATTGGATAGTGTCTTTTCATTTTCCACAGTTGAATTGGTGATGTCGTGTGTTTTTTTGCAAAAAACTCTTAGGCCACGGCATTGGAAGAATCTTTTTCTTACAAATCTACAATTTCTTCAGAAAGCATGTTCCCTATCGAATTTATGCATTGTCTTATACATTCAATGCTTTGAAGGTAGATAAGGTAAATATTTTTATAGTTTAA
The DNA here is from genome assembly GCF_000493195.1 of Citrus x clementina. Classification (NCBI taxonomy): domain Eukaryota; kingdom Viridiplantae; phylum Streptophyta; class Magnoliopsida; order Sapindales; family Rutaceae; genus Citrus; species Citrus x clementina. The sequence goes on along the minus strand of NW_006262688.1, from coordinate 14,893,207 downwards.
GTCACTTTCTTAACTAGTAGCATATTGTTAGGTTTATATAACTTGCTTTGTTGTATATCCAAGTTTCTTATTTTGTTTAGGATTCGAAGTTAAGTTGCATATGATAATGTTGGTCTTCAAATTGAAGTTTGGTTTTGCAAACAAATTAGCTAGTGGATAGTTTTGTGTAGATTCAACTACTGCTGCCTGTTGGAATTGGAGTGTAGTTTTGTTAGAAAATTAGCTATTGGAATGCATGATTTGATGTTACCTTTTTTACTATTGGGCTGGAATTTGAACATACAATGCCTACACTTTGGAATAGTTTTTGTATTGTGAATGGATAATTTGTTTAATTGGTATATTTTCAAGTTATTGTGATCTAGATGGATGCTCTTGATCTATTACACATTTGATTAATTTGGTCGATGTGACTTTTGATTTGGTAGATGTTCAGTTGTACTTTGGATTTTATTTGATATACTAATTCTTTATTTACAATTTTAATTTTTTTTTAAAATTTACAAAAGTTTGGAAGTTACAAATAATATTATTTAAATATTAATATTAAAATTAATTCCATTCTAATTATAATTAAATCCAAAAAATAATAATTTTAAATAATAGTAATTAAAATTATAAAAAATTTTATGCCAAAAAATTTTCAAAAATGAAAAAATTCAAATAGTTTTGAATTTTCCACAACAATATAGTTTGATATACATATGATTGTTAAAAGGGTTACTCTATGATGCTATTATAAAAATTATAGCATTAGTAGTGGGATAAATATTTGCCGTTAAATTTAATCAATAGTTTACAAAACTAAAAGTTAGTTAGGAGAATATTTGATTTCAATTTATTAAAAATTGAAATTTACTAATTATAAATTCCGTTAAACATGTTTTTTAAAGATTAAATAATAAAAAGAAACAAGTATAATCTATTAATACTTTTATATTTCCTTTTAAAATATATGTATTTTGATATTAGCACAACTCAATTTTAGTTTATCTTTTTATTTGAAAAATTACTAGATTAATACATATTGCCATAATTAATTCAACTCAATCTTTGCCAATGAGTAATTTAGAAAAAACAATGAATAAAACTAAGAATTCAAAATCATATTATCCCATTCATAAATGGAAAAACAGGCCTGAATTAACATGTGTTGTTGAAGATGGAATAATCCATATTTGTTATTTACATATCTAAATTAATTTATATATTTGCATATTTAATTTTTAACTTTGTTGGTGGTAGAAAATATTTATGGAATTATAAAAAATAAAATTATATCCATGAGCTTGAATATTATCTATTAATTATTAAGTAATTAGTTATTTATCTGCTATATTGAATAAAACATTTAAATCCAAAAGTTCATAACAATTCAATTATCAATAATGTAAAAATTCATGCAATGCCATAGAGAACTCCTTGTTGAAAACTATCATAAATCTAAGATGGGAAAAAACATAATATCATAAATTGATGATAGGGACACAGATGACGGATAGTTTTTCTGTCACGCGCTTCTTTTTATGAGAGTTTTTTTTGTCATCTATTTCCTTTTTTAAAAAAGGAAAGTGGCGATTTCATTAAATCAAAGTTGAGAATACATATCCGATTTCAGTTGGCAAAGGTTCCAGCCATACAACATTTCATTACTCTTTAGTTAGCTAAAGAATGGGCATGAACATTACATGATCTAGGGGTGTAATGGAAATTAATATTCTAAAAGTCCTTTGGTTTTGGATTTATAAAATCACCCAAATAATCTTTGTTCTGCTACCCTCTTTGTTGTTATCTATTACCTGTTTTCTAATAGTGTTTGTTTTGTTTAAAATAAAATAAAATAAAAAAGATTGTGTCTTATTGCATAAAGATTTCATTTTTATATGTTTCATTTATCAAAAGGACATTTTAGTCATAATTGCATGGATGATTGCATGAAAAATGTACGCAGGCATTTTTATATTTTAGAATTTCTTGCAATTTAGAGGCTAAATTGACGAAAATTAGTCATTTAAGGCGCGATACATATATTTTATAGTCTCATGACCATTCTATAATTGTCCTATGTGCTTAAACTAATCACAATTGAGCTCGTAACATTTTGATATTGTTGTGACAATTTTATTATATTCACAAGTGCATGAATCTATTGTAATATAGAATAATAGTGACGACTGTCGATCCCACGACTAGATAGATTTAATCGTATGCAGAATTAATTTTTTAAGTTTGCATGTGAGTTGGTTGGATGTGATTTATTTATCTTAAGATTTAAAATAAAATGGCAAGAATAAATTAAAGATGAAACAATGTAAACTTAAGCGCTTGAGTATCTAGATTCAGACCCATCATTTCACCATAGGCTTAATATTCATTTTTAGTTCCAATTAATTTATAAGGGGGTATTTCCACTCCTCATAATCCTCATTCTGGTATTCCAAGAGTATTGAGAAGGATTAAAAGCTTTATTGACTTATTTTCCTAAGGAACAAGATCATGTATTATGCACGAAGAGAGGAATTATATATGGAAGAATCATTTCACAAAACTTATAGGATTCATTCTAAACTTAGTCGTCTATGAGATGATTTCGTTGCATGTCTTTGGCAAGAGCAATATAGAATGCCATATTTATTTCTAGTAGTTTGCTACTTGCCTTGTTGATGTAGAATTGAGCTGGTGTGCTGATCGTTTCCATGTTGGTACATGACTAGTGTGGTTGCATATGGTTAATGTGATGTGACTATTTGAATTCCATATGTGGTGGGCAATGGGTCTTAATAGCTACCCTCAAGATCGGTCGGGTCATAGAGTGAACACAAAAGAGAAAGAAAAAAATCTTTACCTAATGGTTTGGCAAGGATTTCTGCATTTTGCTGCAAGGAGGGAACACGTTTGCCTTTGAGGAGTCCTTAAGAGACTTTTCATGAATGAAATGGACGTCAATTTCAATATGCTTGAACACTAGGTTGTGCGTCATGTAGATGGCACTGCTGTTGTCGTAAAGGAGGTAAGGAATGTGTGAAGTTGAGACTCCAATGTCCTGCAATAAAGAAAGAATCCAACTTAGTTCAGCAATGGTGGAAGACAAAGCCTGATATTTTGCTTCAGCAGTAGAGCGTGCAACAATGATTTGTTTCTTACTACACCATGAGATTATGTTTGCCACAAGGTAAAAACAAAAGCTTGTTGCACTACATCTTGTTTCAAAGCAACTAGCCTAATCGAAGTCTAAAATTGGATACAATTGATTGGATCTTTGTTTGAGGAATTGAAGTCCAAAATTCAGAGTGCCTTTTAAATAACATAGGATTCTTGGAATAACCTTGAGGTCTTGTTTAGTAGGGCTCTGAAAGTGTTGACAAACTTTGTGGATAGCATGAGTGATGTTTGGTCTGGTGAATGTGAGATATTGTAGAGTGCTGACAAGCGTATGGTAATGAGTGGCATGTGTGGGTCCTTAATCCTCACCATATAGTTGGGTTTTGATAGCCACTGGGGGTCCGACTAGCGTTGAAATCAAGTAAACGACCTTGGTTAATAAGTCACGAGTGTATTTGGATTGTGACAAAAAAATGTGTCTTAGAAAGCACCGAATCTCAATTCCTAAATTGTAGCTCAATAAGCCTAAGTCCTTTAATGCAAATTGAGTGCTGAGATGGTTGATGATGGATTGAATTTTGTCGGGATTATTTCCTGTAATAATTACATCATCCATATACACCAAAAGAAAAATAAGAATGTTGTTAGCATGAAAAAGAAAGAGGGAATGATAAACTTTGCAACTTATAAAACCAAGCTCTAAAAGTGCAAATGATAAATACTTAAACTAAGAATGAGTCCATAGAAGGACTTGTAGAGTAAACAAACATTGTCAAAAAGATTTTTATCCGTAAAGGTAGGTAGCTACTCCATGCGAGTAGTTTCTTTTAGTTGACCATGAAGAAAGTCATTACGAACATCTAACTGTTCAATGAGCCATTTAGAACTAATTGCAAGTACTAAGACAAGCCATACCGTAGTTGGGTTTATGACAAGGTTGAAAGTCTCATTGAAATCAATGTCAAGAACTTGTGTGCATCCTTTCACAACTAAACGGGGTTTTAATCGATCTATTATACCATCTTTTCCATTCTTGGTTTTATGGACCCACTTCGAACCAATGACATTAGCATAACGAGGTTGAGGAACCAAGGTCATGTCTTATTTTGAAGGAGGGTAACAAGTTCTTCGGCCATCGCTTGTAGCCATAGAGGATGTTTAGAGTAGATTTTAATGTTTTTAGTTTGGTCACAGTGGCATGATCGGTTTGAAGAGCTAAGGCTAGATTTCATTTGAGCATGTTGTGTGTCAGTATAGGATGGGTATTTAGAGAATATATTGTTTTGACAGTAGAGATGTTTAGTTCAACAAATAAATTTCCTAAGAGATCGTTTAAGGCACACAAGTCACGATTGTTACTATATTATCTGCAAAAGCATCATGCATGTTATTGGATAAGGGGCTCTTTTGAGGTGAATTTGCAAAGGGAGTTTCGAGTAAAGAGGTATGAGGTTCATGAAGGTCTTCAATTATCATAGCATTGTTTGGAAGGCTTTGACTAGGAGATACTGGTTCATTCATAATTGGAGATGCGACAGTGTTGTTTGGAGTAGCAACTTTAATGTGCTCAAGAGAAGTGTTGTTGAAGAACTCTATCAAAGTTGTTGGGGGACATTGTGATACATCTAGAGTAGTGGGAATGCTACAAGCATCCTGCACATAAGAAGAATCTTTTAAATTTTGATAAGGAAAGCATAATTTATTAGAGATTAGATGGTAAGAGATATAAATTCTATTGTTTTGTGGAAAGAGACAGCGGTACCCCTTATTAATGGGGCTGTAACCAACAAAAATACAAGGAAGAGTTGTTTTTTTTCAAACTAGGTTTATTGTAATCCCTTAGAGAATGAAAACAACGATAACCAAAAATTTCAATTTCATTGTGATTGGGAGTTTCCTTGAAAAGTAACTCATTTAGGTGCGTTCATCTAAATTTATTAATGACATATATGGCTGTTAAAACAAGCCCCCACCTAATATTTTAATAGTAACAAATATTCAAATAACATAGTAAGGGCAATCTCCAATATATGTCTGTGTTTCCTTTCTGTAACTCCATTTTGTTAAGGAGGATAATGACATGAAGTATGTTTAATAATTCTAGATTTTTGAAGGTGTCATTGGAAAATGATAGAGCTAAATTGTCCTCTACCATCACTTTGAAAAATTTTGATCTTTCATTCCATCTTATTTTCCACATGTTTTTGGAATTTAAAGAAACACTAAAAAAAATCAGATTTTGATTTTAAAGGAAATAATCAATAATAACGTGTGCAATGTTGTGCAAATTTTATTGAACTTATAAGTGCACGAATCTATTGTAGAATATATTAATGGTGATGAGTGTCGATCGCACGGGGAGGTGAATTTTAATTGTGTGTAGAGTTCATTTTCATATGTGAGTGATTGGATTTGTGGTGGAAGTAATATAAATTATCCTAAAATTCAAATTAAAATGACGGTAATAAATTGAAGTGAAAATATATTAAAATGACGTACTTAGGTATATGGATCTGCATCAACATACACCATGGATTAAATATTCGTTATTAATATCAATTAAATCATAAGGGGGGTTTCCACTCCTCATGAACCACACTTTAATCAATATGGTGCTAAGGGCTTATCGTACCAAATAATAATAACCTTGTACTAGGGAGCCAGTTAAACCAGAGCGGTATCTAGACAATACTATTACTATTTGTCGATGAAAAATCAAAACATCCACAATAATTAGAGGGGAAGAGAAAGTAAATTTACCAAATAAAACCCATGGCACATATTGAGACTTTACCGATCAACAGTGCATAACAATTTTAGTCCAATAGGATCGTGACACTTCATCGGTCAATGCCACATCATCGATCAATGTTATGCCATCATTCCATATATGTGAACAGTGTTGTGAACTACATGGACAATACCATACATGTGAACAGTACCATTTTTCCTTTTATGCTCCTCCTAAGGTTTTCCACTGTCCTAAGTTCGAAAGTGATGTTCGTTTTTTAAACAATCGTGTTTATTCAATCAGACTAATGATAGCAATCAAATAAAAATATAAGCATTACATCCAGTTTAAAGAAATATCACACCCATATCAACCATCCACATGCATCAGTCCAGCAAGCTGTGTCATAGCTATAGTAGTCAAGCCACTTCCAAGAATGACATGTCAAACCCCAAAATCTTATTGAAAGTAGTGACACTCTCACAAAGAAATTAAACTCAATAAAAATAGTCACTCCAATAAATGCTAAATTTGAGAGAAAATAATAAAGAAGTAATATCATACGCTCTCACTAAGATGAAAGAAATATGCCCACAGCTTAAAAACAACACGATCTTAAGTCAAACAAAATGCTAGTCAACCTAATTTTTTTTTTCATTTTTTTATACATATGCATCACTACATCTTTTTAGCACATATAACTAGCTTTTACTTCAGACTATAAATCCCTAAAATCAAGGACTTTTACTAGGACGTAACGTAGGCTAGGGATATGGCTAACAAATGAAGGAAAATAGGAAAAACAATATATTTGATAAAAAGTAGAGATATTTTAGAAATTAAAAGGTGCATTTTGCTTATTTATTATTATTGTTATTTTTCTCTCTCTTGTTTTTTTCTCTTTTTTTGAAATAATTTTTTTTACTGAACAAGATAATTATTTACATTTTTCTAAACAATAAATAAGTGATGGAGCTTGTAAGACATTGGGTAATACTCCAAATCAAAGTGGGTCAAGATGATAAGTTGGCAAAGAAAAGTTTTTTTTTAAAGGCTCAAAAGGGTTAACTATGGATGTTTCACAAAAGGGATAGCTAGAAAGGCTCAAACGGGTCAAAAATGGCATTTCCATCATTTTTTAGGGCTCTAAATAATCTTCTATATCTACTAGTTAGATGGACTTTTAAATGTAGCAACACATTTTTTTTCTTTTTTTAATATTTTTTTATCTTACAATTTTTTTTTAAAGGTTGACTCAAAAGAAATTTAGAGATTGTATATAAAATAATAAACTAGTAAGCTGTATGAAGAATGGATAAAAAGGGTTACTTTCCAAGAAAAATGACAGGCTCAAAACCTTACTTGGAATTTATTATGATATGCTCATTGCTTCAAGCAACTTATATTTATCTCCGACATCCACATGTAGAGTAGCAAACATAGTGTAACATCACTTAAGATCAAAGATAATACAAAGACTAAAATTTGAAAGTCATCGTATCATCCAATGTTAAAAAAAATTACACAATTATTTTTTTAAATGACAGTCTACCCCCAACCTATTCTAAACATGAAAAGAAAATATGTATGCAGAAAGGTAAAAATGATGCAGAAAAGCTAATTAAAAAGGTTACACTTAAAATGATAGAAAAAGAAAATATGTTTTTTTTAACTAAGAAGATACGTTTCTAGAGTCACTACACTCTATATTCAACCATCTTCGACTAAAAATTTAAAAGTGTATATTTATAAAGGAGAAATTAAAAAGAAGTAAAAAAAAAATGATTGTCAAAGAAAAAGAAAATGTCTGGAATTTTTTTTAAACGAAAAAGATGCGTTTCTAGAGTCACTACACTTTATATCCAGCCATCTTCAACACAAAAAGTTAGCCATGGTTAGTCTCTACAACAAAAAAAAAAGAAAAAAACTTAACCAAGATTCCACAATCCAGATTCCACAATCCAGATTCCACAATTGTCAACTATTCCCTCCCCCCAACCAGAATGAAACATTATCCTCAATGTTTTAAAGGAAAGAAGTAGAGTTTAGAAGACATCACATGGGTGGTACAACACAGAAGAAAATATTTACAAGTGGAGAGTTAAATCTAATTTGCACTTCTTATTGCGGCTACTGTTACCTTCATTATTTCGACACTCCAACACAAAGGTCATAGGGTCTGGCTCTGGTCTATAAGCTTGTAACAAATCAAGTAGCTCATTAGCAGTGTGAGCACAAATAAAAAGTTTTTTCACTATGGAATGAATGAAATAGTTTTTTATTGCATGGTTAAGAAATGCGATGAAGCCATCATAAAAGTTATTGACATTTAACAAATCGATGGGTTTATGGTGAGTGTGCAAATGAGCCCAAGATGCGAATGTGATAAGTGCCTCTAGAGTTACAAGATCTATTGGTAAAAAAATAAAAGCATCAGTATGATTAAGCATTTAAGTTATTCTTTCTTGCATACCTGAGATGACTAACTCTTCTCTAGTCGGTGAGTTAGACAAACTGCCCAAAGGTTTTAGGGCTCTTGGGATGATGCCTAACACTTGACTTCTTCTGAAAAAAGTAGCTTCCGAGACCAATTTTGATAACCCTCGGTTATCTCCTCCATACACCAAGTGTAATTTTCTCTCTGCTATGCTTCGACCAAGATCTATGACTGCCTTAACGAACTCTTTATGTTTTCCATAGTAAATCCAGAAAGAATACAAATGTTCTTGAATTGTTTTTGGGAGTAGCTGCCATTGGGATGCTTCTCAAAAATAATTTGTGAGTGCTTAACAAAAAATCTTATTTAAAGATCTTGGTGACAGTGGGTCACAACTGTGTATGAGGTAGCATGTAAGTGTAAATTAACGAGTAAAGCACATGGCTTGAGAGTAAAAAGGAAACAATAAAAAAAATAAACAATGATAAAATAAAATTATTAAAGACAATAACGCAAATGATAAAACAACAATGAAATAAAACAACAGTGAAGTAAAATGATATTTACAGGTAGTTGCGACTGTGGCTCACATCTTCCTCTAGTTTTACGTCTAGAAACGGCTTGAACGCCCTCAATGGGTCGAGGATAGGCTTCCCATCCAATTTTCTTATAAACTACAAATATGGTCGTTTATAGTCAGATTCCCGAGACTATATCGGGCACACTCTTTCTACAATAATGGTCATAACTGGAGAATCGCTCCTTGTATATATCCATTGGGATGCGTTCAAGAGACAAAAGGATATCATCCAATGACTCCTTATTCAAGCCATCCCTAATGAATTGAATCTTATCTTCCCTATTATCAGACACCATTCCTAAAGAACATGATTTTTTATCGCATTTCATTATGTCACACTTATGACAAGTAACAAAAATTCTTCTAGCTCTTCCCTGTTATCAGACACCATTCCACAACTACGCATGTATACAATAAATTTTGGAGGTAACTCACCTACCAATTGTACTTTGGCCTCGATTAACTAGCGGATGTCAGCAGGTATGTTATTCCTCACGAGCAATCGCATGCGTTCGGCCCAAGCTTTATAGATTGTAAGGAAGGCATTCTAAGGAAGTGAAGGGAATCGATTGTGAGGCTTCGCTAGAATATCATTTATGTCCATACTTTCGCCTCAGAATATTAGTTATTATGGGAAACTGAAGTAACCAACTTGATTGTCATGGAGTACCATTATTCGCCACTTAACCGGGGTAACAAATTAAAACACACAAACAAAGTAACAAACTAAAACACACAAAGAAAATTACAATTGTCCTCTTATTGAATTTACCTTAAGCTCCAACTGGATGTTGAAGATACCTCATTCAATGTCTTTGAGTTGTCTTTCTAAATCCTCAACATGGGATACTAACTCTGGTGGTTGTAGAGCCCAAATATGGTGAGATTTTACACGTTAAAGTCTTTTAAAAATGTCCAAGAGGATTTGTTTAGATGAGGCACTCATGATTAACAATGATAAGAGAAAACTTAATGGTTAAACAAACACACTTATGCAAAAATAATTTCAATTAGCAAAAGAATAGTAAAAAGAAAGAAAAGAAAAAATCAAATCACCAAAAAAAAGAAAAATTTAAATTTAAATCTGGTGGGTCACTCAAATTTATTTTGGTATCCTCTCCATGTGGTTGGTACTCTAGATATGACTTTAATCTTTGACCATTAACTTTAAAAGTGACATCATTCTTTGGGTCCTTAATTTCAATTACCCCATGTGGAAAAACAGTGTGAACAATAAAGGGGTTAAACTATCGAGAGCGTAACTTACCTGGGAATAAGTGCAAGTGAAAATTAAATAAAAGCACTTTCTGACCTGGAGTGAAAGATTTTCTCATAATTTGCTTATCATGAAAGACTTTCATTCGTTACTTGAAAATCTTGGCATTTTCGTATGCATCATTACGAATTTCTTCAAGTTCTGCCAACTGTAATATTCTTTCTGAGCTAGCTTGCTGCATTTCAAAGTTGAATTTCTTGATGGTCTAGTATGCACAATGCTCGAGTTCCTTACACTAGGCTGTAGGGTGACATCTCAATCGGGGTCTTGAAAGCCGTTCTATATGCCCATAATGCATCATCAAGTCTTAATGACCAATCTTTTCTGTCTAGCCTCATCATCTTTTCTAATATGTACTTTATTTCTCGATTGGAGATCTCAACTTAGCCACTAGTTTGCGGATGATATGGGGTCGCAACTTTGTAAGTGATAGAATACTTTGTCAAAAGAGATTTAAATACTTTGTTACAAAAGTGGGCACCACTATCACTGATTATTGCTCGAGGGAATCCAAAGCGTAAAACAATGTTGCTTTTCAAAAATCCTATCACCACTTTGTGATCATTGGCTCTACATGGAATTGCTTCTGCCTATTTTGATACGTAGTCAACAGTAACCAATATGTATTGATGACCAAAGAAGGGGGAAAGGGTCCCATGAAGTCGATACCCCATACATAAAAAATCTCGACCACTAAGGGGTTTTGATGAAAGTTACATCATTTGAACTTAGCATTAGGAAAATAAACCTAAAATGAAAACTAATGACATTGGTGACCAAGTAGACCCACCATATATGGATTTGGATCAAAGTGATCCAGCAAACATGATTCATGATGTTTACAAACATTGGTGATGAATCTGCAGTCTTTCAATCACTATTAGAAAATGCAGAGAAAGTTTGTACTCGGATTCTAAAAAATATACTAGGTTAAGTTAACTAGTTAAGTCATACAACTTGAAAGGGAAATATGGATGGTCTGATTCTACTTAAATGACTTATTGAGTCTCTTTGGTGACATGTTACTTAAGGACAATACATTGCCTAGCTCTGCATTGTGTAAATTTTATTGTACTCAGAAGCACACGAATCTATTATAGTATAGACTTATGGTAACGAATGTCGATCCTACAATTAGGTAGATTTAATTATGCATATGGTTATTTTTTGACGTGCGTATGTAAATTGGTTAGAGATGACTTTTGAACAATACTAAGAGTTAAAATAAAAATGGCATGAATAAATTAAGGATGAAAAATAATTCTAATAGAACACTTGAATCTTTGTATTCACACTTAAGACTTTACTATGGGCTTAATATTCATTTTTAAGTTCTAATTAATTTATGATAGGGTATCTCCAGTCCTCATAAGCCTCACTCTAATAAATATGATATCAAACGCTTAGTGTGCTAGAGGGTAATGATCTTTCGTTAAGGGTACTGTCAAGTACACATTGTGCCAGATGATAATAATTCGTCTATCGACAAGGTGACAAGACCATCCACTAAATAACTTAGATGCATTATCCTCAACATTGAGTCAAGATGAACTCTAAATACTAGAGGGGAGCCTCTTTCTAATAAATATGGTGTAGAGTGATTATTGTGCTAGACAATAATGATCTTTCATTAAGGAACCAGATACCGTGCAAAATCAAGACAAGATTCATTGTCTGTCAACAATGAATCAAAACAACCACATAAATCAAAGAGGAAAAGAAAATGAAGTTTCACATTAAGCCATGGATCATGTTGAGTCTTCACCTTCAACAGAAGATAGAAATTAAATTACCCTCATAATGAATGAGGGGTAAAATGATAATTTTATTAAACTACATAGACAATGCAAGGTGGAATGAGAATTACAGAAAATGGAGCTCAAATTTGGATTCAGAGCTATCAAATTACAAGAAAAAGTCCACTCTTTATAGATAAAAAGAGTAAATCATGACCATTAGACGAAAACATTTTAGATGCTCAAGATTGCTTCACGTGGCAAGATCTAATTGATTGGAACATGTTGGATGATTTCTACTGCTATAAGTGTCAATGTGCAAGTGTACACAACAAGTAATGCTCAATGTTGTTTGATATAATGATTATGAGGTTTGGTTAAAATAAAGTAATACTTTCTTATTACCATTTCATCAAAGTTTCTTCCTTGGGGGCAAGTTTATTTATAATGTATTTCTAACCAAGTCTAAGCGTTTTATGCGAACACTCTTTACTTGCTTAGGTAGGAGGCCCAGTTACAAAGAAAGAGCTGGGTTGGACAAATCGAATTCTCACCATTTTACGCAAACACTCTCTACTTACTTAGGCAAGAGGCCCAGTTACTAAGTAGGAGTTCACGTAAACTTGATTAACTCTCATCGTTTTATGCAAATACCTTCTACTTACTTAGGTAGGAGATCCAGTTACTAAGTGAGAATGTTTATTTTTCTTCTTTTTTTTTCTTTTTCTTGTTTTCTTTTTTATTTTTCTTTTCTTTTTTGGGTAAAATGACTACTGTCTGTGGTTGTTACTTACAAATGAAATGAAAAAACTAAGCATTACAAAATCTCAACTTATCATAACCACCATCTATTGTGTTGTGTGTGTATCTAGAGTGGTTTGTTAAATCTCTCAAGATGGCCAAGGAATACAAAGAGGGTTAGTCAATAGTATCGGAATAGAGAATTCAAAATTTTAGTTTTTTTATTATTTACACTCAAAGACTAAGAAGATGCGTGTCTAGAGTAACTAAACTCTGTATTTGACCATCTTCGAATTTGTCTAAGGTTAGTTTTTCTAACAAAAATTAGTAAAAACATCACTAGGACTGAAAAGATGCATTTCTGTACTAAGCCATCATTTGAAAAGATATTTTCTCTTACTAAGTGATCTCTTACTCAAAAAAATAAAAAAATAAAAATGATTAGTTAGAATACAAGAACACAATTATCATTTATTTCACGATTGTCAACTATTACTTCCCCCCAATCAGAACCAGACATTACCCTTAATATCTTGAAGAAAAAATGCATAGTTTAGAAGACATCACCTGAACACTGCAACAGAATATATTTACAAACGAAGAGTTAAATCTAATTTGTGCTTCTTACTACTATGCTATCATTGTTAGTTGACCAATCTAATGCAAGAGTATTGCGATCTGGCTTTAGTTTGTAAGCTTTTAAAAGATCAAATAACTCATTAGCAGTTGGAGTACAAACAAAAAGTTTTTTCATTATAAATGAAATGAAATGATTTTTAATTGCATAATTAATAAATGCTATAAAGCCATCATAAAAGTTATTAATGTTTAACAGATTGATGAGCTTCTAATGAATGTTCAAATGGGTCGAAGAAACAAATGTAACCAGTGCCTTTAGAGTTACAACATCTCCTAGAAAAAACATGAAAACGCTAGCATGTTTTAGGATTTCAGTTATTCTTTCTTCCATACTTGAGATAATTAACTCCTCTCTAGTTCGTGGGCCGGGCAAGCATCTCAGATGTTGCAGGCCTTTTGGGATGATGCATAGCATTTGACTTTCTTTAGTAAAATAAGTTTATGATGCTAGCTTTCATAACTCTTGGTTACTTTCTCCATACACCAGCTACAATTTTTTTCTGCGATGACACGACTAAGATCCATAGCTACTATAACAAACTCTTCATATTTGTCATAGTGAAACCCAGAGAGTAGACAAACATTTTTAAGTTGTTTGCTCGAAGTTGTTGCCATTGGGATAATTCTTAAAAACAATTTGTGAAATGTTTGAAAAAGAATCTTGTATTTAAAGATTTTGGCGACAAACATAATGATATACAACTGCATATGGGGTGATGTGTTTGTCAAATAATGCATGAAGCTCATGGCTCAACAGTCAAAAGTAAATAGTAAAAAGAAACAAATAATGATTAGATATAAAATCACATCATTAAAAGTAATAATACAAACGATAAAAGAGTAGTAAAAGGATATGCATTGGTAATTGTAATTGTGGTTTACATTTTCCTCTTCTTTTACATCCAAAATGGCTTGAACGCCCGTCATGGGTTGATGATAGGTTTCCATCCAAATTTCTTATAAACTAGCAAACAATATCGTTCATAATCGAATTCCTAAGATTATATCGTGCACATTCTTTTTAGAACAACGACCATAGTTGGAAAATTGCTCTCTGTACGCATCCATTGGGATGTGTTTTAAGAGTAAAAAAAATGACATCCAATGACTCTTTATTCAAGTCATTCCTAGTGAATTGAATTTTATATTCCCTATTATCAGACATCATCCCAAAGATTTACATGGATGGCTTTTGCATGCCATTCAGGCACAGTTATGATAAGAAACTTTGAGTCATCTAGCTCTTTATTTTTACGAATAATTTCCTTTCCTGCAACCAGGCATATAGGCAATAAATTTGGGAAGTAACTCCCTGTTAATCGTACTTTGGCTTTAATTAACCAGTGGATGTCAACAAGGAAGTTACTTTTTATAAGCAGTTGCAAGCATTCAAACTGAGCTTTGTAGATTATGAAGAGCGCAAGTTACTTTTTATAAGCAGTTGCAAGCATTCAAACTGAGCTTTGTAGATTATGAAGAGCACAAGTTACTTTTTATAAGCAGTTGCAAGCATTCAAACTGAGCTTTGTAGATTATGAAGAGCGCATTTCGAGGGATAGAGGGAAATTGCTTGTAAAGCATTGCAAGAATTGCATTCTTATCCATACCTTGGCTGGAAAAATATTAGTTATTATGGAAAATTAATGGCATCGACTTTAATTGTCATGGAGTACCGTTATTCACCACTTAACTAGGATAACAAATGACAACGAACCAAAAAGAATTAATCTAGTAAAAACATAAAACACGTGAAAGCAAATAACAAAATAAAAACACACAATGTGAGAGATAGGATGTTAACTCACCATGGTCCCTTTATTGAGTTTACCTCATGTTCTAATTAGATATCATAAATACCATCTTCTATTTCCCTAAGTTGCCTTTTTAGCTCTTTAAAATGGGATACTAGCACTGCTAGTCATAGATCTCAAAGAAGATGTGATTTACAAACTTGGAGTAATCCATTTAGGTGATACTTCACATGTAAAATTCTATTAAGGTGGTTGAGCAAGATCTATTTTACTAAGGTACTCATGATGTATACTGTTGAGTGTTAGAAAATGTATATTTATAAAGGAGAAAATCGTCATTTTACACTACAAGTTTTACTAACACCTTTACTTTTATGAATTTAACCTTCTTTTGATTTAATTCTCTGTGTTTTATTTTAATTAAGTATTTTATGTATTTTAGGGGCATCGTAGTCATTTCACAATAAACGAGAGATCAGATGGCAAAACAGACATCACTTTTGAATTCAGGACGGACGAAAACCTTAAGAGGAGCATAAAAGGAAAAACGGCACTGTTCACATGTACGGTACTATTCATATGTACGGTACTATTCACATAGACGGATCGATGACGTGGCACTGACCGATGATGTGGCATTGACTGATGAGGTGTCACGATCCTGTTGGACTAAAATTCTTATGTACTGTTGATGGTGACGTGGCAGCATATCAGTGGACCAAAAATCTCGCGTACGGTACATGCATCACACAAGATTATTTTCAACCAAACCGCGTCACTGTTCACCCGGGTCAAATTGTGTTACTGTTCATCTGCGTGGTCAAACCGTGTACTGTTCACGCGTACTGTTGACTGATGACGTGGCGAAATCCTGAGCGTCCAAACTGTTTTTAATCCGATGGCCACAATTTACTCAATGTATCTATAAAAATGGGGCCTCCCCCCCTAATTTGATATCTCTGAATCCATTTTTGGGATCCATTTTCTGTAATTCCTTCTCCATCTTGTATTTTCTTCGTATTTTAATAAATTCCCATTTTACCCCTAGTTCAATTATGAGTGGCTTATTTTCTTTCAAGCTTGGGTTGAAGGTGAAGTCTCACCATGTGTCATGGGCGTAATTTGATAAATTTATTTTCTTTTCCCCTCTAGTTTTTGTGGATGTTTTGACTTCTCGTCAACAAATAATAATAATCTTGTCTAGATACCACCTTGTTTACACCGGCTCTTTAGTATAAAGTTATTATTATTTGGTACGATAAGCTCTTAGCACCATATTGATTAGAGTGTGGTTCATGAGGTGTGGATTCCCCCCTCATGATTTAATTGGCATTAATAAGGATTATTTAGCCCATGATGCATGTTGATACGGATCCAGATACCCAAGTACGTCATTTCAATAGAATTCTCTTCAATTTATTCTCACCATTTTAATACCAATTTTGGAATTTATTCTCGCCATTTTAATTTAAGTTTTAGCATATTCCAAATCATTTCCACCACAAATCCAATCACCCATTCACAAAATTAATTCTACACAAATTAAAATTCACCTCCTAGTGGGATCGACACTCGTCACCATTGATCTATACTACAATAGATTCGTGCGCTTGCGAGTACATTAAAATTTGCACAACACATACTACAAGTGATAAGAGAAAATGCAATTGTTAAACAAACACACTTTGGCAAGAAACAAATAAGTATAATCAACAATGGAATAGTAAAAAAAATATAAAAAAAGTTAAATCACTTAAAGAAAAGACTCAATCAAGATATGGTCAGTCACTCAAACTTATTTTAGTGTCTTCTTTATGTAATTGGTACTCTAGAAATGGATTTAATCTTTGACTATTAACTTTAAAAGTTACACCATTATTTAAATCCTTAATTTTAGCAGCTCTATGTGGAAAAATAGTGTGAACAATGAATGAACCAAAGCATCGAGAGCCTAATTTACTTGGGAATAGATTTGAATGAGAATTCAATAAAGCACTTTTTGACCTGGCGTAAAAAATTTCTCATAATTTGCTTGTCATGAAAGATTTTCATTTGCTATATGTAAATCTTGACATTCTCATGTGCATCATTGCGAATTTTCTCAAGTTCTACTTGCTGTAATCTCTTTTCAAATCCAGCATGTTGCATGTCAAGTTGAATTTCTTGATGGCCTAGTATGCACGTTGGTCGATTCCATAGATAGCTAAAAAAGCTTTCCTATACACTAGCCTACAGTGTGACATCCTAATAAGGGTCTTAAAAGCCATTCACTATAGTGCATCATCGAGTCTTAATGACCAATCCTTTCTATTTGATCTCACTATCTTTTCTAATATGTGCTTTATTTATTAATTGGAGATCTCAACTTGGCCGCTGGTTTGTCTATGATATGGGACGACCACTTTATGTAAGATAAAGTATTTTTTCAAAAGAGCTTTGAATGATTTATTGCAAAAGTGACTGCTACCATCGCTGATTATTGCCTGAGAGAATACAAAGCTGGAAATAATGTTGCTTTTAAAAAATCTCATCACTACCTTGTCATCATTGGTTATGCTGCTTTTAGTACTTGGATATGTAATTGACAACAACCGATATGTATTGGTGGCCAAAAGAATGTGGAAAACCTCCTATGAAATTAATGCCCCACATCTTGACCATTAGAATAGGGTTGCGTGGCATTATGCTCCTTTGTGTAATGCTTCCCATACCCTGGCATCTGTCACGTAAAGAACAAAAAATATAAGCATCTTTAAATAAAGTTGGCCAATGAAAACCACATTGTAAAACTTTAACAAACGTCTTCTTGGTATTAAAATGGCCTCTAGAAGCTTTTTCACATTTGCTCTCTGGAATGCATCGTCTGATAACTGCACGGTACTTGAATAGATAAGAATCATCCTAAAAGAAATTTTTTATTTCCACAAAAAAATTTGACCTTTAACAAGATAGTTAACTATATTAGCATACCATACTAGCTTTCACACTCATCAGCCGTTCATCTGGTAATGGTTTTGGAATTCAAAATTGAGGCAAGGGAAATGATCTGCCATCATATTTTTTGTGCCTTTCTTGTCTTTAAACTCAAGGTCGAATTCTTGCAAAAGTAACACCCAATGAAATTAGTCTGACATTTGCATTTTTCTCGATAATAAGATATTTATGAGCAGCATAACCTGTGAATACAATTATTTTACATCCTATGAGATAAGATAAAAAATTTTCTAACGCAAACGACACTACTAGCATTTCTTTTTCAGTGGTTGAATAATTCAATTGTGCATCATTCAATGTTATACTAGTATAGTAAATGACATGGGGAATTCATCAACTCTTTAATAATACTGCTCCTATTGTAAATGACATGGGGAGTTCAAAAGGTAAGTTCCAGTTTGGGGGCTGAATGATGGATATTGTTAATCTATAAGTTTTTTTAATAATGATTTTGATGATAACAAATAAGATTAAGAATGATTAAATTTTTTTAAAAAGCTCAAATTATTTTTCATACTTTTTAAATAAATCATTATTTTGATAATAGAAAGGTTTTATACTTAAAAGAAAAATGATTTTATGAAGTTTTTGCTATTCAAGTTCATGGTCTAATTGAAAAAGTATTGAGAACTTTAAAATCAATAAGTATTGTTTGAAATTCTGGAAATGGACTTATTTGAAAAGTTTCATAAAGTTTTAGGTTACTTTATATTTACAAAAAGTTTTAGGCAAAACTATAATTTAAAAAAAAGTTTCACTGTAGCAAACGGCTAACCATTTATAAGAAAACGGTTAACCGACATCGAACAGAATTAAAGATTAGCTTCTGGACACTGACGGCAAACCAACAGCTAGATAACGATGATTCGACAATTTGAAATTCTATCCAACGGTAACTTGCTCAAGTCAAAATGGCAATCCGACTTATAGTTAATGGCGATCCAACTTGGTGCAAAAAGTCTATAATGACTAGTTTTCAGCTCCAACTATAAAATCACTCAATCAAATTCAAACAAAGTGAGCTCCAAGAATTATTATTGAGCTTGCTACTGAGTATACAACCATTATTGAGCTTTAAACTTGTTTTTGTTTCATTAATTCACACTTTGAGCTTTCATTTGTAACTATATACATTATGTGAAAGAAAATTCATTTGTAATCTTTATTTTTAAGTGATTATAAGTGTTGGAATATACTTGGGTTAAGAGATTGGGATAATCTCTTATTGTAAAGGTCTATTGATACCTTAAAAGTCAATTATAAGTGTTGTTGAAGCCTTGGAGGCTTGCTTAGTGAAATCCTCAAGTTTGGTGAGCTTGGACGCATAGATGTAGGCACGGTTAACGGAACTACATAAAAATCACGAGTTTGCTCTCCCGTACCATATCTCTTTATTTTTCATTGCACATTAATTTGTTTTTTTTTAGTTCTGTTGCTTAGTTTAAATTGCATTAAGTTTTAGTTGCTTAAAATTTTAAAAACCCAATTCACCCCCTATTGGATTGCTTAGTAAGTATGAAAATGAAAAGATCTACCCAAAAGATTTGGCTATGAAAATGGAAGTGCAAAAAGTAATCCAATGAGTACTACTATCAAGCTGGACAAAGATGAGAAGGGTAAGGAGGTTGACATCAAGATGTATCGAGGTATGATCGAATCCTTACTCTACTTGACTGCTAGTAAGCCTGATATTATGTTTAGTGTGTGCTTGTGTGCTAGATTTCAATCTTGTTCTAAAGAGTCACACTTGCTTACTGTTAAACGAGTCACACTTTCATGTCATTTTTTAGGTCATTCTTTAGTCTCTTGGTTTAGCATGAAACAAAATTCGGTTGCACTTTCTATCACCGAGGCAAAGTATATTGCAGCCAGAAGTTGTTGTGCACAAGTATTATGAATGAAACAAACTCTTAGAGACTATGGCATTAATTTGGATCATATTCTTATTAAATAAGACAACATAAGTGCTATAAATTTGATGAAGAATCCCATTAAACACTCTAGGACTAAGCATTTGGAGATTAGACATCATTTCTTAAGAGATCATGTTCAAAAAAGAGACATTGCATTAGAGTTGTTTCCACTGAAAATCAACTTGCAAATAGCTTCACAAGGCCTCTTAGTGAAGATTAGTTCATTAAAATTAGACATGAGCTTGGAATGATGAATGTTATACCTTAGCATGTTTCTAAGATTGGTTTAATTTTATATGATTGTGATTGATATGTTTTGAAATTTTTTTATGCATTCATAAATCATTGATTAAAATGGCTTTTCAAACATTTCAGATTCAAGAAATAATCTTGAAATAAATTATACTTCTGGCCAAAAGTCAAAATAGATGTGCGTATCATCGATTTTTAAGACTATTTTGGCATACATTCTGGGCGCTAACAGCTCACCGGTATCATAATAATAGATTGCTGTTATCACATGGTATTAGAATAATAAACTATTTTCTTGCTCATTTTTCTTAGTCCTGAATCGTTTTCTCTTAAACCATCGGATGCAACTCTCTTTTCTCTCAAATTAATCAATTTTCTTGTAATTTCTTCCTAAATTCAAGCCTTAGAATCATTTCTCATCTAGTTTAAAACCTTTTTGTCTAATCAAAACAAGTTTTCAAGTCCAAATTGATAACTCCCTATTTTGAAACCCTAAGAACTGTTGCACCTTTTCTCTCTCGATTTGGCCAAATTTTCTTCAATTTTTGGTCAAATTGAATCTTCAAATCAATTTCTCGGCCCTTTAACCTAATTTCTATCGGTTCAAAATACATTAATTTTTAAAATTACAAATTGTTCACCACAGTGGCCGGTTGACAACCACTTAGGAGGGGTGCCAAAACCAAGCATGTCGCTCCAAGCAACCCTAGTTCCTCTAGGCCTCTATCCCAGGACTTCGACAGTCTTCATTTTCCAACTGTAACTCCCTCGTTGTACATTGATATTAATGAGTTTTCTGATATAATTATATGTGGTAGAACTATTACACAATTGCTAAATCAATGGGACGAAGCCCGCTGTATTTTTATGGATTGATCTATGAGCTGTAACACAACTAGAGTTGGGTGTAATTCTCCTAATCCAAGTTTCACAAATAAGTGAGTAAGGCAAAAGATTTACACTAGTTCATAAGTCTGAATCTTTAAATAATCTTACCTATGGAATTTTCCTTTTTTGCTTTAGCTAACCTTTAGGAGAATGGAGCTTTTGGGACATATTCTTTTGGGATGCTTTCATTTTTCTCCTTTGGTGATGAGTCCTCAGAGTCTACCTTGTTGTTGACTTCTTTACCTTATTGTCGACTTCTTTCTCTTTTCACAAAGCCATGACGGCTTTAACCTCTTCATATTGCTGGGGTGAACTTGTACTCACTTTATGCATTCCTTTATGATTGATACTGGTTGGCTATGGAATTTGACTTTTTCAACACTCATTGCCATAGTTTGAACTAAAGAAGTAAGTTGACCCACCATCTTTTGAAGGTTTGAAATTGATTGGGCTTGTGAATTGAAACTAACTCTCATCTTATTCTACAACTCTAAATTGTGCAATTTTGATGTTATAATGTGATTTGAGTAAAATCTTTTAGACTTTAAAATGTCTCTTCCAATGGTTTGACTTGTAAGTTGTTCTGATTATGATTGTATTATTTGAATAGTGGTTGAGAGACTTAAGGAACTAGATAAACTGGTTACATTGGTGGAACTGGTGCTGCTATTCCATTTTGTTAGAATCCTTCATATTAGGAAAAGTTGGGATGGTCTCTCAATCTAGGATTATAAGTACTCAAGTAAGGATTGTAGTTTGACTACTTTCCCATCACATTTATGACACTGACTTGATCTGAGTATGAATCATGGTTAAATTAGTTCAGTTGACTTGGTGGTTGTGATCTTTATTTCTAATCTTGACTCACAAATGTGGACTTTATTTACTTATTTGATTTTTCTCACGTTCCTGAATGATCGGCTTTGCTGTTGAGAATTATCCGCTAGTCGCTGGATGAAATCTCAAACTTCTTATATGCTTTTAGGCATTAGCTCACCTCTACTTGTCACCATTAACCATTCTTGCACATGTCGCAATAGTCCTCAAAGAATTATCCACATTAGTGCTATTTCTCATACCCATGATGTGGACACTTCAAGAGTAGCCTTTTGAATGACTCTCAAGCTTAAAAAAATAGCTCATCTTCGCTTTGAGTAAACTGTTGTGCAAATTTTAATGTACTCGCAAGCGCACGAATCTATTGTAGTATAGACTAATGGTGACGAGTGTCGATCCCACGAGGAGGTAGATTTTAATTATATATAGAATTAATTTTGTAAATGGATGGTTGGATTTGTGGTGGAAATGATTTGGAATATGCTAAAACTTAAATTAAAATGGCGAGACTAAATTCTAAAATTGGTATTGAAATGGCGAGAATAAATTGAAGAGAATTATATTGAAATGACGTACTTGGGTATCTGGATCCGTATCAACATGCATCATGGGCTAAATATTCCTTATTAATGCCAATTAAATCATGAGGGGGGAATCCACACCTCATGAACCACGCTCTAATCAATATGGTGCTAAGGGCTTATCGTGCCAAATAATAATAACCTTGTACTAGAGGGCCAGTGAAACCAAGGAGGTACTAGACGAGATTAGTATTATTTGTCGATGAGAAGTCAAAACATCCACAAAAACTAGAGGGGAAGAGAAAATAAATTTACCAAATTAAGCCCATGACACATGTTGAGACTTCACCTTCAACCCAAGCTTGAAAGAAAATTAGCCACTCATAATTGAACCAGGGGCAAAATAAGAATTTATTAAAATACGAAGAAAATACAAGATGGAGAAGGAATTACAAAAAATGGATCCCAAAAATGGATTCAGAGGTATCAAATTAGGGGGGGAGGCCCCCTTTTTATAGATACATGGAGTAAATCATGGCCATCGGATTAAAAACAGTTTGGACGCTCAGGATTGCGCCACGTCATCAGTCAACAGTCCACGGTTTGACCACGCGGATGAACAGTAACACGGTTTGACTCGGATGAACAGTAACGCGATTTGACTCGGATGAACAGTAACGCGGTTTGGTTGAAAATAATCCTGTGTGATGCATGTACCGTACGCGAGATTTTTCATCCACTGATATACTGCCACGTCACCATCAACAGTACATAAGAATTTTAGCCCAACAGGATCGTGACACCTCATCAGTCAATGCCACATCATCGGTCAATGCCATGTTATCGATCCGTCTATGTGAACAGTAACGTAGATAGTACCGTTCACGTGAATAGTACCGTACATATGAATAGTGCCATTTTTCCTTTTATACTCCTTCTAAGGTTTTCGACCGTCCTGAGTTCAAAAGTGATGTCCGTTTTGCCGTCTGATCTCTCCTTGATTGTGAAATGACTATAATGCCCCTAAAATACATAAAATACTTAATTAAAATAAAACAAATGTAATTAAATCACAAGAAGGTTAAATACATAAAAGTAAGGGTTGTTAGTAAGACTTGAAATGTAAAATGACGGTTTTCTCCTTTATAAATATGCATTTTCTAACACTCAACACACCCCCCAACCAGCTTATTGCTAGTCCCTAGCAAATAAAGCGAAAACAAAATTCAAATTCAAAATATTTTTTTTTAATAGAAACATTCGTATTTATTCCGTCAGATTAATGATAGTAATCAAATAAAAGTATAAACATTATCTCCGGTCTAAAGCAACATCATACCCACATCAACCATCCACGTGAATCAGCCCAGTAGACTTTGTCATAGCTACTTTCAAGAATGACATGTCAAACCCCAAAATCTCACTGGAAGTAGTGACACTCTCACAAAGAAATTAAAACCAATAAAAATAGTCACTCCAATGAATGGTAATTGAGAGAGAAAATAATAAAGAAGTGATATCACATGCTCTCACCAAGATGAAATAAATATGCCCTCAGCTTATAAATAATACGAACTCAAGTCAAACAAAAATGCTAGTCAACCCACTTTATTTATCTTCTTTTTTTTTATTATGAATCACTACATCTTTTTAGCCCATATAACTAGCTTCTACTTCAAACTATAGTTCCCTAAAATCAAGAAGGACTTTTATTAGGACGTAACGTAGGCTAGGGACATGGTTAACAAAGAAGGGAAATAAGGAAAACAAAGTGTATGTTTGAGAAAAATGCAGAGATTTTTTTTTTTTTGGAAGTTGCAAGGTGGATTTCACCTATTATTTTTATTTTTATTCTTTTGAAACAACAACTTTTGTTTTTTTTTTTCTCTTTTTTTTTTGGCATAACTTCACTGAACAAAATAATTATTTACATTTTTCTCAAACATAAATAGGTGATGGAACTTATAAGATATCGGGTAATACTCCAAATCGGAGTGGGTCAAGATGATAAGTTGACAAAGAAAATGTTTTTTTTTTTTAAAGGCTCAAAAGGGTTAACTATGGATATTTAATAAAAGGGATGGCTAGAAAGGCTCAAACGGATCAAAGATGGCCTTTCCATCGTCTTTTAGGACTCTAAATAATCATCCATATCTACTAGTTAGATGGGCCTCCCAATGTAACAACACACATTTTTTTCTCTTTTTTTTTATACAATTTTTTTAAGGGTTAACTCAAAAGCAATTTAGAGATCGTGTGTAAAATAATAAACTGCTAAGCTGTATAAAGAGTGGGCAAAAGGGTTATTCTCCAAGAAAAATAATAGGCTCAAAAACTCACTTGGTACTTATTATGACATGTTCATTCCTTCAAGCAACGCATATTTGTCTCTGACATCAACATGTAGAGTAGCAAACATAATGTAACATCACTTAAGACCAAAGATAATACAAATACTAAAATTTAAATTAATCATGTCACCAATGTTAAAACAAATCACACAAATTTTTTTTTTTAAACAACATTCTACCCCCCAACCTATTCTAAACATGAAAGGAAAATATGCATGCAGAAATGTGAAAATGATGCAAAAAAAAAACTAATTAGAAAAAGTACACTTAAAATGATAGAAAAAGAAAATGGTTTTTTTTTTTTTTTACTAAGAAGATGCATTTCTAGAGGCACTACACTCCATATTCAGCCATCTTCGACTCAAAAGTTGAAAAATATATATTCATAGAGGAGAAATTAATAAGAAGAAAAATAAACATCAAAACTTAATAAAGAAAAAGAAAATGTCTAAATTTTTTTTTTGAATTTTTTTTGTTTTTTTTTCAAACGATGAAGATGCGTTTCTAGAGTAACTACACTCCATATTCAGCCATCTTCAACACAAAAAGTTAGCAACAGTTAGTTTCTACAACAAAAAATCAGTAAAAACCTAACCAAGATTCCACAATTGTCGACTATTCCCTCCCCCCAACCAGAACGAAACATTGTCCTCAATGTTTGAAAGGAAAGAAGTAGAGTTTAGAAGACATCACCTGGGTGGTGCAACACAGAAGAAAATATTTACAGACGGAGAGTTAAATCTAATTTGTACTTCTTACTGCTGCTACTGTTACTATCATTATTTGGACGCTCCAACACAAAGGTCCAGGGGTCTGGCTCCGGTCTATAAGCTTGTAACAGATCAAGTAGCTCATTAGCAATGTGAGCACAAATAAAGAGTTTTTTCACATTAGCGGGAATGATATAGTTTTTTATTGCATGGTTAAGAAATGCGATAAAGCCATCATAAAAGTTATTGACATTTAACAAACCGATGGGTTTCTGGTGGATGTGGAGATGGGCCCAAGATGCTAGCGTGATAAGTGCCTCTAGTGTTGCAAGATCTCCTGGAAGGAAAATAAAAGCATCAGCATGATTAAGCATTTCAGTTATTCTTTCCTGCATACCTGAGACGACTAACTCTTCTCCAGTTGATGAGTCAGACGAACTGCCCAATGGTTTTAAGACTCTTGGGATGATGCCTAACACTTGACTTCCTCTGATAAAAGCTGCTTCTGAGACCATTTTTGATAACCCTCGATTACCTCCTCCATACACCAAGTGTAATTTTCTCGCTGCTATGCTTCGACCAAGATCTATGGCTGCCTCAACGAACTCTTTATGTTTGCCATATGTAAATCCAGAAAGCACACAAATGTTCTTGAATTGTCTATTGGGAGTAGCTGCCATTGTGATACTTTGCAAAAATAATTTGTGAGTGCTTGACAAAGAAAATCACATTTAAGAGTCTTGGTGATACTGGGTCATGGTTGTGTATGAGGTCACATGTCCATGTCAAATAACGCGTAAAGCACGTGGCTCACGAGTCAAAAAGGAAACAGTAGAAAGGGAAAAGCAAACAGTAATAAGGAAAAAGCAAACAGTAATAAAATTATTAAAGACAATAATGCAAACAATAAGACAATAGTGAAATAAAATAACAATAAAGTAAAAGGATATTTACAGGTAGTTGCGACTGTGGCTCACATCTTCCTCTGGTTTTACGTCCAGAAACGGCTTGAACGCCCTCTATGGGTTGAGGATAGGCTTCCTATCCAGTTTTCTTATAAACTGGCAAACAGGGTCGTTTATAGTCAGATTCCTGAGACTATATCGTGCATGCTCTTTCTGGAATAATGGCCATAACTGGAGAATCGCTCCTTGCACATATCCACTGGGATGTGTTTCAAGAGACAAAAGGATATCATCCAATGACTCTTTATTCAAGCCATCCCTAATGAATTGAATCTTATCTTCCCTGTTATCAGACATCATTTCTAAAGAACATGGGTTTTTATTGTAACTCATTCTGGTACACTTATGACAAGCAACAGAAATTCTTCGAGCTCGTCGTTTTCTTGCATAATTTCTTTTACCACAACTAGGCGTGTATGCAATAAATTTTGGAGGTAACTCACCTGCCGATCGTACTTTAGCCTCGATTAACCAACGGATGTCAGCAGGTATCTTATTCCTCATGAATAATCGCATGCGTTCGGACCGAGCTTTATAGATCGTAAGGAGGGCATTCTGAGGAAGTGAAGGGAATCGCTTGTGAAGTTTCGCTAGAATCTCATTTCTGTCCATACCTTCGTCTCAGAATATCAGTTATTATGGGAAACTGAAGTAACCGACTTGATTGTCACGGAGTACCGTTATCCGCCACTTCACCAGGGTAACAAACTAAAGCACACAAACAGAAAAACAAATTAAAACACACAAAGAAAATTAAAATCGTCCTCTTATTGAATTTACCTCAAGCTCCAACTGGATGTCGTAAACACTTCTCTCAATGTCTCTGAGTTGGCTTTCTAAACCCTCAACATAGGCTACTAACTATGGTGGTTGTAGAGCCCAAATGCGATGTGTTTTACAAAATTGAATCTGCCTTTTGAGATGAGTTTTGACACGTTGAAGTGGTTTAAGAATGTTCAGGAGGAACGGTCTAAGTAAGGTACTCATGATTAAAAACGATAAAAGAAAACTTAATGGTAAAATAAACACACTTATGCAAAAACAATTTCAATTAGCAAAAGAATAATAATAAAAAGAAAGAAAGAAAAATCAAATCAACGAAAAGAAAAAAAATCAATTCAAATTTGGTGGGTCACTCAAATTTATTTCGGTGTCTTCTTCATGTGGTTGGTACTCTAGATATGGCTTTAATCTTTGACCATTAACTTTAAACGTGACACCGTTCTTTGGGTCCTTAATTTCAATTGCCCCATGTGAAAAAATAGTATGAACAATAAAGGGACCAGACCAACGAGAGCGTAACTTACCCGGGAATAGATGCAAGCGAGAATTGAATAAAAGCACTTTCTGACTTGGAGTGAACGATTTTCTCATAATTTGCTTATCATGGAAGACTTTCATTCGTTGCTTGTAAATCTTGGCATTTTCGTATGCATCATTGCGAATTTCTTCAAGTTCTGCCAGCTGTAATCTTCTTTCTGAGCTAGCTTGCTGCATGTCAAAATTGAATTTCTTGATGGCCCAATATGCACGATGCTCGAGTTCCACAGGTAGGTGGCAAGCTTTTCCATATACTAGCCTGTAGGGTGACATCCCAATTGGGGTCTTGAAAGCCGTTCTATATGCCCATAAGGCATCATCAAGTCTTAATGACCAATCTTTTCTGTCCGGCCTCACCGTCTTTTCTAATATGTGCTTTATTTCTCGATTGGAAATCTCAACTTGGCCACTGGTTTGCAGATGATATGGGGTCGCCACTTTGTGTGTGATTGAATACTTTGTCAAAAGAGCCTTGAATGCTTTGTTACAAAAGTGGGCACCACCATCACTGATTATCGCTCGAGGGAATCCAAAGCGTGAAACAATGTTGCTTTTCAAAAATGCTATCACCACCTTGTGATCATTGGTCCTACATGGAATTGCTTCTACCCATTTTGATACGTAGTCAACAGCAACCAATATGTATTGATGGCCAAAAGACGGGGGAAAGGGTCCCATGAAGTCGATACCCCATACATCAAAAATCTCAACCACTAAAATTGGATTTAGTGGCATCATATTCCTTCGCGTAGTGCTCCCCATTCGTTGACACCTATCACATGAAGAACAGAAAGTGTAAGCGTCTCGAAATATAGATGCCCAATAGAAACCACATTGTAAAACTTTAGTCGCTGTTTTCTTAGCACTGAAATGGTCTCTACAAGCTTGTTCATGGCAGAATGAAAGGATATTCTGAATTTCACTTTCTGGGACACATCATCTAACAATTTGGTCTGCACAATACTTGAACAAATACGGGTCATCCCAAAAGAAATTCTTTATCTCTGCAAAGAATTTAGCCTTATCTTGCTTGGTCCAATGCTCTGGAAGTTTACCTGTAACAAGATAATTAACTATATCAACATACCAAGGTAATACTTCCACATTCATTAATTGTTCATCTGGAAATGACTAATTCAATGGTAATGATTCTGTAATTGTGTCAAAATGGAGACGAGAGAGGTGGTCCGCCACAACATTTTATGTCTCTTTTTTATCTTTGAATTCCAAGTCAAATTCCTGCAAAAGTAACACCCAACGAATTAGTCTGGCTTTTGTATCTTTCTTTGTGAGAAGATATTTAAGAGCAGCATGATCCGTGAATATAATTATTTTACAACCAATGAGATATGATCGAAATTTTTCCAATGCAAACACTACTGCTAGCATTTCTTTTTCAGTAGTTGAATAGTTCAACTGTGCATCATTTAATGTCATACTAGCATAGTAAATAACGTGGGGAATTCGATCAACTCTTTGTCCTAATACTGCTCCTACAGCATAATCAGATGCATCCCACATTAGCTCAAATGGTAAGCTCCAGTTTGGGGCCTGAATGATAGGTGATGATGTCAACAACTATTTTAATTTTTCAAACGCCATAAGACATGAATCATTAAAGATAAAAGGTACATCCTTAGTAAGTAAATTGCATAAGGGTCTAGAAACTTTGCTAAAATCTTTAATGAAACGTCTATAGAAACCAGCATGCCCAAGGAAAGATCTTACTTCTCTGACTGTTTTGGGTGGAGGAAGATTAGAAATGAGATCCACCTTGGCTTTTTCAACCTCAATACCTTTGCTCGAAATGATGTGACCGAGAACAATACCTTGTTTTACCATAAAATGGCATTTCTCCCAATTTAAGACCAAGTTCTTCTCGATACATCTCTGCAGAACTAGTGTTAGATGATGTAAACATTGATCAAACGAGTCACCAAAGATAGAAAAATCATCCATAAAGACTTCAAGGAATCGTTCCACCATATCAAAAAAAATGCTCAACATGCATCGTTGAAATGTAGCAGGTGCATTACATAATCCAAATGGCATTCTCCTATATGCAAATGTGCCAAAAGGGCAAGTGAAAGTAGTTTTCTCCTGATCTTTTGGTGCTATGGGAATCTGATTATATCCTGAGTAGCCATCTAGAAAGCAATAAAATTCATGGCCTGCTAATCTATCAAGCATTTGATCAATAAATGGTAAAGGAAAATGGTCTTTACGTGTGACAGAATTCAACTTCCTATAATCAATGCATACACGTCATCCTGTAGTCACTCTAATGGGTATCAATTCATTATTGGCATTGGTAACTACAGTGACTCCTGACTTTTTGGGGACAACTTGCACAGGACTGACCCATGAACTATCAGAAATTGGATAAATGATACCTGCATCTAATAGCTTAAAGACTTCAGTTCTAACAACTTCTTTCATGTTCGGATTTAACCGACGTTGCATCTCCCTAGTAGTTTTAGCATTTTCATCAAGGTGAATGTAATGCATGTAGTCTGCTGGGTTTATACCTTTAATGTCTGCTATGATCCATCCTAATGCCCCTTTGTGCTCTTTCAAAACATCCAACAACTTACCTTTTTGTTCGTCATTTAGGGATGATGAGATGATTACCGGCAGAGTACTTTCTTCTCCCAAAAATGTATATTCCAGAGTGTTGGGTAATGGTTTGAGTTCGAGTTTCGGTGGTGATTCTGATGATGGGATGAGTTTCTTCTCTGATGGTGCTAGTTGTTCAACTCTTGACTTCTATTTATTAGTGTTCATGGATGGTGCTGAGTCAAGTAGGGCGTTGACCTCTTCAACCGATCTGTCAATATCAAAATTCAAACCAAAGTGAGTTAAACATATTTGTAAAGGATCATCACTAAGGTTTGAAACAAAAGTATCATAAACTAATGCTTCAATTAAATCCACATCAACAATTCCATCATCTGCACTGTGAGGTTGTTTGGCAATGTTGAAGATGTTCAGCTCCATAGTCATGTTGCCGAAAGACAACTGCATATTTCCAGTCCTGCATTGAATGTGAGCATCCGCAGTTGCCAAGAAAGGTCGGCCTAGAATAATAGGGATGTGCTTCTTTGAATCCTGTATTGGTTGAGTGTCAATTACAATGAAATCAACAGGAAAATAAAACCTGTCTACCTGGATAAGCACGTCCTCCACAATACTACGAGGTATTTTCGTGGACCGATCTGCGAGTTGTAACACCACTGGAGTTGGGTGTAATTCTCCAAGTCCAAGTTTCACGAATACAGAGTAAGGCAAAAGATTTACACTAGCTCCTAAATCCAACAAAGCATTCTCAATTGTGTGGTTCCCTATACTACATGAGATAGTGGGGGAGCCTGGGTCTTTGCATTTTAAAGGAATTTTATGTTGGAGTATAGAACTAACGTTTTCTGTTAAAAATACCTTCTTTTGAACATGCATATTTCTTTTTTTAGTACAAAGGTCTTTAAGAAACTTGGCATAAGATGGAACTTGTTTAATAGCATCAAGTAAAGGGATGTTAACACTTACCTGTTTGAAGATTTCGAGAATCTCAGCTGTGGATTTTCCCTTTTTGCCTTTAGCTAACCTTTGAGGAAATGGAGCTTTGGGAACGTATTCTCGTGGGTTGGTTTCTTCTTTCTCCTCCGGTGATGAGTCCTCAACACTCACAGGTACAATTTGATTTTCTTTTGTCACCGGCATCTCCACTTTGTTGTCGACTTCTTTTCCTTTTCGCAAGGTCATTACTGCTTTGACCTCTCCATGCTGCTGTGGTGAACTGGTACTTGCTTCATGCACTCCTTTAGGATTAGGCATTGGTTGACTTGGAAACTTGCCTTTCTCAACGGTCATTGCCAAGGTCTGAACTGAAGAAGCAAGTTGTCCCACCATCTTCTCAAGGCTTGAAACTGATTGGGCTTGTGAATTGAAGCCTGCTCTCAACTCATTTCGTAGTCCATCAATGGTGCGGTTCTGTTGCTCAATCGTGGAGTAAGTAACATTCTTGAAATTCTGGAATGCATCCTCCCATGGTCTAGGCTGAGTGTAGTTCTGGTTCTGATTGTATGGTCTAAATGGTGGTTGAGAGGCTTGAGGAATTTGAGAAATTTGTTGCATTGGTGGAGCTGGAGCTGTTGGTCCATTCTGTTGGAATCCTTGAGACCATGAAAAATTGGGGTGGTCTCTCCATCCAGGGTTATATGTGTTGGAGTATGGGTTGTAATTTGATGGCTTTTTCATTACACCTATGGCATTGGCTTGATCTAAGTATGAGTCATGGTCATGTGGTTCTGTTGATTTAGCAGTCGATAACGATGCTATTTGTCAAGCAAGACCTTCAACCATCTCCTTGACTTCTTTGATTCCCGAAGTTGATTCGCCAATTTGAACCTCATTCACTCCTTTAATTCTTCTAGTAGTCCTGAGTGATCGACTCCGTTGTTGGGAATTATCCGCTTGTCGCTGGAAGAATTCCCAAATCTCTGATGCACTTTTTGACATTAGCTCTCCTCCACTTGTTGCCATTAGCCATTCTTGCACATTCGGCAATAATCCCTCCAAAAAGTATTGGCATTGGTGCCATTTTTCGTACCCATGATGTGGACATTTCAAGAGTAGCCCATTGAATCGCTCCCACGTTTCGAAAAACTGCTCGTCGTCTCTCTGGGTAAACTCCGAGATTTCCCTGCGAATAGCATTGGTTTTATGCACTGAGAAATATTTATTCAAAAATTTCGTTACCATTTGTTCCCATGATGCAATGCTATTAGCAGGCAATGTATTAAGCCATGAACGAGCTCTATCTTTTAAAGAAAATGGGAATAGTCTAAGTTTAACATCATCGTCTGAAAAATTTTCATATTTAAAAGTTTGACAAATGGCATGAAAATCATTCAGATGATTATATGGGTCCTCATTTTCTAAGCCATAAAATGTGGGGAGACAATTTAGCACACTAGGTTTTAATTCAAAACTCCTAGCAGCTACATTTGGGTATCTTATGCATGATGTGCTCAAATTAGCTAAGGGACTAAAATAGTCCTTAAATGGCCTCTCCTGTGGTGCTTGTAAATCCATTCCAAATTTATTTTTAATGTGCCTGTGTGTGCGAAGTGTTTTTTTCTAATTCAAGGTCTATAGGTTCAAGATTAGGTAATAATGACCTACGACCATGCATGCAAAACAAATAAAATAAAAATAAAGATGGGAACAAAACAAATAAAAATAAAGAAAAGGAAAAAATTACGATACTAACCTTACTGCACTATTACAACCTTTCTATAAAAATACACAAAAATAAATACGTGAAATAAATTAACTAAAAATTAAATTAATTAAATAAAAAAATTGCAAAGAAAAATAAATTGAAAATTAAATCACAGAATTTTAAAGAAGAGAAAAAGAAAGAAATACTAACCTTTAAATGTAGATTCACTTTTTTTTTTCTTTTTTTTAATTAAAAAAATAGAATAAAAGAAATAAAAGAAATTATTAAAAAAAAATTAATTCTATGAATTAAAATTACTTACCTCCCCGGCAACGGCGCCAAAAACTTGTTGTGCAAATTTTAATGTACTCGCAAGCGCACGAATCTATTGTAGTATAGACTAATGGTGACGAGTGTCGATCCCACGGGGAGGTGGATTTTAATTATATATAGAATTAATTTTGTAAATGGGTGGTTGGATTTGTGGTGGAAATGATTTGGAATATGCCAAAACTTAAATTAAAATGGCGAGACTAAATTCTAAAATTAGTATTGAAATGGCGAGAATAAATTGAAGAGAATTATATTGAAATGACGTACTTGAGTATCTGGATCCGTATCAACATGCATCATGGGCTAAATATTCCTTATTAATGCCAATTAAATCATGAGGGGGGAATCCACACCTCATGAACCACGCTCTAATCAATATGGTGCTAAGGGCTTATCGTGCCAAATAATAATAACCTTGTACTAGAGGGCCGGTGAAACCAAGGCGGTACTAGACAAGATTAGTATTATTTGTCGATGAGAAGTCAAAACATCCACAAAAACTAGAGGGGAAGAGAAAATAAATTTACCAAATTAAGCCCATGACACATGTTGAGACTTCACCTTCAACCCAAGCTTGAAAGAAAATTAGCCACTCATAATTGAACTAGGGGCAAAATAGGAATTTATTAAAATACGAAGAAAATACAAGATGGAGAAGGAATTACATAAAATGGATCCCAAAAATGGATTCAGAGGTATCAAATTAGGGAGGGAGGCCCCCTTTTTATAGATACATGGAGTAAATCATAGCCATCTGATTAAAAACAGTTTGGACGCTCAGGATTGCGCCACGTCATCAGTCAACAGTCCACGGTTTGACCACGCGGATAAACAGTAACACGGTTTGACTCGGATGAACAGTAACGCGGTTTGGTTGAAAATAATCCTGTGTGATGCATGTACCGTACGCGAGATTTTTCATCCACTGATATGCATGTATCAATGCCATGTCATCGATCCGTCTATGTGAACAGTGTTGTGAACAGTAACGTAGATAGTACCGTACACGTGAATAGTACCGTACATATGAATAGTGCCATTTTTCCTTTTATACTCCTCCTAAGGTTTTCGACCGTCCTGAGTTCAAAAGTGATGTCCGTTTTGCCGTCTGATCTCTCCTTGATTGTGAAATGACTATAATGCCCCTAAAATACATAAAATACTTAATTAAAATAAAACAAATGTAATTAAATCACAAGAAGGTTAAATACATAAAAATAAGGGTTGTTAGTAAGACTTGAAATGTAAAATGACGGTTTTCTCCTTTATAAATATGCATTTTCTAACACTCAACATAAACTCTGAGATTTCCTTGCGAGTAGCATTGGCTTTATACATTGGAAAGTATTTATTTAAAAATTTAGTTACTATTTATTCCTATGATGTGATCATATTAGTAGGCATTGTATTGAACCAAGAACGAGCTCTATTCTTTAGAAAAATTCAAAACAATCTAAGCTTAACATATTCATCTAAAAAAATTTCGTATTTAAAAGTTTGGCAACCAACATGAAAATCATTCAAATGATTGTATAGGTCTTCGTTTTCTTGGCTGTAGAATGATGAAAGACAATTTAGCACGCTGAGTTTTAACTTA
Organism: Citrus x clementina; assembly: GCF_000493195.1. Lineage (NCBI taxonomy): Eukaryota > Viridiplantae > Streptophyta > Magnoliopsida > Sapindales > Rutaceae > Citrus > Citrus x clementina. The sequence goes on along the minus strand of NW_006262688.1, from coordinate 14,858,312 downwards.
AAACTCCTAGTAGCTACTGTTGAGTGTTAGAAAATATATATTTATAAAGGAAAAAATGGTCATTTTATACTTCAAGTTTTACTAACACTTCTACTTTTATATATTTTAGTCTCTTGTAATGTAATTATGTGTATTTTTATTTTAATTAAGTATTTTATGCATTTTAGGGGTGTCATGGTCATGTCACAATGAACGACAGATCAGACAGCAAAGCGGACAACACTTTTGAACTCAGGACAGTCGAAAACCTTAGAAGGAGTATAAAAAGAAAAATGACACTATTCACATGTACGGTACTATCCATGTTACTGTTCACACAGACGGAACGATGATGTGGCATTGACCGATGATGTGGTATTGACTGATGAGGTGTCACAATTCCATTGGAGAAAATTCTTATGCATTGTTGATCGATGACGTGGCTGCATATTAGTGGACCAAAAATTACGCGTACGGTACATGCATATACACAAGATTATTTTCAACTAAACCATGTCACTGTTCAAGCCGGTTGACTGTTCAAACCTCGTGGTCAAACCGTGTCACTGTTCAAACTGCGTGGTCAAACCGCGTGCTGTTGACTGATGACGTGGCGCAATCCTGAGCGTCCAAACTGTTTTTAATTCGATGGCCATGATTTACTCAATGTATCTATAAAAAAGGGGCCTTCTCCCCTAATTTGGCATCTCTAAATCCATTTTTGGACTCCATTTTTTATAATTCCTTCTCCATCTTGTATTTTCTACATATTTTAATAAATTCATATTTTACCCCTAATTCAATTATGAATAACTAATTTTCTTTCAAGATTGGGTTGAAGATGAAGTCTCAACATGTGCCATGGGCTTTATTTGGTAAATTTATTTTCTCTTCCCCTTTAATTTTTGTGGATGTTTTGACTTTTCGTCGACAAATAATAATAATCTTGGCTAGATACCACCCTAGTTTCACCGGCTCCCTAGTACAAAGTTATTATTATTTGGCACGATAAGCCCTTAGCACCATATTGATTAGAGTGTGATTTATGAGGTGTGGAATCTCCCCTCATGATTTAATTGGCATTAATAAGAAATATTTAGCCCATGGTGCATGTTGATACGGATCCAGATACCCAAGTACGTCATTTCAATAGATTTCTCTTCAATTTATTCTCGCCATTTCAATTCCAATTTTAGGATAATCTAAATCACTTTTACCACAAATCCAACCACGCTCATACAAAATTAATTCTACATCTAATTAAAATCTACCTCCTCGTGGGATCGACACTCGTCACCATTAATCTATTTTATAATAGATTCGTGCACTTGCGAGTTCAATAAAATTTACACAACAAGTTTTTGGTGCCGTTGCTGGGGAGGTAAGTTATTTTAATTCGTAGAATTAATTTTTATGAATAATTTCTTTTATTTGTTTTCTTGTATTTTTTTCTTATTAAGAAAAAGGAAAAAAAGTGAATCTGCATTTAGAGGTAATAATTTATTTTCTCTCTCTATTCTTTACAATTCTGCAATTTAATTTTTAATTTATTTTCTTTGTAACTTTTTGTTTATTTTATTAATTTATTTTTAGTTAATTTATTTCACGTATTTTTTTAGTGTGTTTTTATTGAAAGGTTTTAACAGCATGATAAGGTTAGTACAATTTCTCCTTCTTGTTTATTTTTATTAATTTTGTTCTCAATTTTTTTGTATTCATTGCATGCATGGTCGAAGGTCATTATTACCTAATCTTGAGCCTATAGACCTTGAACTTGAGAAAATACTTTGCACACACAAACATGTTGTAATTAAAATGGATTTACAACAACAACAACAAGCACCACCATAGGAGAGGCCATTTAAGGACTACTTCAATCCCTTAGCTAATTTGAGCACATCATGCATAAGATACCCAAATGTAGCTGCTAGGAGTTTTGAGTTAAAACCTAGTGTGCTAAATTGTCTTCCAACATTCTATGGCCTAGAAAATGAGGACCCATATAATCATTTGAATGATTTTCATGCTTTTGTCAAACTTTTAAATACGAGAATTTTTCAGATGATGATGTTAAACTTAGACTATTCCCATTTTCTTTAAAGGATCGAGCTCGTTCATGACTTAATACATTGCCTGCTAATAGCATTACATAATGGGAACAAATGGTGACGAAATTTTTGAATAAATATTTCCCAGTGTGTAAAACCAATGCTATTCGCAGGGAAATTTCAGAGTTTACCCAGAGAGAAGATGAGCAGTTTTTCGAAACATGTGAGTGATTCAATGGGCTACTCTTGAAGTGTCCACATCATGAGTACGAGAAATGATACCAATACCAATACTTTTTGGAGGGATTATTGCCGCATGTGCAAGAATGGCTAATGACAACAAGTGGAGGAGACCTAATGTCAAAAAGTGCATAAGAGGTTTGGGAATTCTTCCAGCGACAAGCGGATAATTCCCAACAACGGAGTCGATCACTCAGGAATACTAAAAGAATTAAAGGAGTGAATGAGGTTCACATTAGTGAGTCAACTTCGGGAATCAAATAAGTCAAGGAGATGGTTGAAGGTCTTTCTTGACAAATAGCATCATTAACGACTACTAAATCAACAGAACCACACGATCATGACTCATATCCAGATCAAGCCAATGCCATAGGTGTAATGAGAAAACCATCAAATTACAACCCATACTCCAACACATATAACCCTGGATGGAGAGACCACTCAAAATTTTCATGGTCTCAAGGATTCCAACAGAATGGACCAGCAGCTCCAACTCCACCAATGCAACCAATTCCTCAAATTCCTCAAGCCTCTCAACCACCATTTAGACTATACAATCAGAACCAGAACTACTCTCAACCTAGACCATGGGAGGATGCATTCCAGAATTTCAAGAATGTTACTCACTCTATGATTGAGCAACAGAACCGCACCATTGATGGACTACAATATGAGATGAGAACATGCTTCAACTCACAAGTCCAATCAGTTTCAAACCTCGAGAAAATGGTGGGACAACTTGCTTTTTCAGTTCAGACCTTGGCAACGACTATTGAGAAAGGTAAATTTCCAAGTCAACCAGTGCCTAATCCTAAAGGAGTGCATGAAGTAAGTTCCAGTTCACCTCAACAGCACAGAAAGGTAAAAGCAGACATGACATTGCAAAAAGGAAAAGAAGTTGACAACAAAGTGGAGATGCCGGTGACAAAAGAAAATTGAATTGTACCTGTGAAAGGACTCACCATTGGAAGAGACAGAAGAAACCAACTCACGAGAATATGTTCCCAAAGCTTCATTTCCTCAGAGGTTAGCTAAAGGAAAGAAGGGAAAATCCACAGGTGAGATTCTTGAAATCTTCAAACAAGTAAGTGTTAATATCCCTTTGCTTGATGCTATAAAATAAGTTTCATCTTATGCCAAGTTTTTTAAAGATCTTTGTACTAAAAAAAGAAATAATCATGCTCAAAAGAAGGCTTTTTTATCAGAAAACGTTAGTTCTATACTCCAACACAAAATTCCTCTAAAATCCAAAGACCCAGGCTCCCCTACTATCTCATGTAGTATAAGGAACCATACAATTGAAAATGCTTTGTTGGATTTAGGAGCTAGTGTAAATCTGTTGCCTTATTCAGTATTTATGAAACTTGGACTTGAAGAATTACACCTAACTCCAGTGGTGTTATAGCTTGCAGATCGGTCCACGAAAATACCTCGTAGTACTGTGGAGGACGTGCTTATTCAGGCAGACAATTTTTATTTTTTCATTGATTTCATTATAATTGACACTCAACCAATCCAGGATTCAAGGAAGCACATCCCCATTATCCTCGGCCGACCTTTCCTGGCCACTATTGATACTCACATTCAATGTAGAACTGGAAATATGCAGTTGTCCTTTGGCAACATGACTATGGAGCTAAACATCTTCAACATTGCCAAACAACCTCATAATGCAGATGATGAAATTGTTGACGTGGATTTAATAGAAAAAATAATTGATAATACTTTTCTTTCAAACCTTAGTGATGACCCTTTACAAATATGCTTAACTCACTTTGGTTTGGATTTTGATATTGACATATCAGTGGATGAGGCAACGCCCTACTTGACTCAGCACCATCCATGCACACTAATAAATGGAAGTCAAGAGTTGAACAACTAGCACCATCAGAGAAGAAACTCATCCCATCATCAGAATCACCACCGAAACTCGACCTCAAACCATTACCCAACACTTTGGAATATGCAGTTTTGGGAGAAGAAAGTACTCTGTCGGTAATCATCTCATCATCCTTAAATGACGAACAAAAAGGTAAGTTGTTGGATGTTCTAAAAGAGCACAAAGGAGCATTAGGATGGACTATAGTAGACATCAAAGGTATAAACCCTGTAGACTGTATGCATTACATTCACCTTTATGAAAATACTAAACGTACTAGGGAAATGCAACGTTAGTTAAATCCTAACATGAAGAAAGTTGTTAAAACTGAAGTTCTTAAGCTATTAGACGCAGGTATCATTTACCCAATTTCTGATAGTTCATGGGACAGTCCTGTACAAGTTGTCCCCAAAAAGTCAGGAGTCACAATAGTTACCAATGCTGATAATGAATTGATACCCACTAGAGTGACTACAGGATGACGTGTATGCATTGATTATAGAAAGTTGAATTCTATCACACATAAAGACCATTTTCCTATACCATTTATCGATCAAATGCTTGATAGATTAGCAGGCCATGAATTTTATTACTTTCTAGATGGCTACTCAGGATATAATTAGATTTCAATAGCACCAAAAGATCAAGAGAAGACCACTTTCACTTGCCCTTTTGGTACTTTTGCATATAGGAGCATGCCATTTGGATTATGTAATGTATCTACTACATTTTAACGATGCATGTTAAGTATTTTTTCTGATATAGTTGAATGATTCCTTGAAGTCTTTATGGATGACTTTTCTGTTTTTGGTGACTCGTTTGATAAATGTTTACATTATCTAACACTAGTTCTACAGAGATGTATCGAGAAGAACTTAGTCTTAAATTGGGAGAAGTGTCATTTTATGGTAAAACAAGGTATTGTTCTCAGTCACTGGTTTTTATAGACATTTCATTAAAGATTTTAGCAAAATTTCTAGACCCTTATGCAATCTACTTGCTAAGGATGTATCTTTTATCTTTGATGATTCATGTCTTGTGGCATTTGAAAAATTAAAGCAATTGTTGACATCATCACCCATTATTCAGCTCCCAAACTAGAGCTTACCATTCGAGCTCATGTGTGTGGCATCTGATTATGCAGTAGGAGTAGTATTAGGACGAAGAGTTGATCGAATTCCTCATGTTATTTACTATGCTAGTATGACATTGAATGATGCACAGTTGAATTATTCTACTACTGAAAAAGAAATACTAGCAGTAGTGTTTGCATTGGAAAATTTTTGATCTTATCTAATTAGTTGTAAAATAATTGTATTCACATATCATACTACTCTTAAATATCTTCTCACAAAGAAAGATGCAAAAGCAAGACTAACTCGTTGGGAGTTACTTTTACAGGAGTTCGACTTGGAATTTAAAGATAAGAAATGCACAGAGAATGTTGTGGCTGACCATCTCTCTCGTCTCTATTTTGACACAATTACAGAACCATTAACATTGAATGAGTCATTTCCAGATGAACAATTAATGAGTGTGGAAGTATTACCATGGTATGCTGACATCGTGAATTATCTTGTTACAGATCAACTTCCAGAGCAGTGGACCAAGCAAGACAAGGCCAAATTTTTTGCAGAAATAAAGAATTTCTTTTGGGATGACCCGTATTTGTTCAAGTATTGTGTATATCAAATTGTTAGACGATGTGTCCCAGAAAGTGAAATTCAGAATATCCTTTCATTCTGCCATGAACAACCTTGTGGAGGCCATTTCAATGCTAAGAAAACAGCTACTAAAGTTTTACAATGTGGTTTCTATTAGCCAACTATATTTTGAAACGCTTACACTTTCTGTTCTTCATGTGATAGGTGTCAACGAATGAAGAGCATTACACGAATGAATATGATGCCACTAAATCTAATTTTAGTGGTTGAGATTTTTTATGTATGGGGTATCGACTTCATGGGACCCTTTCCCCATTCTTTTGGCCATCAATACATATTGGTTGCTATTGACTACGTATCAAAATGGGTAGAAGCAATTCCATGTAGAACCAATGATCACAAGGTGGTGATAGAATTTTTGAAAAGCAACATTATTTCACACTTTGGATTCCCTCGAGCGATAATCAGTGATGGTGGTGCCCACTTTTGTAACAAAGCATTCAAAACTCTTTTGACAAAGTATTCAATCACTCACAAAGTGGCGACCCCATATCATCTGCAAACCAGTAGCCAAGTTGAGATCTCTAATCAAGAAATAAAGCACATATTAGAAAAGATGGTGAGGCCAGACAGAAAAGATTGGTTATTAAGATTTGATGATGCATTATGGGCATATAGACCGGCTTTAAAGACCCCGATTGGGATGTCACCCTACAGGCTAGTGTATGGAAAAGTTTACCACCTACCTGTGGAACTCTACATCCTGCGTACTGGGCCATCAAGAAATTCAACTTTGACATGTAGCAAGCTAGCTCAAAAAGAAGATTATAACTAGCAGAACTTGAAGAAATCACAATGATGCATACAAAAATGCCAAAATTTACAAGCAGCGAATGGAAGTCTTTCATGACAAGCACATTATGAGAAAATCTTTCACTCCAAGTCAGAAAGTGCTTTTATTCAATTCTCGCTTGCACCTATTCCCAGGTAAGTTACGCTCTTGATGGTCTGACCCCTTTATTTTTCATACTGTTTTTCCTTTTCGGTGATTTGATTTTTTTCTTTCCTTTTATTATTCTTTTGCTAATTGAAATTATTTTTGCATAAGTGTGTTTGTTTAACCATTAATGTTCTTTTATCATTGTTAATCATGAGTGTCATAGCTAAACAGTTCCTCCTGTACATTCTTAGACCACTTCAATGTGTAAAATCTCATTTCAAAAGGCAAATTTGATTTTGTAAAACACATCATATTTGGGCTCTGCAACCACCAGAGTTAGTATCCTATGTTGAGGATTTAGAAAGCCAACTCAGAGACATTGAGAGAAGTGTCTACAACATCCAGTTTGAGCATGAGGTAAATTCAATAAGAGGATGATTGTAATTTTCTTTATGTGTTTTAATTTGTTTTTCTTTATTTGTGTGCTTTAGTTTGTTACCCCGGTGAAGTAGCGGATAACGGTACTCCGTGACAATCAAGTCGGCTACTTCAATTTCTCATAATAACTGATATTCTGGGGCGAAGGTACGGACAGAAATGAGATTCTAGCGAAACTTCACAATCGATTCCCTTCACTTCCTCAGAATGCCCTCTTTACAATCTATAAAGCTCGGTCCGAACGCATGCGATTGCTCATGAGGAATAACATATCTGCTGACATCTGTTGGTTAATCGAGGCTAAAGTACGATTGGCAAGTGAGTTACCTCTAAAATGTATTGCATACATGCCTGGTTGTGGTAAAGGAAATTATGCAAGAAAATGAAGAGCTCGAAGAATTTATGTTGCTTGTCATAAGTGTGCCAGAATGAGTTGCGATAAAAAACCATGTTCTTTAGGAATGGTGTCTAATAACAAGGAAGATAAGATTCAATTAATTAAGGATTACTTGAATAAGGAGTCATTGGATGATATCGTTTTGTCTCTCGAAACACATCCCAGTAGATATATAGAAGGAGCGATTCTCCAGTTATAGCAATTATTCCGGAAAGAGCATGCATGATATAGTCTCTAGAACTGATTTACTATGGGCATTTTGTATGATTGGGATTGTGATCTGAAGGTGGAAGAATCCTTGCAAGTTTGATAAAAGATCTAAAGTCGTGTGCATGTTTGTCTGCGGGAAATGTTAGTATGTGTCATTATTTAAAGGCAAGTAATGGTTTAAGTTTGGGGGTGTGATAACTCTAGGAAATGAGAGTTATTACATCAGTTCTAAACTTAAATCAAGGTCACTTAGAGAACAAATAAGGTGTTTTTATTACATTTTGGTTACCTTTTGCATAAGCATTCATTTTAGTTGAGTCTTAATAAGTTTTGCTTGAATCATAATAATTTGTGCTAAAAACATGTTTTAAATTCATGAGAGGATGTTGAGGCATTAGAAGAGCAAGAGGAAAAATGAAGATGGCCACAAAAGAAGTAAAACACAATCGGAAATAAGGCAGTGTTGTAACAGCTGTTAGAGCAACCAGTGTTGTAGCAATCTGGGCGCAATACGGGAGAAAACTTAGGTGCAGGTCAGCCATAAAATCACGATCTGCATGTTTCCTAATTTAAACACACGCGCGCTCATGGGCTTTGGTTTAACCTAATTTGCAATATAAAAAGAAAAGGTTCACCACAAAGAGGGGAGGCGAGGAACTATCATCAGAATAATTAGAAGGAACGAAGAAGAATAGGAGAATTGAAGAGTGTTGTTTCGGCAACAGTGGAGAATCGTGCAAAATTACTTGGCTCTGACTTTCACCGTGCTCAACTCATATTTATCTTTTTCCCTTAATTGATTTGATGTATTCCGAGACCAATATGTTTATGTTTATTTCTCTCATCCAGATTATGAACTAAATTTACTTATAGTTGAGTGACAAATAATCTAATGGGTTCTTGACTGTTCTTATATGTTGTTATGATATTGCTGTAGCATTTTACTCTAATAGCTTTTATGAATATAACTGTTATTTCGGTTGACCACCCATTTAATAGTTTCAGTTAAGATAGAGCAGCAAAAGAGCATGTCTTAGCAGACATTATTAGAGTATTACTTGTTCCTAAGTCGAGTTTCCTGGATTAGGTTATCCTAAATCCCATAAAGGTAATACTTGAAGTTAAGATTTGTGACACTCTAGACATAGGTGTTCACCTTGTATGGTAGAAATATTAAAGGCTATAATGCCATACCATAAATATATGAGCAACTGGTCATTGTTAGTAGATTTAAAGGTATGAGATTTCCAACATGGGATAGCTGAGGATGCCGGTTTATTCTGCCTACTGCTGCAGCACTTATTCTAACAACTGGTGCTAATTTGGTAAACAACAGTTACCCGATTAGGAGAGTTTGATAATTCAACTACTATATTCTCAATCGAATCTTAGACACAGTTAATCTAGTTTATTTCATTACAGTATTGTTTTATTTAGTTCTTATTTCAATTATTGATTACGATAGAAATTATTTGACAATTGTTTGTTTTGGTTGAGTTGCGTTATTGTGAGTGCTATAGCATTTTGTATAACATCAATCCCAGTGGAGACGATCTTGAATACTTATCACTTTATTACTTGTTGTGTATACTTGCACATTGGCATTGATAGTTATTGCTTATAAAATTTACCAACAATGATTCACTTAACAATCCATCTTGTCAACGAGGTAAGATTTTGTTGTCCTCTATATTTACAATGGATGTATTCATTTGAGAGGAACATGAAACACTTAAAGCTTATATGCAATCACAATCATTCTGAAGGGTGCATTGTGAAGTATTGTAGAAAAAGCTTTTCAATTATATGCTGAGTACTTACCCAACACGCAAAAAATTAGGAATCCTCTTGGGCACAAAGAAAACGCATTAGTTTAGAGGTCTACGAGTGATAGGATAACAATTGTTTATGAACAAAAGTTGTTATTAAAGCTCATATAGATGTGCTGTAGAATACTCGGGAAGTTTAATCCTTAATTAGACACTTATTATAAATGACTAATTTTCATTTAACTTAATTTTTATTTAGCTTTAACACAATTTTGATTTTCTTAATTAAGGTTCTTTTATTTGACATCTTGTTATAGAACACATTTATTAGTTACAAAGATAATTTTCATGTCATGCAAAGGACAAAAACTTATTACAAAAGAAACATAACCTCACTTTTCTAGATTGATTATCAGAAATGGCTGATAAAATTGAAATCATCCTTCTTATCGTATTCTTTAATGATAGAAGTGATTTTTGAAATTTAATTAAATATATTATTGCTTTTCAAGCCTCTAAACTAATGAACAAAATGAAAATATATCGGAGAGTTTGTAGCTGTTAGCACGAGGTCCTCGTTTTTATGTTCTAAAACATTTTAAATTTTGCATCAATGATTTCACATTTCTAACTGTCAAGTCCATTATTTATAGAGTTGGCATCTTATGACAAATATAGTTAAATTGGAATTTTAATTATTGCATATCTTGTAATAGGGATTAATTTATTAATTCCCTAATTTAGTGATATTCCAATTTATTAAGAATATTTGTTTCATAATTTAATTAATTGTCTAATTTAAAAGTCAATTAATGATGGGATTCTATAATTGGCGCATGAGATCTATTTAGAACAAGAAGTTGGTTTAAACATGAAGTTTATTAAATGCTCTAAATATTTCTTGGGAGAAAAACAAGATATGAAGATCAGATTTATTCCGATTCAGATTTGTAGGAATTATAATAGGAAAGAAAGTCTTATTTGGAAAAAAATCCAAGTCTTTTAAGGCTTGCTATTTTTGTGAAACTCTAGTGCCTATATAAAGAGAGGTATTTCACAATTTAAGGTATACAACATAGAGTATAAAGTAGAGAAGCAAAATTTGGCCTCCTTCTTAGAAAATTCATATTTGGTGCATAATATTTTTTTGATTTTTTTTCTTATCTTCTTTTCATCTCTAAGGAGAGTTTAAGTGCATTTTGGATTAGTAGACATTGAAGAATTGCTATTGATCACTTTGCGAAGTGCCATGATGATCGTGGATCAAGAGGGTTAGCAATTATTCAAGAGAACAAATTCAGTAACTATAAGTTAGAGTCTTAAGTTTGGTAAATCCATAGGTTGTAACATCTCAACTTAGTGAATTGCTTTTCATTTAGGCGTGGCCTCATAGATGTAGGATTGATGAATCTGAACCACGTAAAAATCTTCGTGTTATTTATTTTCTATAATTTACTGTGTTTTTGGAAAATTAATATTTTATATGTGGATGATAAACAGTCATTGTGAACAGTAACAATAAACAATATTTTCAAAAATTAATTAAGTTGTTAATTTAGGGTTTTAATTGCCTACATCTATTCACAATAGATCTAAATTCTTTTCAATTATTATCAAAATAGGACACTAACTATTTATTTGGTGAGAATCTTGGAACCTAGATCTATTTTGTAGGTATGAGTTTATAAAGAGAGGGAGGCTCTTTGGCTCATCCACCTATACTAGATGGGACAAATTATGATTATTGGAAAGCAAATGATGGAAATTTATCTAACAGCTTTTAATGAAAGAGCCTGGCAATGCATACTTACTGATATACTCCACCTACCATAATGGATGAGATGTGTACATGGATGAAGATGGTGTAGAATCTCTAAAGCCAGTCAGAGAATGGACTAATGATGAACTCGATGCATTTAGATATAATGCAAAAGGACTTAATGCTATTGTCAATGGAGTTGATGTGTTTCAATACCAACTAATTCCTGCATGCAAGACATCTAAAGTTGCTTAGGATATACTCCAAAGTATTTTTTAAGGCAACAACATGGTAAAACGTTCTAAACTTTAAAAACTTACATATGAGTTTGAAAACTTGAAAATGTATGAACATGAAACCATATCATAATTTAATTATAGAATCCTTACTATGGATAATAATTTTTTTGCTCTTGGAAAACCTATTTCTGAGGAAGAAATTTGTAGAAAAATTTTAATATCTACCCATTCTAGATATCATTCTAAAATTTTAGCCACTGAAGAATATGTTGATATGTCTACCATCACTAGGGTTCACTTATAGCAAAATTGATGGTTTATGAAACTGACTACTTGAATTTGAATCCTAAGAAAGAAAAAAGTGTTGGTTTTCAAGGTGAAACACAGATTCCCGCCATCAAACCAAGTGAGGATGATGATCCATATCAATATGTTGATAATTCACTTGTACTCATTGTAAAGAATTATCAACATATAGAAGATGTTGAAAAAGAAGAATTTTAACAAACCAAAGAAAGACTTCTACATCAGTAGCTCCAATGGCTTAAAAACGTTCTTCTAACTCTAATTCTAAATTGTTTGATTTTAATAAACTTGAGGGTATTCGATTTAGAGAATGTGGAGGCATAGGACACATACAAGCATAATGTGACAACACCCTTATGAAAAGGAAAACAATGCAATCCACTTAGAGTGATCATGATTCTAATGATAACATTGATGAAGAGAACAATGTTGGAGGACTCGTTGTCTGTAATGATATGTCAAAATATACTAATAGCAATGACCAAGAATCAAACATCAGAGGTGAATCCACATCTAAAGCCTCGCACTTAGCTCCTTGCGAGGAAGAGATTGATTTCCATCTTGACACACCTGTGCAACATGATAACAAGAGTAATGATTTAGATAACAACGTCAGTGACATTGATATAAATGGCAAAATAGCTTTTCATAAAAGCTACAAGATGATGTTCACTAAATGGGAAGAAATCTACAATGTGAGTATGACCTTGATGACAAAAGTATTCAATCTTTTAGATGATAATGCGAAACTTGAGAGTGAGGTAATTCATTATAAGTCTTTACTTGTTAACAAAGATAATCAATTGCTTATAGTGACCATAGAAGTAGTGAACACCAAAAAATCACTTAAAACGATGAATTCTGGAACTCAAAAGTTAGAGATCATAACATGTCAATTGGCAAATCCAACTCAGATCATCATGGTTTTGGATATCAAGATGGTAAAAACTCAAATTCTCAAGATGTATTTGTTAAAGCTTCTTAACTTACAGCTTCTCCACCAATAGGTAAAGTTTCATATCTTCAAAAAGGTAAAGTTGTTAAACATTCTTCACTAGTTTATCAAGGTAAGAACAACAGGTTTATTCCCACTTGTCAAAATTAATCTTATAGAAAACCCAAGATGACAACTAGACCTAAGGTTGAGACAAGTGAAAATAAACCTAGAGCTATTTGGATAAAGAAGACTGATTATAAAACTTATGTTTCCTTTATTTCCTTGAGAACTTGCACTACTGACTTTTGGTACGTTGATAGTGGTTGTTCGAAACACATGACATGTGATATAAGTGCCTTAATCAAGTATCAAAAAGTTGATCGAGAAAATGTAAATTTGCTGATGGCATGAAAAGTCGAGTACTTGGAAAGGGAACTTTGAATGTTGAAGGTTTTTCAAAACTTGACAATGTTTTGCATGTGGAGGATCTCAAAACAAATTTAGACAACATTAGTCAAATTTGTGATAAAAAAATTTTTTGTTAACTTTGACAGGAACAAAGGGCGCATTCTTAACATTGATAGAAATTGTATTTTGGAAGGACATCGATCATTTTATCATTGTTATAAATTGACTAGCTGAATTATTTGCCATAAGACCACTCTTGATGGCACATAATCATGGCATCAAAAGTTGGGTCACTTGAACTACATATTACTAACTAGAATTGTGAAAACAGGTGCTGTAAAGGGAGTTCCAATACTTAAGAAGAAACAACCTGGAATATGTGGTTCAGGTCAATCTAGTGAACCTTTTTTGAAAGAAAAAAAAAACTTGTTGAGGAAGACGCCTCTAAGGAAACACTAGACATTGTGAAGGAGAAAGTTTCAAAACTTCAGGCAACCATGGACCTACAGGACCCAATCAGAAAGGAACCATCATAAAGAGTTAAGAAAATCACCCATATGATCTTATTCTAGGTAATCTTATTCAATGCAAATATAGTAAGATTTACTTGCTTTGTATCTTTAATTGAACCTGAGAATGTTAAGGAAACTTTAGTTGACGAATTTTGGGTTAAAGCTATAGAAGAAGAATTTGAACAATTTGAACGAAATGATGTATGGATCCTAGAATTAATCTAAGTCACATTAAAGTTATAGGAACCGAATGGATATTTAAGAATAAAACTGTTGAATTTGGTAACATAGTGAGAAATAAAGTTAGGTTGGTTGCATAAGGCTACACACAAATTGAAGTTGTTGATTTTGGTGAAACCTTTGTACCTATTGCTAGACTTGAATCTATTCATTTGGTTTTTGTAGTTGCATGCTTAATAGGCTTTAAATTATTTCAAATGGATGTTAAGAGTGCTTTTTTTTTTAATGGCATCTTAAATGATGAAGCCTATGTTGAACAACCTAAAGGTTTTAAAGACCCCATTTCCCAAACCATGTTATTAAATTGAAAAATATTTTATATGGTTTAAGTAGTCTCCTCAATCTTGGTATGAAAGGTTGACCAAATTTTTGCTTGAAAATGGCTATAAGCAAGGTGGAGTAGATAGAACACTATTTATTAAGCAACTTACTCTAAGGATTGTAGTTGTTCAAATCTATGTTGATGATATATTGTTTGGTTCTATTTCTTCTGATCTTGTGAAGAATTTGTGAGTCAAATGAAAAGGGAATTTGAGATAAGCATGGTGGGAAAATTAACTCACTTTTTGGGTTAGAAAGTGAAACAAATGGAGAATGGAATTTTTGTTAATCAAAGTAAGTATGCCAAGAGTTTAGTTAAGAGGTTTGGCTTAGATTCTGCAAAATTCCTATAGGTACTAATACTAAGTTGACTATTGATGATAGTGGTTCCAGTGTTGATTCCAGTCTTTATAGAAGCATGATTAGTAGCTTACTTTATTTGAATGATTGCAAGTAGACCTGACATAAGTTTCACCGTTGGAGTATGTGCTAGGTGCTAAGAAAATCCAAAGGAGTCACACTTAGCTGCTATCAAACGAATCATTCGTTTTGTCAGTGGAATAATTAATGATGGTATTTGGTACACTAATGACACTAATTCACATCTTGCAGGATATAGTGATGCAGATTAGGCTGGCAATGCTGATGATAGAAAAAACACCACTAGAGGATGTTTTTATCTTAGAAATAACTTAGTGTCATGGCATAGTAAGAAACATAATTCAAATTCTCTCTCCACGGCTGAAGTTGAATATATTGCAGGTGGAAATTGTTGCCCCCAATTATTATGTTTGAAACAAATGCTTGCAGATTATGGTATGGTTTAAAATACTTTGACTATGTTTTATGATAACACGAGTGCTATCAATATTTCTAAAAATCATGTTCAACATTAGGACTAAGCATATTCATATTTGTTGTCACTTCATTAGAGATTTAGTTGAGAGCAAGACTGTGTCCTTAGAATACATTGATATAGAAAAACAGCTTGCAGATATCTTCACAAAAGCTTTAGACTTCAAAAGATTTGATTCTTTAAGGAAAGCTTTAGGTGTGTATTCCATGTAAGTCAAAATGTTTCCTTTTTCATTTAGATTTAAATCATGCATTTTTGCCTTAGATATAGGACATACATTTATCAGTTTTAAGATTTTAAATCATTGCTTTTATGTTTCGTTTTAAAAAAATAAAATTGATCAGTCTTGATTAATAAACAACAAGCAGTTTTTCATGTTTTTAAGACTTGAAATTCTTGAATAAGTTTTTATTAGAGTTATTTAACCTTTCTTCAAAAGCACATGAATGGCAATTTAGTATTTACTTTGACTCAAGGTTTTGATATTGACATACTCTTTGTTGAGAATATTTAACTTGAGTTATGACTATTTGCCTTGATTCTTTTCTTGTCATAAGACCTCAAATATATACAGACACTATAGTCAGAAATAACTACTTATAACGCTTAAGAGTGAAGTTATTCTTAAGTAATCTGAGTTTGCGTATCACAAATATGATAGGGGACAAACTAATATGAGAAAAATGCTACCTTAAGGGGTAGAGTTAAAGCTCCTGACCATAGATTTAAAAAAAAAAGGCTATGCTAACAGATAAAAAAAAAAGATGTCTATCACAATTGAAATGGTCAAAAATTAGATATCAAGATGATAAGGTTAGTGTGACCAGCTTTGTGTCTTATATTTAAGACTTTGATTATGAAAATTGATGTATTTTTGGGAAAAAGATTTAGAATGAGTTGTTTGCATACACACACACACACACACACAAGCATAAATTTCTCTAATCCTTACTTATTTGAGAAAATTAGAGTCTTGATTTCATGAATTAATGCTTGTTGTGAAAAATTCCCGGACATATTTTTCCTTTCCTTGTTCAATCTCATTATTAATGCATTTTTTAAGTAAAATAAAAAAAATGATGCATGTACATTCTCATGTTCTTATATGATGATATGTTTTTAGATTTTAAGAGAAGCAAAACTTAAATTTTTGTTTTCTAAGTGTATTGACAAGTTTTTGCCCATCACAATTGAGCAAGTTACGTTCTTTTGGCCATAACTTTGTGTATAAAACTTCAAATTCCGATCTGTAGAATCCTGTCAAAAGCTGATTCATTAAGATTTCCAACGGTATGTTTACTGCGTTTTGATTATATTTCAATTGGATTTCAAATTTCTCTGCTCTGCACTATGTCAATTTTGTAAAATATCATGCATAGCATTTCGTTTTTGCATTTTCCTTTGTGTTTATGACTTGTTTGCATTGGTTTATGTTTATTTGTTGATCTTGAATGAAATTTATATTGCTTGGTGCATTAATTTGGAGGAAAATCTTCTTTATTAATTATTTCCTTATGCGAGTTGGATTTCCAAATCGTCCTTGAACATGGCAAGTTCTTCTATCTAAGGAAGTCCCTAGATCATTGTTTCTATCATGACCCAACCCGGACCTAGTATGATAGTGTCCACTTTGGGTCATGATATTATGGTATCATAGCGGCTCTGCGTGTCCTCTTGAGTGATGGTGGGGTAAACCTCAGCAAGAACGATGAGTCCCTAAGAAGGGTGTATGTAACACCCTAGGCGAATCCTACATTGGCAAAGCACGAGAGAGATGCTGGGTTTATAAGAGGTGATCCATAATTGGCAAGACGCGTTTTGGGGTGTATGGGAACCCTAGAAACAAACTCATGCGAGCCTTGTTAAGGCCCAAAGCGGATGATATCTTATCAAGTCTGGGTTGGGTCATGATAGTTTCTCACTCAAGTTTGTGGCTTCCTCCTTCTTTCTTTCGGCTGGTCCATAATTTTTACTTCTTCTTGCTCAATTTTATTCTTGTTTTTCTTATTTCTCTTTCATGGCTCCAACTTTCTCTAAGCTTAAGGTAGGTGAGAGCTCTCGTGCTCAACTAAATTCCAAGCGTCATCACCAGTGGAGCTCCTCCAAGTACTCTTCGTCATATACCTACTTTTATTGTAGCCTCTGTTCGCTCTTCTCCTCCATCTAATTATTTTGCTCCTGATCTTGCCCATCTTGAGGCTGCAATTTTGAAACAAGGGCGTGATATTGCTAACTTTTTTACTTGTTTTACCGAATTGCATGCCAAATTTCTTCCCTTTTGCAATCTTTTAGAAAAAGAGGGGGAATAATTCGTTTCAAGTCTTTAATTGTTCAATGCAATGAGTTAAAGGGAGTAGTATTTTCAATTTTATTCAAGACTTTTTAGATCTTCGGATTTCCAGTTCTTAAGGGAGAGTTTATCTTTTTATTGTTCTTGATTTTCTGCCTAATGTTGCCTTTCTATTTATTGATCAATAAAATTAGCATTTTATTTTAATTCTTCCCTTAGTTTATTGACATGAACTAGCATGCTAATTGCTAATTATTTTGGTTAGTTCCTTATTGTTGTTTATGCTTGTTTCACATTCATATTTTAGCGCCAAGTTTCATGGAAGACTTGTGTTGGATTGCTTTTGCCATAAGAATGCCAAGGGGGAGAGTTCGCATCTTATGACAAGTCTAGTTATATTGGAATTTTATTTATTGCATATCTTATAATAAGGATTAGTTCATTAGTTTCCTAGTTTAATGAGATTCCAATTTATTAGGAATATTTGTTTCCTAATTTAATTAGATGTCTAATTTAGCAAGTCAATTAATGATGGGATTTTATAACTGGCGCATGAGATTTATTTAGTGAAAGAAGTTGGTTCACACAGGATGTTTATTAAATGCTCTAGATTTTTCTTGGGAGACAAGTAAGGTAAGAATATTAGATTTATTCCTATTCAGACTCATAGGAATTATAAGAGGAAAAAAACTCTTATTTAGAAAGAATCCAAGTCTTTTAAGACTTTCTATTTTCATGAAACCCTAGTGCCTATATAAAAAAAGGTATTTCACAATTAAAAGTATGCAACACAGAACATAAAGCAGAGAAGCAAAACTTGGCCTCCTTCTTAGAGAATCCAGATTTAGCATATAATGTTGTGGTGATTTGTTTTCTTATATTCTTTTCATCTCTGTGGAGAGTTTATGTGCATCTTGGATCACTAGAGATGGCCAATGGGCTGAACAGCACGTGCCAAGGCACAGGCACAGCATGGCACGACACGCACGTAGGCTGAGCCAGGCTTAGAATTCTACGCACAAGGGCCTTAAAAGAGCGGCACAATTAGATGGGCTAAGCACGACATGATGAAAAAGCCCACAATAAGTACTTTTTATTTTTTTAATGAAGGTAAACTTAAAATTTTATAATTATTCGAATAACTTGAAATTGAATTTTTTTTTAAATTCATTTAATTCTTAGTTTAAAAAAATACTACAATTAATTTATATTTATAATTTATTAAATAAATAATTAATATCATGATTTTAACGAATAAAATTTTAAATATCATGATTTTATAAATATGCATTAATATTTTTGTGAACTATAATCTGCAACTCTATATAAATCCAAATTAACAATTAAATTAAATCTTAAGAAACATTTATTATTATTATTATTATTGTTTGATAAGTATTAAAAACATTCTAACACTATAAGGTCAAACTTAGTAATTAATATTAGATTCTTTTACTATTATTAGTTTATTATTATTGTATATGGACTTGAGTTTTGAATTTTCGATTCTACTAAATTTGAATAAAGGTATGGACTTAAAAAAAGTATGTAGACTTGAAAAAAGTACACCAACAGCTTGGCATGCGCTTAGAAAAAATTTAAAGAAAAAAGAAAAAAACTTATTGGGATTATTTCCCACGGCACGAAAATTGTGGTCACGGCACATGTGCTAAGCCGAGCCTAAGCAAAACAAATCAAGCACGACACCGCACAGGACGAAATAGATAGTGGGCACGGCATGACTCATTGACCATCTTTATGGATCACTAGACATTGAAGAATTACTATTGTTCACTTTGCGAAGTGCCTTGAGGATTGTAGATCAAGAGGGGTAGCAATTATTCAAGAGAAGAAGATTCAGTCTAAGGTTGAGTAAACTGTATAGTGATAAACTGTAAGTGAGAGTCTTAAGTTTCGTAAATCCATAGGTTGTAACATCTAAACTTAGTGAATTGTTTTTCATCTGGGCATTGCCTAGTGAATGTAGGATTGATTAATCTGAACCACATAAAAATCTTTATGTCATTTATTTTCTGTAATTTACTGTGTTGGAAAATTAATATTTTTTATATGGATGAATGTGACCATGAGTAGCAACGGTGAACAGTATTTTAAAAAATTAACTAAGTTGTTAATTTTAGGGTTTTAATTGCCTACATCTATTGCAATAGATCTAAATTCCTTTCACTAACTAACAATCATGATGATAATCGAGTGACCCTAGATTGTGGTGTAAGTGTTGTTGCTAAAACATTGCAAGCAGCAGCTTCAAAAGATAAAAATACGGTAGTTGGTGATATTACTTATTGTGGAGTTATTAATGAGATTTGGCAACTTGACTATCATATGTTCAAAATTGCTTTATTTAATTGTAATTAGGTCCAAAGTAGAGGTGATGTAAAAGTTGATTAATTTGATTTCACTGTAGTAGACCTCAACCAATTAGGCCATAAGTCCAAACCATTTATTTTAACTCCACAAGACAAGCATGTATGTTATGCCACTGATCTACTTGATAAGAAATGGCCAGTAATTTATTTCATGCCTTTCAGAGGTGTTCTAGTTAATGAAAATGATGAGGATGTGCGTAGCACAAAGGAGCATGTTCTAGTAGCCAAAGAATTGCCTAGGATAGATATAATTGATGCCTCCATTGATGGCAATCGAATAGAATGAACACATGATGTTGTTGAGGCCATTGAGGTTGAACAATGAAAGGTGTTTTTATTGTCTTCATCCATTTATTTTTCCGGCTTTTACTTTGTAACTAGCTATTATTTTTAATCTATTGTTTGTCATGCACGTAAATAACTATTGTTTTTTTCCTATTTTTTCATTGCTTGTTTTACTGACATGTTACCAATTATTATAATATATGCTTGGTTAATGTTATGTTTTTCTCCTTTTCAGGTCTTAGACTTGGATTTTGATGATGGGCCTATCAATTATAAAGAAAACAAGGTTATTCCAATAAAAAATTGATGAAATGCAAAACAGTGAGGAAATTAATATTGAAGGACTAGTTCCTTCTCGTCTATTTCATGATGAGGTTGGTGGACTTGGAAAGAAGAGGTGGAAGGTTTAAAAGAGGTCTGAGTCTTAATCCTAGAAATAAAAATTTAATAATGAAAGATAGGAAGATTGTGGTAAAATATCATTCATATGGCGTTTCTTGTGAACCGGAGGCCTCTATGCTGTCCACTTTCTTTGAAGTTTTGGCTTGTACATCAATGCCAATCACATAAAAAAATTGGCGATTAGTGCCAGATGCTTACAAAGATGCATTATAGAAATTTATTTAGGTATAAAAATAATAAAAATTTGCCTTATTATTGACAGGTCATTTTATTTGATTTCTAAGCTAATTTTTGAAAAAAAAAATTAAATGTTTTGTAGAGACAATATATTATTCACAAAGAAAGTAAGAAGCAAGTGTTATAATCAATCATATTTTCATTTAGGAATTTCAAGCACAACTAGACCAAAAATTACATTCTGCCAAACATGCATGATCACAAAAAGTTGAGGAAACCTTCTTTACATTAAATAAGTAAACTGGGATGTGTTTGCTGAAAGTCGTACTGCATAGGCATTTACGGTATTAATTACGCTATATTAACTTAGTAAATTGACTTTTTTAATATAAATTATGCTTATGTCAAAACGTTTCAAGGAGGTTTTGTTGTTAATAGTTCTTAATTCTCTACACTCGTTCAAGTATTTGACCATTATACGTATGTTTATGCTTAATTAATTAATACAAACTATGGAGAAGTAAACAAAAAATGCATGCTATAACAAGTACAAGCATTTTCTGAGCCGAAGAGGATACGTTGGATTGTTGGAAGAACTTGTAAGTACTTTTTGCTTTATTCAAATGTTTCATCTGATCTGGTTAGCAATGCTGCCAAATTGTTTGATGAAAATTTCATATCATTCATCCTTATTGATTTTTTTGCCAAAATTTTTTTCTTAGCCTTCATAAACTAGTATTTCTCAAGATCAAATAGATAGGAGTCTAACCTAGGAAAGAAGAACAGAGGATAACATCCTGATGTTCGGTTGATCGTAGATTCACTTATAAGTGCTAATTTTATTTAGTTCATTTCCATTTCTTTTATTACTTGTAGGAATATCTGATCAAAGATGTGAATGATTATTTATATGAAGCTGAAAGGAATGTGAAGATAGGGTCTTACAGTTCGAATGGCAGAAATGATTTGCTTGCAAAGCATTTGGGGAAGGCCTAAAAAAACAGTCAAATATGCAAGGGACTTGAAAGTTTGTAAGCCCTTCTATTTAAGTCCACATTCTATGCAATATTTGATCAGATGGAAAAAAAAGTGTGCAGTGTTTGAAGAGTGGTTAGCAAAGCATGATGCAATCATTGAAAAGTTGTGGCAGGAAATTAGAAAGACACATAGGCATACTGATGTAGGCAGCTCTAATATACCAATGAAGGATGCCTGCATGCATGATGCCGATAATATGGAGATAAATCAAGCGGTTGAAGTTGCTGAACCACAGGTTTTGTAAATTACTTGAAGTTGCTCAACCACACTTAATAGAATATGCTTGAACATAAACATATAGACATAACAGTGATATTATCTATATCTTTTCAATATATAGTACCATTAATTATCATAATAGTCATACATCATAGTGTTCTTTTCTAAAACATTTTACTTTGTTCTATTTTTTTATTGGATTTAGTGCTAAGACGACAAAAATATTTATGATCCTGAACCTAAAAAATCTAATGTGAATTTACAAAAAATAAGTACAACAAGAACTCCAAAAAAGAATTGTTGGTTTTCAAGGAAGATGAAGGGCAGCCTGAAGAAGAAGAAACCCGAAACACCACGCAAGTTGCTTGAAGAACTAAGTGAAGTATCACTAAGACCCCCAAAAAAAAGGCACTACAAATAAGAAAGTTGAAACATCACCTCACAGGCCTGAACTGTCACAAAGTCCAGGGAAGAGAAACTGACAGAATGAAAGGAAAAAGCATAATGGAATGATTTCAAAGAGAAGGACAAGGCAACAAACTGCTCAGCACTGGAAACAAGCATAAGTGAATCCTAGATTCTGATATTTTTTAAGCTTATATGAGGTGAAATTTCCCCCGGATGATATTTGGCTTCTTCACCCACTTGACAGAGAGGTATTTGCAGAAGAGTTTTTTGCTCATATTGGGTTATATGATTGTAGAATCTTGTATCATATGGAATGAATAAGTCTTAGCAACCTAATCATCTACATGGCGTAAGTAACTTTATAGGAAAAAAATCAGTCCATGAATTTACGATTACCTTATAATATTAATTTTTGTCTTAATTTATTAATAGTGTTAGGTGCTCGAATGATATGATGCCAGTTAATAAGATGGGAAAACCTTTTGGGTTCACGAATCCTGTTAAAGTTAAAATGGCTATACATGAAAATTCGATAAAGTCTCATCTTCAGAAGACACAATCAATTTTGATCATTTGGCTGTAGCTAGAAAGTGTCAGCTTATTTTTATTCCTTATAATATTAGGTAGTGTCATTTTATTTAATTTTTATTTTTATTTTTTAACAACTATTTTTGAAAGTCTGTTAACTTTATATTGCTAACTTAAAGTTATTGCTTGGTTATAAAGCCCATTCGGTTCTTGTTCTAATTGATGTGTGATAAGAGCAACGCAAGTCCAAACGAGAAGCAAAACCCAACAGCAAATATGACGAATATGCATGGGCACATGCAAGCAACCATGCAAGCCAATAACGAAAATGCATGGACACATGCAAGTAACCATGCAAGCCATGCATGAGGTGGGCATCACGTTCCTTCAAGGACTCTTCAAAAAATCAACGGAAAACTTACTACGTCAAGCCGTGTTAATGAAGAATTCAGATTTAATCATGTTTCCTTTAAGATTATTATAGCTAAGTGGTTTAATTGATTTTAACTACTTTATTTCATTAATTTTGTTCTATAAATAGACTCGAATATTTCAATAAAAAGGAATCAGACTTTTATCTAATTCAATTAGCAATTGCGGTAGTTCTCACCCTAAGAAGAACAAATTATTTGCTTGTTGTTTCCGCTAATTCTAACTGAGACCTATCAATGTGGCGTAAATATGGGATATCACTTTGATCCATAAAGAAATAAATGACCCAAACGAAGACATTAAGGAGCTTGTAGTTAAGTAGCATAAATGTTTGATCTAATGAAATATATTGTGTATAAAATTTCTAGTGGGATTAATATGTTTGTATCCACGATTAGAAAAAAGGATCTCACCTCGTTTTAAAAATTGATTAGGTAACAAATGGATGGTTATGTTTTTTTCAATATATGTTTCTACATATACTAACAATGTATATTACTAAATTTGTTGCTTTATGAACGTTTTTTGGTAATTTCACTATTGTGGCTTTGTTTATTTTAGGCTCCGGTAAAACTAGGTTCATATAAGTGCGGATACTATGTCATGGTGTATATGCGAGATAAAATTGCTGATGTTAGTTTATTGCTCAATAATGTAAATATTTCCTTTTTTTGATGGTCTTATGTTACTTGTTTATTGTGCGTTTTCTACTAGTTTATTTAATATTTAAATCATTTTTCAATTTATAATTCTATGAAAAAGCAGTACACACCCAAGAAGGTATTGATAATGCGTGGTATGAATTGGTGGATTATGCCTATCACTTATTCTTGAAATTGCATTGTTGATATTGATCTGCTGTAGGTAATTAATTTATAGTAACTATTTTGGTTAATTTGCTATGTTAAGTTGAAGAGTGGGTAGACTGATTGTTGTTAAGAGTATTATTAGTTGATATTGCAGAACTAAGTTTTAAATTTTAGATGAAACTTGGGAAACAATTGTATATTGTATGAGATTATTGTGTTTAGGTGTTGTGATGATTCGTGACTTGGTGCATGCATGATGTCTATGAGATTGTCGAGTTCAGGAGTTGTGGTGATGGTTAAGCTGGAACATGCATGTTATATTGAGTTTGCTATGGAAGTCATTAGATTGTTGTGTTAGGGAGTTACTGCAAGGTTGATGAGTTGTGACGATGAATAATGAGTTGCCAATGTTAGGATGAGTTTTGTGTTGATTGAGTTGTTGGGTTAGTTCCAGTTTCTAGGTTTGCTTTGAACATTGCTTGTTGGTTAATTTGCTTTGAACATTGCTTGTTTTTTAATTTGCTTTGAAAAGTTGTGATGATTGAGATGTTGTGTAGCATCATGTGTCAATTTTAGCTTGTAATTGTAATTGTTTTCACATTTTGTAAGTGTTGCTAATCATTTATATTTTTTTGTTCATTGACTTGTTCGTTATTCGACTGTTCATGTTGTGGATTGATATTGACTTGTGGACTTGTTAAACATTATTCGTAGACAGAATTTGTTGTTTAATTTTTATATTTCTTAGTTTCCTGGGGGACAATTTAACACTTTAGTTATTATCTTGTAAATAATATTTGAGATGAATGGTTAGAGTGATAATCATATTTTCAATTATTGATGACTTTTGCCCAATTTGTTTTAGCAATTTACATTTTTACAAATTTAATTATATAGATATATATGTTTGTATGACAATTTATATACATGTGAAAATAAATTCAACAATAATAATAATTGGCACCAAAAATTAGAAAATTTAATACCCACCAAAGTAATTTTGTATTATATCACTTTATATTAATTTAATTAATTATTTTAATAAAATATCTACTTTTTATGACAAATATTAGTCATATATGGAAAACAATAATGATTGACAATAGTCATATGTCAATGATATTTTTATGATGGATAATACAATATAAAATTCATGACATAAAAAATCGTTATCAATAATTTCTTGACACGAACTTTAATGACAGTTGGCCAACCAGATTTGATAGGGTACATGATGGTTAAAAGCCTTCATTATTAAGCTTTTTTGTAGTAGTATGTCCTTATTACAATTAAATTTAGTTCTATTGGTTAAATTTATTTTTATTTTTCTATATTTATTAATTTCTAGACCTAAATATTCTAATCTCTAAAAATTCATAAACTAATGTGAATTTTTTATGTCTTCTATCTGATTTCTAATTTTGAAGCTATATTTTCATAATAATCTAATAAATTTACTTCTCTATTATAGATATTGTTGAAAGATCATAATGTTTAACACATATTTTTCTTTCTATTTCAAGGATGGAGATGTGTAGCCTGCTACAAATTTTATATTTCCTAATCTTTCTTCTATTAAATTAGTAAAAAGGGAGTGTTCTGTACAACTCAAGTTCTACAAATTTTAAGTAATTTCTAATTTATTTGTATAAGGATCATTTTGTATCCAAGTATTAGAATATTTTTCAAACACAATAAATTGATTTTTATGGAATTGAACAAGATTTTATCAAGATTATTGATCGTAAAAATATTTCATAAACTAAACGAAGTCTATCTTGTAACTACTCATATAAAATATGTTTTAAACAAAAATAATAACAAAAGAGGTGGTCCAATACTAAAGAAGAGAAAAGTGTTCTCGAGTTGAAAAATATTTTTTGAAAGCAAAAGTAGTTGCATGGGCAAAAACTAGCCTCTCAAAGCTTATTAGAACTGGTTTCTAAAAACATGTGTTAAAACACTTTAAGACTTTAAATTCACGCCCAAAATGCCTTTTTCAACAATATATTTTCGGCAAAATAGGACCAATGAAGACCATGTTCAAATGAAGTTTTTAGGAAATTAGTAGAAACTTTAAATGAGTTCTTAATATTTTTGTTAAAATAAAAAACCATTTTCAAAAGCTCTTTTTCCAAACTCTTTTCCCTTGAATAATAAAAAAGATAGCCTTTTATTAATACGTTAAATATAATTTATACTTTCATTAACTAGGCGAGATTGTTTAACCTCAAAGATAAATAAATAGGATTAAAGAAATTAAAATAACTAATTTGCTAATCACTTTCCAAATGATGTCTAAACTTTCTAAATATAAAAGGAGAATTTTATTGCTTTGCTTTTTGAATGTAAAGCATTGTGCTTGCTAAAGTCTCTCGCTTCTCTTAGCAGTTTGAGGGGATATATATACACTTGAAGCTTTGCCTCGTCAAATGGCTATAGTTATAAAAAGAATGATAATTATCTACGGACCACATTTTTTTGTATTTTTAAAAAAAATACAAAATTCTTAATGTTTTTTCGCTAAACTCTACCAGAAGTTATATTATTTTTCATCTGTCTGCTTCCATCTTCAAACTATTAAGAGAACTAACGGAATAGTGTGTAAATAACTTTTTTACCCCAAATGTGCAAGAGTAATTATCCACCAACCAACTTTTTTTTTGCATTTTTTTAAAAATACAAAATTCATAATTTTTTTTTACTGAACTCCACTTGAAGTTATATTATTTTGCACATGCCCACTTATGTCTTCAAACAATGTCGTTGTGAAATGATAATTTTATCCTTATGATGTTTGGAAAGTTCTAACAATGTTATAACAGGAGTTGACCAATGAAAAAAATGTTAACTTCAGCTGAAGCGCTGCCAAAAAAAAAAAAGATTTGTGTATTTTTTGAAAAAGTTAAAAAAAAAAAGGTGGTCGATGGATAATTTTTACATTTGGCAATATGTCGAATGATTGACTAAAAAGTAAATAGGAAAAAGCATAACTGACTACTATATTTTTTATGAATAAGTGTTGATAATAAAATGAAAAAACTAAATGATGCCTTCACAGCTTTTCATTTAATGGGTAGTGAGCAAAGGAAGGATACCTGTAAAGATAAAATAAAGAAAAAAGCTGACTACTTGAATTTCCTGATTACTTTCTTTAAAAAATTGGCTGGCTAATCATCAATATCATTTTCAATGTTATCTCTTTCTTCATCATCTAATTAGTCCCATAGTTTAACTTCTCGTTGGGCCAATTCTTTTTATTCTTTCTGAGGTTTGATTTTTTATTTGAATTCCTTAGGATAGTTCTCAACTTAATTTAGTATGTTTAGTTTTGGCGATGAAGGCACCTTAGCGAGATCGTGTTTAGAATAATTTTTTTGGATTGCATCTTCAATTATTAAACTAAAATGCACCCAATAAAATTGTCTACGAATTACTTCGCGAGTTCAGTGTTTACATGGCTAGGGAATTTGGTTACAAAAAGTGGGTGTCAAAATATATGGAATTTGACTATTAATTTATGTTGAGTTAATATAACTCCTCACTCATTCCACTCGGGTGGTTTATTATCTATAGATAGTTTGACAAAAGGATTATTGGTTGTAGCAAAGTTATTTAGGACAACTATGGTTCTTTTTCTACAAAATTGATCTATTTGATTTGGATTTAAAAATATTAACTGACATAACAATTTTTTCTCGTTCGGATTCTATCTTCATAGGTGCATATCTAGATAAATCTATACATACTGAAGGCATACTATAAACTAGGTGACCTTTACATGCAAATCTTTCTAAAGGAATAGATTTATAATGTGGGTCTTCTTTAATATATTAATATTTTTTATTAATATTGGTATCCTATATGATACTCAATACTTTAATATTTACTTTTGATATAGCTAGATCATTTTAAAAAAAAGTATAATGTATATTTGTCTATCTGATGCTATTTTTATTACATCCTTTCCAAATTTTAAAATTAGATGTGCTAGAAGTGGATAATCTCTTTTTGGAAGAAGAGAAAATTTCTATTTCTCAAGCTCATCCCATTTTTTTAATTATTATTGGTTTTTGGATATTCTGACTAAAATAAAAGTTATGCAACCCAAGAGGGGGGGGGTGAATTGGGACTTTAAAACTTAAGTTAAGTAAACCACACAATAATTCAAACTAATGCCTTAATGGAATCGAAAGCAATAAATTCAATAAATCACAATAATAAAAGAGTAAGGGAAAAGAAAACAAACACAATGATTTTTACATGGTTCGGCAATTCTCGCCTACGTCTACGCCTCCAAGCACACCAGGCTTGAGAATTTCACTATCCAAGCCTCTCAAGATTTCAAACGCTTACAATTGACTTCCAAGATATCAACGGACCTATACAATAAGAGATTATCCCCAATCCCTTAACCCAAGTATATCCCAACACTTACAACCTGTCAATTTGATTTTACAAAAATGATTACAAAACTCTCTCTCATGCAATGTATTTGAATACAAATGAAAGTCCAATATGTGTGAATAAATTAAATGAATACACAAAATATATGCTTTAGATTTGCAGAGAAATACTCAAAATATCAAGGGTTGCATCACATTAAATGAGTTTGATTTGAACCACTTTATAGTTGAAGAAGAAAACTAGCTGTTATTAACTTTTTAGTGATAACCATCTTGCCGCTTTTGTAAATCTGGTTAGCCACTTTATGTTACCGTTATGTTCCAAAATTTGAATTTTTGCACATCTAGTATGTCGCTTTCTAAATTCGGTTAGCCGCTTTCATTCCAAAGAGTTTCTGCCCATAATCGGATTGCCGCTTTGTAACATTCGGTTAGCCACTTTGCTACAATGACAGCCACAGTGAATTATTTTCCAAAATAATAGTTTTACCCCAAAGCTTTCAATAACTACAATATGGCCCAAAACATTATGAATTATTTCAAACAGGTCCAATTTTAGAATTTCTAAATAATACTTATTAAAATCAAACTTTTCATTTTAGTCCACATCTTGAAAAATAACTAATTTCATAAAAATATTTTCTTGCTATAAAAGCATAATGTGTAATTCTTTGTTTATCCAAAACATATGGTTTGTTTTCATCAAAATCAACATTTTGTAGTCATATAGGCTAACAATATCCCCCCTTTTGATGATGACAAAACACATTATAAAGATTTGATTTAATTATGAAAAACTCCCCCTTAATCAATGCAAGTTTAAACAGTAATTTGAAAAAGATTTAAAAGGCTACTCATGTATAAATGCATATGAATATTTTTTATAACAAAGAAAATTTTCCTTTTCATATCATATATCCCCATTCAGTTACAAAAAGAATAAAAAGCTCCCCGTATCGATTATCAAAATCTCAAAACAAGCACCTTAGTTCGACATTATTCAAAATATAAGTGAAAAACATAACCAACAATCATATCAAATCCACATAATCCAAAAAAGACACATAATCAAAAGAACAAACAAATATCCATATAATCTAAATGGTATAAAAGAACATAAAACAGTAAATGTTGGTGTGTCTAAATATAATCATAAGAGACTACTGAAATGGTGAGGATGGTGGTGACGGAGGTGGAAATAGATATGGAATGCCGAAATGCTCAAAGAGGAAGTTTTGTACATGAATGAGCTGCTGATGTTGCTGTGAGAGGCACTGGTACTCCTCAAGAATGTGCTACTGAAAATCGGTCTGCTGCACAGAAAGGGTTCTCACCTTATCCATAAGCTGCTGAAGAGTAATCTCTTCATAGGCATCAGGCTTGGGAGGTGGTAAAGTAGGTATAGAGGCAGACACTAGATGGTCTCGACGTCTATGCTGGCTTCGAAATGGCAGCGAAAAATCAGGTAGTCGATCAGTAAGAAACACATTATTAAGCGGAGCACGAAAAGTATACTTATTGTCAGCGAATTTTACCCAAGCTCCATTATGCCATTCAAATCCTAAGGCACATACAACTTCATCCCCGATACTCTTAGAAGGTTTACATGATGGTTCATGGATATGTACCTTAAAATGGTTAAGGACTCGGGTGATAAAATGACCATACGGAAGGGATCAAGTAATCAACTTAGGTATAGAAAGCATGGTTCGGATAATAGTTACCCCAACTTAACTAGACGACGTCTAAGGATGCAATCAATTAAGGCAACATCCATATAGGAAACCTCATCCAAATGGCCTGACCTAGGAAGCATAACAGTTTGAATAAAACGAAGTAATATGCGAGTTTGATGACAAAGACATTGAGTGCGGAAATGGATATTACAATCATCATCAGAAAGATCAATACGACGACATATATTCTTAACAGCATCAATATGAACATAATCATCAATATCGGGAGATTTCTTAGGCGAAAAGCTTTCTAGACCATAATCAGAGGTTCCTAGGATAGAATTCAACTCTAAATCATCAAATTCAATTAAAACTCCTCCAACATTGGTGCTTTCTCGATTCTCTTTCTCCGAGGAAGTATCCATATTCGAGTAAAATACTTTCACCAAGTCGGGATACACATTCTCCTCAATCACAAGAGCATTAATCCAACAAACTTCTTCCAACAATTAAAAAAAAATTCTATTACTAATATTGAGACTATGAAGCCAATCTAGTAAAACAAAAAATGTAGGAAGTACCTCACGGGTCATGAAATTGTGGTGAAACTGTTTGGCTAAATGCTTGGCTGGAAAGTGCATGGACTCAAAGTTGGACTGATTAAAAGAGCCCCTTGCTTGTCGTGGCTGTTTTGCTTATTGAACCGGTTCTTTTCCTTTTCCTCTGACCGGCCTTGAACTAGACACGATGATTTTGAGTGATTTGAATATAAATGAGGCAAATAAATGGAAGATAATGAGGTTAAAAAGGGATATTGAGGTTTGATTTGGATCAAAATTAGCTTAAAAGGAAGGAATTTAGAGAGTGAAAATTTGGTTGTAAACACTACAAGAAAAAGAACCTACTATGACAGTCCTTTGTGTGACAGTTTTTGGTCTGGAGGCCTATAACAATAGAATCGTGATAGATTTATTTTCTGTCATACACTTATGACATAGTTGTGTGGAAATATCGTGTATCAAGAAATTATGATATATTGGTGATATAAATATCATATATCAAGAAACTATGATAGATTAGTGATAAATTATTTGGATATCAAGAATGAAAGACTGATTTTTTATGTTGACTTTAATTGCACGGGTTTGACTTAATTTTTAAAAATATTATATTACTAAAAAAAGAAGTGAAACGATGCCGTCTCAGTTGTATGCCAAATTAAAAAACATTATGTTTTGCAAGTGTTTGAGGAAACCAGAGACATAAATAACAAAAAACAATTAATAAAACGTTGTGTTTTATAAAGGGGGGAAACATTTTTATGAGAAAAGAGGGAAAAAAATTTTCTAAGCGTTCAGAAAATTTGCAAGCGTCATTGTGGAATCTCAAAATCGATCAGAACACTTGCAGTAAACCCTCAAAGGTCAGCGATAGCAAACCAACGACACCTAAACACCCATCGTTTCAAAATCGTTCTGGTTGTTTCACTTAATCGTCTCTCTTTGCTACGGTTGTCACTGAACCGTCTCTCTTTGTTGGGACGAAGTCAGTGGTAATCGAAACCCAAATTGGAATGAGAACAACATCCAAAGTACTTTTATTGACTGAAAGAAACTCAATCACTTATCGTGAAAGAAGACCCAAATCGTTGTTACTAAAGTTGAAACCCTAGGCTTGAGACGATGAATTGAAGCTTCACACCCACTGGTGAGTCATTGCTGCATTTGCATGTATTTAATTTTGACTATTTATTCAACTTTTATGTAAAGTAGTAAATAATTTGTAAAAAATTGAAATGTATTTGCATGTATTGCATATATTGCATATATTTCCGTAATCAATTTACTAAATAATTTCCCAAGAAGATTGTCTTTAAAAATATTTTGAGTTATGTTTTGAGTTGTAGTCGTGCATTGCATAATGCTGTTAATTTTTTTTTATTCTAGGTTATTCTGATTTATATTCATGTGTCTATGTGTGATTTTTTTTCCTAGTTATTTCTAATATTGAAGCTTCGTTAAGTTAAATGAGTGTTAGTGTATGAAGATGGTGATAATATCTACAACTTATATATCTTTATGTTCTAATAGTTGATTCTTTAAATATTGGCCTGAGGTGTCTATAACAAAGCCTGAGGAGGGATTCTTAGTAACTAATTCTGTTATGTAAAATTAAGGGTTTCTCACCTATCATTGTCATCTACCTATGCATGTGGTGTTATAGCTATTTTACATCTGCTGGTATTGTTGTTACTATTGTTGTCTTCAGTTGTAACATTTGCGTGTCAAATATAAATAGTTGTGATTACTGCATAAACGTGACAGTTCGATATTCTTGATTTGTTGAGGGCATTGTATTAAGGTACTTGAAGCTTTTTTTTGTGTTTGCTTTCGTTTTTGTTCTATTGATGTTTATTATTTGAAGTTGTAGTTTATTATTTCTTCTTAGGCTTACTCATATAATTAATGTAATTTCTTGGTACCTTTTTAGCCCTCTTGAATCCAAGTTTTGGAATTCTATCAACTAATCATTCAAAATATATTTCAGTAATAAATATTGTTGCTGGATTTGTACCTGGAATTGGATATATCAGTAGATTGTTGTGTTTAATCTGGTAAGTTCCATTTCTTATCCTCTATTATTTGACTTTCTGAAGTTGTTATACACTTGCTTAAAATTTACATGTCTTTAAATTTATAATTATGATAATATGTAATGTGTTTGTTGTGGGGCCTGTCTTATTTATTATATTTATAATATAATAGGAGAGTGAACTTTTGAAAAGTATGAATTTCAGTTTATCAGCTTTCTTGGTTGCTATATTTGTAATTTTGAAATTTGTTTCTGGACTATGACCATGCTTTTCCGTAAAGTAGTTTGTTTCTTTAATATAAAAGAGAAAACTAGATGGGCCAAATTGTGTTTAATTTGAAAGGCCTCATGTAGGTTTAACTTTGTTTATTTCACATGTTGCTGTAACATTAGACAAATATTCTAAGTATGTACATTCTTTCTTTGGTTTATGAATATGTCAGGAATATTAATTATTAAGCCAGAAATGGATAAATCTTAGATTCAATGTAATCGACTGTCGACAGAATATGAAGAGGGTGTCAAGAAATTTATAAATTTTGCTATAAAAAATGTTGGAGGCAGTAGTGTCATTAGGTGTCCATGCCTTGATTGTGGGAGTTTATCATTTGAAACACCTACAACTGTAAAAGATCATTTATATATGCATGGTTTAGATGTGAAATACGACAATTGGTTTTGGCACGGTGAAGAGATTCGTAAGAGTCCTTCTCCTTAAAGAGAAAATCATTTTCAGCAACAAAATATAGAGTTTGACAATGATAATGAGTTAGAAATGGTTAACGATGCTTATAAGGGTTGTTGTGGGGACCCTAAGGCATTCAAAGAGTTGCTAGAACAAGCTGAGAAACCCTTATACCTAGGATGCACAAAATTTACTAAGTTATCCTTTTTAGTGAAATTGTTCAATTTGAAGGGTAGATTTGGGTGGTTTAACAGTAGCTTTTCTGCATTGTTGAGTGTTTTAGCAGATGCTTTCCCTGAAAATAATGAAATTCCAACCGCTATGTATGAGGCCAAAAAGACAATGTCAGCTTTGGGCTTAGAATATGTTAAAATTCATGCTTGCCCAAATGATTGCATACTCTACAGAAAATAGTATGAAGGTCTTTTTGAATGTCCTACTTGTGGGTTATGTAGATGGAAGAAAAAAGTTGGTACTGTAGACCAATATAGGAAAGGGGTTCCTGCAAAAACTTTATGGTATTTTCCTCCTATACCTAGGTTTAAGCGCATGTTTCGGTCATTGGAAACTGCTAGGGACTTGACTTGGCATGCAAATGAGAGGATGGTTGATGGTAAACTCCAACATCCAGCTGACTCACCATCTTGCAAGTTAGTAGATGAGAAATGGCCGATCTTTGCATCCGATCCTAGAAACCTTCATCTAGCTTTATCAGCTGATGGAATCAATCCACATAACTCTCTTAATAGTACACATAGATGCTGGCCAATAATTCTTACTACTTATAATCTTCCACCATGGTTGTGCATGAAACAAAAATTCATGATGTTGTCCCTCTTGATTTCTGGTCTTCAATAACCAGGTTTAGACATTGATGTGTATTTGCAACCTCTTATTGAGGATTTGCAAACTTTATGGGATGTTGGGGTTGAGGTATATGATGCCTACAAAAATGAGTACTTTAATTTGTGGGCTGTATTACTATGGACAATGAATGACTTTTCGGCATACGAAAATTTAACGAGATGTACTGTTAAATGATAGTATGCCTGCCCCATATTGTGGTGTAGAAACACCCAAATGTAGACTTAAACACAGTGAAAAAAATGTATACATTGGGCATCAACTTTGGCTTCCTCATGGTCATGAATTTTGGTTCCAAGCAAAAGCCTTTGACAATAGTGTGTGTGATAAAACCCCTCCAAAACTGTTAAACAGGGAGGAAATTTTCCAGTTGGTCGACTCTATTGATAATAGATGGGGGAAAAGCAATAGTAAAAAGTGTAAAAGTGAGAACAATGATGATCTCGTGTAGTGGAAGAAGAAATCCATATTTTATAATTTAAAATATTGGAAGTACTTGCTTGTGCGGCATAAATAAGATGTTATGTACATTGAAAAGAATGTGTGTGAGAACATCTACGGTACAGTGCTGCATATTCCTGGAAAGTCCAAAGATGGACTGAAGTCGAGGATGAAGCTGTTGGAAATGAAAATTGTATACATTGGGCATCGTACATGGCTTCCTCCTGCTTGCCACACCTTAATTAAGGAGGAAAAAGCAAGATTCTGTGCAGCTTTGAAAAGTATTAAGGTTCCTAATAGATACTCTTCAAATATTAGGAATCTTGTGTCAAAAAAGGACTTTAAACTCCAAGGTCTTAAGTCCTATGATTGTCGTGTTCTTATGCAACAACTTTTGCCAATTGTCGTGAGGTGTGTGCTGCCCAAACATGTAAAAGAAGCTATCATCAGGTACTGTTTCTTCTTTAATTCATTGTGTACGACTATGATTAACGTGACAATGCTAGATGAATTAGAGAAAAACCTTGTAGAGATTTTGTGCTTGCTTGAAAAATGTTTTCCCCTTTTTTTTTTTTACATAATGGTTCATCTTACTATTCACTTAGTGAGTGAAGTTAGACAATGTGGCCCCGTATATTTTTGGTGGATGTATCCTTTTGAGCGATACATGAAAATTCTAAAAGGCTATGTTCGAAACCGTAACTGTCCTGAAGGTTGCATAGCGGAGAGTTCTATTGCCAAGGAAGCATTAGAATTTTGTGCAGAATACTTGGAAAACATGCCCACAATTGGGGTTCCACCTGGACATGTGCAAAATTTAGAAATTGACAAGCCCATGAATAGTGGACAAATGGTAGAAGTTGATCGAACTTCATTAGATCAAGCACACTTGTATGTTTTGCATAACACTGAGGAAGTTCAGCCTTATATAAGGTGATGTTATCTAACTTGTGTTATTTTAGCTTTATATTTGTCAGGTTTTGGTAGTTTAGGAACCTAAAAATTTTGTCTTTTTAACTGATTTTTAAAGATCATGAGGATTGGTTACAACTTTGCCATCCACAAAAAAATGAGAAGTGGTTGCAAGATGAACACAACCGAACATTTGCAGATTGGCTAACAGATAAGGTTTTGATAACATTAGTGTGATTAATTCAATTACAAGAAATCGAGACTTAAATAGAGTTACTCAAAATAGTGGAGTTTCATTGGTTGCACAAATAATTTCAGTCGCAAGTTCAAAAGATAAAAATCCTGTCACTTCTAAAATCACATACTATAGAGTGATTAGAGAGATTTGGGATCTAGATTATGTTATCTTTAGAATTCCAATAATAAAGTGTGCTTGGGTACATACCAGAGGTGGTGTTATGAAGGATAGACTTGGATTTACTTTGGTAAACTTACAACGAATGGGCCATAAATCTGATCCATTTATTTTAGCTTCTCAAGCCAACCAAGTTTTTTATGTACCTGATCAACTTGATAAGAAGTGGTCAATTGTATGCCAAATGCCTAGAAGAGGTAAACCCATACAAAGAAGTGAAGATGCAGTGGAATACCCTTCGTTGACTACTGAATTTCCAAGTGTTGATAACATAAACTCTATTGACGATGATGCTGCAATGTACGCACGAGACAACAAAGAGGGAATTTGGATTGGACCTTGAAGATCGTTTCTGTGTTTGTTTACATGAGTTATTTGTTGAGTCCTTTTCAAAATGATATGTGTTAAGGTTAATACAACAAATATTTCATACTATCTGTTATTATTTTATTTTGTATTTTTTGGAAGTTTTTATATGGTAATATATTCTCATTATTTGATTTTGTTCTCCAGTTGTGATATTAATCATGGATAAGGGAAAAATGTCTTTGAGATTTCTTCGCCCGAGCAATCTGATGCCCATTTCGATGCGCTTTTAGATGAACAACATAACAATGGATCTGCTGGTGAGGAATCAGAGTACCATGAGGCACTTATACGCGCAGGATATGATCCTGAAATGCCCCTGGTCGACCATGTCCCTGATCTTGATGAGTTTGGAGATGGGAACGAGGATGAACCTGAGATCAGTAAGCGAAACAGAGGTGGCATTATTGGGTCAGAACAAAACAAAAAGAGGAAAAGAGGTGGAAGGTTTGTGGTTAAATACAACAGTCTTGGTGTTCCAGTTGGTGAAGAAGCCATTGAGCTGGCTACATATATTGGTGTTTTGGCTCGTACATCAATTCCAATCATCTACAACGATTGGCGTAGAGTTCTAGATGATATGAATGAGCGTCTATGGGAGTCTGTTAAGTTATAAAATAAGAAATTAAGACGATTACTCTAGTTTTGTTATTGTTGGAAAATTCTGAAAAATCTCACATTTTGATAGTAAAACTTGAAGGTGTACTTTGTGGTTCATCCTCGAAGTAGAAAGCAAGTACTATAAGCCATCGAAGCTGCATTTCAAAACTTTAAGTACACTTTAATGAGGAACTATGTTTTACCATTTGTTAATGACCGTAAAAGGCTTTTCAAGCCACTAGCATGATACAACACGATTGATAAGGAAAGTTGGGTTAAGTTTGTGAAGGAAAGACTATTTGAAAAATTTCAAGTGAGTGTGTCGAATTCAAGTATTAATAATATATCAATGCTTATGACATTTTTCCTTATGTGTTTATCCATTGTTCGTTTGGTTGTTTTAAGCAGAAAGTTAGTGGTGTGAATAAACTTAGGCGGGCACGAAACAAGTTTAATCATCGCGTAAGTAGAAAAGGTTACATTGGGTTAATGCAGGAAGTGGTATGTACTGTGAGTTAATTGCTTACATTTTACTGTTGTTTGGTTAATACAAATAATGATTGTTACTAACATTTTAATTTTTTATTAACATTTTTACAGTGCTTAGTAATAGGCCTTACTAAGAAGAAGTGGACAGAAGTGCTCTTTAGAAGAGAGCTCGGCAAATGAAAAATGGAGGATACCACCCCGATGTTGAACCGTTATTAAAAAAATCATCAGAAATGTTTTGCTTACTATTGTAATTCTCATTGTGATTACTTATACTTTGATAACATTAGCTTACTTAATTCATTTGTGTGGTAGGATAAACTGGAGATGGAAGCTAAGAAAGGAAAGATGTGGTCATCAGGAAAAAATGATATTCTCGCACAATCTTTGGGAAAAGCTCCAAAATGTGGTCATTTGCAAGGAGTGGGCAAGTTTGTAACTCCGTCTCTGTATTTTCAAAATTGGCAGAGGCCTGCTAATAGAGACAAGCAAAGAGAGGATCGTCTATGGAGGGAATCAATTAACCGGCAGTTGGAAGAAATGAGAAATGAACTGAGAAAAATACCTTATCATTCAGATATAGCAAGTTCGAACTACCCTCGCGTGCTTGTTGAAAACAATAATGTTGTTGGACATGATAGCATAGAGTCTGTTCATCTGAAGCAGTTGTTGAAACACCAAAGGTCAGTTTGTTTACTATTTTTACTTATTATTTCTGGATTTAGTTTGTTGTAGTTTTACTTCTTTTACTTAACTGTATATACTTGTTGCTAGATTAGGGTTGTTGTAGTTACTGTTCTTACCTATTGTTTATGGATTTAGTTTGCTGTATATTTACTATTTATACATATCTTGTTTCTGGATTTTCTTTGATGCTGTTAAGTACTTTGTAAGATAAATTTAGAGTAATTAGAAACTATTTATACCAATCACACTAAATAATTATATTTGTAGCAGCCTGATCATTTGAAAAAAGAAGAAGCAAGAGACACCTAAAAACATAGTAGGTATGAACCGACCAATAGTAAACTGCAAGAAAGAGACATGCATAGCAAACAAAAACAAGGATACACCTGCCAAAAAACTCTCTGTCATTGCCAGAAAGAGTCCAAGATTGAACCCAACTGAAATCCCAATGGAGATGCCTGATGATTTATTACAAGGAAAAAAAAAAGGCAACCCTAAACATCAAGGCACAAAAAAAATTTGAACTTTGAATCAACAGAACAACATAATGATATAATAGAGATATGACATACAGATGCTGTAAAACAGACCAAAGACAAGGGCAAAAATGTTGTAGTAAAGCCTTTGCCAGCAAAGAGGAACACAAGACATGCAGGAGGGGTACAATGAAACAAGATTCTGTTGCTGCAGTTGTTTGGCACAATGTGTGAAGCTAAGATGTCAGACCAAGAATGGATTCCATATCTACTGGATGATGGTGTTTTCCAATTGGAAGGGATTAGAGCTCATATTGGGCAGCGTGACTACAGTGTAGTTTTGTCAATGGATTCTATAGGAGTAAACGTAATCGAAGTCTATATTGCATAAGTGATTCATAATCATGCTAGTTTTATGTGTACTTTTTATGGGAGTCCCAGTTAATGGACTTTAACATTGTTTGTCTATTGTTTATCAGGATGTTGTATGCTTCCATTCTCCTTGGGAAAAGAGGAGTCAAACCATTTGGATTCGTTCGTCCAGGCCTGGTTTTACTAAGCGAAGAACGTAACCTACTGCATCATTTGACCTTAGGGCATGTGGAGTTTGTGATCGATTGAAAAAAGCGAAGAAGGGACGATTTATCTTTATGCCTTATAATCACTAGTATGCTCCTTTAATACTTTTCAACTCATATTAATTTCCTCTCTTGCCTTAATTTACTGAAATTGCTACCTTAATGTTCTTTCTTTTATTATAGTTATCATTGGGTGCTGGTCAACTTTGATGTGTTGAAAAAAGAAGTTTATTATCTCAATCCTTTTGGGGGAGATTCTGATGATGATTTAAAAGAGCTCATTAAAGTGTATGTTCAATTTTTTTTATTACCATTGTCAATATAAAATTACTTTTACGTAGTTTACAGATACTTTGTTACAATTTTTTTTTATACAGCTCTATGACAATGTTTATAGCACAAGAGGGTAAGGAGAAATGAAATTATAATAAGATGGTTAGATCTGTAAAGGTATGAACTATTACCTTAACTATAATTATATATTACCATGCTTAATTGTTATTATAATGAACTGTGCAATTGCTGATTGTGAACAGGTCCTACAGTAACCAGCGAGTTCAATCGTGTGTGGATTTTACGTCATAAGATTCATGAAAGACTTAATTAATGACTTCTCTTTACTAATGAACAATGTGAGTTCCTTGATCATAATTTGCTTCATAAAAAAGAACATGTCCTGTGTCAAAGTTTCACTACATAATATTTATTTTTCATAAACAGTTCAATGGAAAGACAACATATTCCGATGCTGAATTAGATGAAGTCTGTATTGAGTGGGCAAACCATTTTTCTGGAGTACTTGCTGTTATGTGAGGTAACCCTTACCTATTATGTTGTTATTGTGAGTTCATTGATGAAATAAAATAATTTACTAGCTATATTTTACTTGGGCAGTTATCTAGCTTATTATACTTCTATGTTGGATTATGATGAAGATGGTGGGTGTTGTTGGAGTTGGCTAGTTTTTTTCTTTGTTTGGAAAATAGCTCCTGGATATTGATGCAATTTTACATATTTCGGTTGTTCTTAGGTTGGATTTTCACGTTTGGGAATTGTTGGCCTTGTCTGATCAGTATTTTTGACTTCCTCTTGTGTTGCTGGAAATGACCTATGTTGTTGCCTTTCTTCATGTTGGTAGAAATAACTCTGTTGTTGGCTTCCTTATGCTACTGAAAATGAACTGATCATGGTTCATTTGTGTTGTACATGTTGTTGGAATTTAGTTTTTATGTTTTTACAATACTCTTCTTCTATTTATGTTGGACTTGTCACTCTCAAATTTGATTAAATTATGTTTGCTAACAATTATGAATAATTAGTCAATGTTATCCATTTCATTTTCTTTGTCAGTGAATTTTTTATTGCAAAATTAATTTTAATAATCTAATTAATTAGCTAATTTATGAAATATTAATTTCTAATAAATCAATTGTAGGATTGTTATTAAAATGATAATAATTTCATGGTGCAAAAACAAACCCATTTTTTATTAATTATAATTTCAATTTTTGATTTAATTGAAAATTTTCATTTATTTATAATTTGCATTTCGAGCCAAATTTAATTTTCCCATCAAAAATTCAAAATATGGCGCGCAAATTTAAAAAAAAAGAGCCAAATTCAAATTTATTATATTTCCCTCCAAATAAAGTTATGACAGTTATGTGATTAGTAATATCTATCACAGATTATGACTGGTATTGTTCTGTCATTAATTCTTGACATTGGCTACAATGACGGTATGAACAACCGTCATCCACCCTCTACTATGACAGTTTTGGCCTGTCATAGTAGGCACTTTTTCTTGTAGTGAAACCTAGGTTTGATTTGGGATCTGGTAAGTTTAATGGTGAAAATAGATTTTGAAGATGATTTTGGACACAAGAATGGATGGGGAATGAGTTTTATTAATCGAGTTGGTTTGAAAACCGATGAGAATGATGGATTTTGAGGTGAGAAAGAGTGAGGGAAGAAGTGGTTTTTTAGAGAGAGAGATCCGGTTTGCTAAAAGTACGAAGAAGATGAACAATTTAAAAACCACGAATCTGGCTAACCGGTTGTGTACAACAAATGAAGAGCTCGAATCCAGCTTATCGATCGCCAATAACCGACTAACCAAATTTGTGCAGCAAGTGCTAAACCGAATCCGGGTTTTCAAATTTCATAACCGACTGACCGGTTGATTGCATCAAGGGCCAAACCGAATCTGGTTTTCTAGATTTCATAACCAACTGTTCGTTTGTTTTTAGCAAGTGAGATATTGAAAGAGGCTTACCGGTTTTTCGTTATCCAGCTATCCATTTTTGGTCTAGTGAGCAACAATTTGAGAAACTGCTTTTCGGTTGATTAGAAGCGATATACCGGTTAAGCTTTGGAAAATATTTTCCCTCTTATTGAAATTTGGTAAGCTCTTAGACTTGTATTATACACACTAATTTATTTTTGGCTTAAAAATTGATCAATTTTAAATAATTTTGTGATTCAAAACTTTTCAATAAGTCATTTAATACATGAAACATAAATGCATACAAGAGCAAACGTATCAACTTAATCAACAAATCATAATTCAAGATGCAACATTCATCATTCTAAGCTCATGTCTTGTCTTTATAAATTGCTCTTTACTACGAGGTTTTGTAAAGATATTCGCAAGGTGATTTTCTGTAGAAACAAATTTAATCACAACATCTCATTTTTTAACATAATCTCTAAGAAAATAATGTCTAATTTCTATATGCTTGGTTCAAGAGTGCTGAATGGGATTCGTGGATAGAGTAATAGCACTAGGATTGTCACACAAAATAAGGTTTGTTTCATCCAAAGGGCTTGTGCATAACAACTACATGCGGTAATATATTCTACCTCGGTGGTGAAATTGTGAGCAAATTTTGTTTCTTACTAAACCAAGAGACAAGTGAATGACCCAGGAATGACATGTTCCACTAGTACTTTTTCTATCAACCTTATATTCGGTAAAGTCGGCATCCGAATAACAAGTTAAGTCAATATGAGTTCTCCTAAAATGTCAAAGGCCAAGATTGATGGTGCTAATCAAATATTGAAAGATTCGTTTAACGGCAAGCAAGTGTGACTCTTTAAGACAAGATTGAAATCTAGCACACATGCATACACTAAACATAATATCAGGCCTACTAGCAGTCAAGTAGAGTAAGGATCTAATCATACCTTGATATGTCTAGATGTCAACCTCCTTACCCTTCTCATCTTTGTCCAGCTTGATGGTAGTACTCATTGGAGTGCTTTTTGCAGTTCCATTTTCATAGCCAAATCTTTTGAGTAGATCTTTTACATACTTGACTTGATTTATGAAAATTCCATCCTCATCTCGTTTTATTTACAGCCCAAGGAAGTACTTCAACTCTCCCATCATACTCATCTCAAATTCTTTACTCATATAAGATGAAAATTCATTGCCCATAGACTCATTAGTAGAACCAAATATAATATCATCAACATAAATTTGAACAATAAATATATATTGATTCTTATGCTTAACAAAGAG
The DNA here is from genome assembly GCF_000493195.1 of Citrus x clementina. NCBI lineage: Eukaryota > Viridiplantae > Streptophyta > Magnoliopsida > Sapindales > Rutaceae > Citrus > Citrus x clementina. The sequence goes on along the minus strand of NW_006262688.1, from coordinate 14,815,482 downwards.
AGTAGTGTCCGTTTTTCCAATCGAAAAATCGTTATCTAACAAGAAGTTTTTAAGCATATTATACCATGCTGTAGGTTCTTGTTTTAATCCATATAATGCCTTAGACAACTTATACACATGATTTTAAAATTTTTCATTTTTAAAACCAGGGGGTTATTTCACATAAACTTCCTCCATAATATAACCAGTCAAGAAAGCACTCTTGACATCCATTTGAAAAAAAATAAAATCTTTATGACATGCAAATGCGAAGGGCATTCTAATGGATTCTAGTCTAGCTACAAGTGCAAATGTTTTATCAAAATCAATTCCCTCTTTTTGGTTGTACCCTTGAGCTACTAATCTATCTTTATTTCTTACAAGCACACCAGATTCATCCATTTGTTTCTAAATACCCATTTGGTGCCTATAATAGATTGATGTTCCAGTTTAGGAACTAATTCCGACACATTATTTCTCTCAAATTGATTCAACTCCTCTTGCATTGCCATAATCCAAGATTCATCATTTTCCGCATCCACAAAGGATTTTGGTTCAATTTGAGATATAAATGCAACATGCTTACATGTATTTCTAAGTGATGACCTAGTAGTTATACCTTGTGATGGATCTCTTAAAATTAAGTCTTTAGGGTGAGAAGAAACATAACTCCACTCCTTGGGGAGTGTTTTAGAAGTACTTTCATTTTTCTCTACATTTGTTTCCTCATGTTACTCCTCTTGATTTCAATGTGGTGCATCCTTTTGATTATTCTTTGATGACTCTTCTTGTAGTTCTTCATCTGCATCATTATCAATGACAATTTTCTCCTCAGAGGAGGGATTGGATTCATCAAACGCAACATGCATACATTCTTCGACAGCCACAATTCTTTTATTATAAACTCTATAAGCTTTTTCTTAAGTTGAATACCCAATAAAGATACCAACATCAGATTATGGATTAAATTTGCCAAGATTATCTTTTGTGTTCAAAATAAAACATTTGCATCCAAAAATTTTGAAATAACCAATATTGGGTTTTCTATCTTTCCAAAGCTCATATGGAGTTTTATTGAGATGAGGTTTAATCAACACAAAATTTAAAACATAACATGCAGTGTTGACGGCCTCGGCCCAAAAATACTTAGACAAAGAATTTTTATTTAACATGGTCCTAACCATTTCTTGAATCGACATATTCTTTCTCTCAATAACTCCATTTTTTTGTGCAGTTCTAGGTGCTGAAAATTGATACTCAATGACAAAATCATTACAGAAATTTTCAAATGAATGATTTTCAAATTCTCCACAATAATCACTCCTAATGCATACAATACCATACCCTTTTTCATTTTGAAATTTCTTACAAAATAATTTAAAAGCATCAAGAGCATCATCCTTATTAGCTAAGAATAATACCCATGTGTATCTTGAAAAATCATCAACAATTACAAAAGCATAATACTTGCCACTTAGGCTAGCATATCTTGAAGGTCCAAATAAATCCATATGAAGTAGTTGAAGAGGTTTTGAAGTAGAAAAATGAATTTTGCTTTTAAACGAGGTTTTGATTTGTTTACCAAATTGGCATGCTTCAAAAATTCTATTTTTTTAAAACCGTTTTTTGGAAGACCTAACTAAATTATTTTTGGAAATCTTCAAAATTAAATCCATGCTTGCATGTCCTAATCTTCTATGCTATAGCTAACCATCATCATGCAATGCCGAAAAACATTTATCATGAGTAGATGCACATTTTATGTCAATGGTATAAACATTACCACATCTATTTCTAACAAATAAAATTTTGCCATCACATGCATTCTCAAAAACACATCTAGATTTATCAAAAACAACTTTATAACCTTTGTCACACAATTGACTAATACTAATCAAGTTGTGTTTTTAAATTTTCAACCAAACATACATTTTCAATTAGGGTTGACGAAACTTTACCGACATTTCCAATTTTAAGAATCTTTCCCTTTGAATTGTCTCCAAAGGAAACATCTCCACCATTTTCGATTTTGGTGAAACTTGAAAACAGTGCATAATTTCTAGTCATATGCCTTGAACAACCACTGTCTAAGTACCATTTATTTTTCTTTTTTTTCAAGCCTTGTAGAGAAAATCTCAAGTCTTAGGTACCCAAAACATTTTGGGTCCTTTAGTGTTAGCAATGGTTTCTTTTGAAACTCAAATACATTTCACACCAAACTATGCATTTCTTTTCACTAGACATCTATTTTTCTTATGATCATTTTGATTACAATAATGACATAAAACTTAATTGTTAATAGATGTACTCTTCACAAAGTAGTTTTAAATTAGGCTTATAGCCAAGTCCTCCTTTATCAAACACACATTTTTGTGAATTAAGCAAGTTATGCAACATCTTTTTCCCATTTGTAAATTATAAAACAATCTCATTTAACTCATTCTTCTTCTTGTTAAGCATTTTATTTTCATTTTTCAAGTCATCTAAGTGTGATTCTAGATGCTCATGTGAAGTGCTAAGTTTATCATTTGATAAAACAACTCCATTATGCAATGTTTTATTCTCTAATTTTAGGCATGTAATCTTTGTACTTAGAGATTCATTTTCATTTTTAAGCTCTACCATTTTCTTTTTAAGACATACATTCTTTTTACCAATTTTCTTCCACTCATCATGCAATTCTTTAAAAGCATCATATAGTACATCATAGGTAGGATCACTTACCTCATTGAGATCATCATCATCTCCTATTGCCATAAGTGTTAGGTTTGATACTTCTTACAACTCTTCTTCATCACTTGAATCTTCATCGCTATCATCCGAAGTAGCAACCGTGACTTTCTTCTTGAGTTTATTGAGAAGTGGGTGTTGAGCGTTAGAGAGTGTATATTTATAAAGGAGAAAATTGTTATTTTACACTCCAAGTCTCACTGACATCTCTACTTTTATGTATTTAAGTCCCTTATAATTTAATTATGTGTGGTTTATTGTAATTATGTATTTTAGGGGGCATCATGGTCATTTCACAATGAACGAGAGATCAGATAGCAAAACGGACAACAATTTTGAACTCACGACAGTCGAAAACCTTAGGAGGAGCATAAAAGAATAAATATTACTGTTTACATATACGGTACGCTGACGTGACATTGACCGATGATGTGGCGTTAACCGATGATGTGTCTTGATCCCATTAGACTAAAATAATTATGTACAGTTGACCAGTGATGTGGCAGTATGTCAATGGACCAAAAAACGTACGTACGATACATGCATTACACGGAATGACGTGTTGAGTGTTAGAAAATATATATTTATAAAGGAGAAAATCGTCATTTTATATTACAAGTCTTACTAACACTTCTACTTTTATGTATTTTAATCTCTTGTAATTTAATTATGTGTGTTTTATTTTAATTAAGTATTTTATATATTTTAGGGGTATCATGGTCATTTTACAATGAACGAGAGTTCAGATAGAAAAACAGACATCACTTTTGAACTCAAGACTGTCGAAAACCTTAGGAAGAGTATAAAAGGAAAAATGACACTGTTCACATGTACGGTATTGTTTACATTACTATTCACATAGACGGATCGATGCGTGGCATTGACCGATGATGTGGCATTGATTGATGAGGTGTCACGATCCTGTTGGACTAAAATTCTTATGTATTATTGATTGGTGACGTGGCAGCATGTTAGTGGACCAAAAATCGCGCGTACGGTACATGCACATACACAGGATTATTTTCAATCAAACCGCGTCACTGTGCAAACCGCGTCACTACTCAAACCACGTGGTCAAACCGTGTTACTATTCAAACTGCGTACTGTTGATTGATGACGTGGCGCAATCCTAAGCATCCGATACATTTTTAATTCGATGGCCATGATTTACTCAATATATCTATAAAAATGGGGCTCTCCCCCCCCTAATTTGGCATCTCTAAATTCATTTTTCAGCTCCATTTTCTGTAATTCATTTTCTTTCTTGTATTTTCCATGTATTTTAATAAATTCCTATTTTACCCCTATTTCAATTATGAGTAGCTAATTTTCTTTCAAGCTTGGGTTGAAGTTAAAGTCTCAACATGTGCCATGGGTTTTATTTGGTAAATTTATTTTCTCTTCCCTTCTAATTATTGTGGGTGTTTTGACTTTTCGTTGACAAATAATAGTAATCTTATCTAGATATTGTCCTAATTTCACCGGCTCCCTAGTAGAAGGTTATATATTTGGCACGATAAGCCCTTAGCACCATATTGATTAGAGTGGGGTTCATAAGGTGTGGATTCCCCCCTCATGATTTAATTGGCACTAATAAGGAATATTTAGCCCATGGTGCATGTTGATGTAGATCCAAATACCCAAGCACTCAATTATAATAGTTTCCACTTTAATTTAATTCCGCCACTCCAATTTAAATTATAAGATAGTCTAAATCACTTTCACCACAAATCCAACCACCCTCATAGAAAATTAATTCTACATATAATTAAAATCCACCTCCTTGTGGGATCGACACTCGTCACTATTGATCTATTCTACATTAGATTCATGCACTTACGAGTTCAATAAAATTTACACAACAATGATAGCCCTAATTATGTGTTTTATCCAATCAGAACGTGCCATGTGGCGCAATCCTGAGCGCCCAAATTGATTTTATCCGATGGCCATGATTTACTCATTGTACCTATAAAAAGGGAACTCTCCGCTAATTCGACGCCCTTGAATTCATTTTTGAGCTCCATTTTCTATAATTCCTTCTCTATCCTGGTTTTTCTGTATATTTTAATAAATTCTCATTTTACCCATAGTTTAATTATGAGTAGCTATTTTTCTTTCAAACTTGGGTTGAAGGTGAAGTCTTAACATGTTCCATGGGCTTTATTTGGTAAATTTACTTTTTCTTCCCTTTTGATTTATGTGGATGTTTTGACATTTCGTCAATAGATAGTAATAATATTGTCTAGATACCGCACTGATATAACTGGCGCCCTAGTACAAGGTTATTACTATTTAGCACGATAAGCCCTTAGCACCATTTTGATTAAAGTGAGGTTCATGACGAGTGGAAATCCCCCTCATGATTTAATTGGCACTAATAAGGAATATTAAGTCCATGGTACATGTTGATGCAGATCCAGATACCCAAGCATTTCGTTTTAATAGATTTCACTTCAATTTATTCCCACCCTTTTAATTTAAATTTTAGGATAATCTAAATCACTTCCACCACAAATCCAATCACCAACTTAGAAAATTAATTCTACACATAATTAAAATCCACGTCCTCGTGGGATCAACACTCGTCACTATTGATCTAATCTATAATAGATTCGCGCACTGTGAGTTCAATAAAATTTGCACAACAATGGGCACTTCGATCTTTTATGGTCAGGCTTTTTACATTCATAGCATATGATTACCTCTTTCTTCTCTTTTTGGTTCTTCAGGTTTCTAAATTTTCTTCGGTCACTAGTTTTCTTGAAAAATTTTCTGAATCTCCTCGCTAGCATAGCCAACTCCTAATTATCCGGCTCATTTTCCCCATCACTCTTATATTTTGAGGCTTTGAGAGCAATGTTTTCTTCTTCTCCTCATTGCTTTTTTCCGCTGCCAAGTCTACCTCATAAGAAATAAGAGAGCCAATTAAATCATCAATAGGTCTCCATTCTTTTGGAAGTGACCTAATGATTTTCTTGACTTTCTTGCTATTTGAAAACGTTTTTCCTAGGGCTCCTAAGGTGTTCGTCCATAAATCGTGTATACATAGAATACACACTTTCATTTTATTCCATTTGGAACAATTCATATTAACGAGTGTATCTACTAATTTTAGACTCTTTAACTTGATTTGTGCCTTCATAAACAACTTCAAGTTTGTTCTAAATTTTATGAGCACTTTCACACCTAGACACTCTATGAAACTCTTTCTTGTCAAGTGCACAAAATAAGGCATTCATAACTTTGGAATTTAAAGAAGTTTTTCTCTTTTCCAATTCATTCCATTCCTGTGAAGGTTTTGGAATATCTTCCTCTACTTCATTCTTAGTCAAAGGCATTAATGGACCATCACACACAACTTCTCAAATTTCATAATCTAAAGCTTACAAATAAATTTTTATCCTAGTTTTCCCATATGGGTAGTCATTATCGTCAAAGAACGGTGGTCTAGTTGTCGACTATCTTTCCCTAAAGGTTGAGTCATTTTGGGTTGCCATGGATCTTTAGCTCTAAAAGGTTAAGTCTAAAAAAGAGCACCTTGCTCTGATACCAAATGAAATACAAGTTATGCAACCCAAGATGGGGGTGAATTGAGATTTTAAAACTTAAGCTAAGTAAACCACACAATAATTCAAACTAATGCCTTAATGGAATCGAAAGCAATAAATTCAATAAATTACAATAATAAAAGAGTAAGGGAAAAGAAAACAAACACAAGGATTTTTACGTGGTTCGGCAATCCCTGTCTACATCCATGCTTCCAAGCACACCAGGCTTGAGGATTTCATTATCCAAGCCTCTCAAGGCTTCAAATGCTTACAATTGACTTCCAAGTTATCAATGGACCTTTACAACAAAAGATTATCTCCAATTTCTTAACCCAAGTATATCCCAACACTTACAACCTGTCAATTTGATTTTACAAAAATGATTACAAAACTTTCTCTCACGCAATGTATTTGAATACAAATGAAAGCCCAATATGTGTGAATAAATGAAATGAATACATAAAGTTTATGCTTTAGATTTGTAGAGAAATACTCAAAATATCAAGCATTGCATCACATTAAATGAGCTTGATTGGAGCCAATTTATAGTTGAAGAAGAAAACTAGCAGTCATTGACTTTTTGGTGATAACTGTCTTGTTTCTTTTGTGAATCTGGTTAGTTGTTTTATGTTACTATTATGTTCAAAAAATTAAATTTTTGCACATTTGATATGTCTCTTTCTGAATCCAGTTAGCCGCTTTCATTCTAGAGAGTTTCTGCTCATAACCGGATTGCTACTTTGTAACATTCGGTTGGCCATTTTGCTATAATGACGGCTACAATGAATTATTTTCTAAAATTATAGTTTTATCCCAAAATTTTTTATAACTACATTATGGCCCAAAACGTTATGAATAGTTTCAAATAGGTCCAATTTCAGAATTTCTAAATAGTACTTATTAAAATCAAAATTTTTTATTTTAGTCCACATCTTGAAAAATAACTGATTTCATAAAAATATTTTCTTGTTATAAAAGCATAATGTGTAATTCTTTGTTTATCCAAAACATGTGGTTTGTTATCATCAAAATCAACATTTTATAGCCATATAGGCTAACACTGGTTACCACCAAGCTTAATGTCTAGTGGATGACATTTATCGTGTAATAAAGTGATATGGCTATATAATTCTGTATTAGCAATCTCTAATGCAATTATTTTCTATCTACATATTTCAACTTCACTATCTAAATGACATTTAACATCATTAAGTTTTCTAATTGTACATGTCATGACTTCATAATGGTTACAATACTGTATGGATGACGGTGATGATGACAACGATGCAGTTATGCACTGTCTAAAGGCTTAATTAAATGGCTAGCATAACAGTTTGATTCTACTAGTGTATTCAATTGCTTCATGAAATATATAAATCCTCTAAAGTGTGGATTGGGATAATCGATTGTTAGGCCAACTATCCTATTCCAGTGTGTATAAATATTTAGTTTTCTACCTTTAATTAATAAGTAAAATGAAATTTTTTTACTATTTACTTGTTCATTAATTTGTCAAAAATAATGCATGAGTGCATTGAGTACTTTTATTTTATCTTGTTAGTCATGACAATTCAACAAATTGTCTAAAATGCATTTCTAACTTCTAATAACTAAAATTTGCTTCTAAAACTCAAAATTGTTCCTGAATGAACTATTTAAGTATTATTGGTCCAAAATTAATAAAAGTGATCCATTCCTACAAAAAAAAATCATCAAGTAATTTGTCTGAAAAAGATATTAGCTAAAATATTATCTTCATCTACTATAAATTCAAACTTTGATTTATATCCTCGTCTTTTTATTACTTCTAACAAGTATATCCATCTTTTACTAATAAAATAATTTTTGTTTTCGAAGTTTTTCTTTTGTACTTTTTTTTTATTAAATTCTATAATGCTATTACAATATGTTCTTATTGTAGAAGTATCATTTTGAATGTATAAATGGACTGAATTTAAAAAAATTATTATTCATAAATTGCTAATTCTGTGCTTGATTTTTCTAGCTTGTGTCTATAAATTTTTCATAAGTATACGTTGTTATTTCTTTTTTTCCTTTGGATTGTATTATAAGGTTTTTATAATAATAATCATGTTCATCCTATACTATACGCATAAGTTCATATTTCTAACTATTCTTTTAAACTTTTGTATTAATTTTAGGACAATTATCCACCTACCACTTGTTTTTTAGTGTTTTTTAAAAAATACACATTTTTTTCCTTTTTACTGAAGTCCATTTGAAGTGTATTATTGCTCTGTTTCCATCATAACCTTGTTAGAATATAGCTAGCATCAAAGAGTTAAAATTGTCAGTTAAACTAAACACAAGAAAACGATGATGTATTCCCCTGACCAAAACAACCACCAAAAATTGGTGCTGTTGGCGTTGATGATACCCTTAATACCTAAATCAAACAAAAAAAAAAGAGATAAAAACATAAAATAAACCTAAATCAAAATTTCAAAGTCCCAATATCCAAATCAAGATTTTAGGGGACAAAAGTAATGGAGATTGTGAAAAACATGACTTTAGAGGCCTCATTTGGAAGAGAATAAAGCTGAGGACTGCTTGTAAAGCTAATGACAAGAAGCATCTCCTCTGAGTCTTGCACAACAAGGCTGTCTAAAGGGCATGTTTTGAGCAACCAACTTCGAGAACTTCAGTGTTTAATGCTGATAAAGGTGGAAAGGAAGACGATGGAGGTAGGCAGGCTAAGGGACAAAATTACTAAAAAATTGGACAAACCTTGAAGATAGATATTTTTGGGGAAGTGCATGCAATAGCAGCCGCAGACGATTTAGGTGGGAAGGAAAAGGTGTTTTAGGGTTGTTGATATTTTCTATCTAATTTGTTGCCAAAAAAATTGTTATCTAAGTTATTTATTATTTGATAGTTATTTATTTATATGTAACTTCTATTTAAGGGTGGCAATCTAAATCAACATTGAGTTGTTTAATTGGATTTGATGCAAATTAAATGAGTTTGCATTCGAAAAAAATGATTCGTTTAATAGATAGGTGAATTGGATTCAATTCGCTAATTAAACGAATCAAATCCAAGTTTAAAGAAATTGATTCCTTTATTCATTCAGAACTCATTTAATAAATGGGTCATAAACAAATTAAAATCGATCCATTTGTTAAATGAATTCATTTAATTAAATTAGTTTTTTTTTATCCTTGAACATGTGTGAAAGAATTTTAGAGTTTAAAGGATGGTATAGTAATTATTAATGATAATAAGTTTGTATTTTGTAAGATGTTAAATTTTGGTCTTTTTGTATTTTATTTTGCTTAGTTTTTATTTATTAATTATATTTTTGTAAACAAATTCATAGTCAATTCAATTTGTTATGTATTTGTTATAGGATAAACAAATGGTAAACGAATCTAAATTTAATTCGATTCATTTATTAACGACTGAACAAATTAAACAAATCAAACTGAATATTCATTTAATAAACGAATTGAATCGGAATCCTGAGATTTCAATTCATTTAGTAAATGAATCGAATACAAATAAGAAGAATTTTGTCCTAATTTGTTTAATATTTGATTTGAATTTGATTCATTTATATGCTTTGCCACCTTACTTCTATTATTTAATTGAGTGATCATATAACTACAAACTATTGTACAAACTTATCTTGTACAAACTTATTTGGCATTAAATCATTGGTTGAATGAAAATACAAAATAATAAAAATAGATCATGTGGGCCAAGAGATATTTAATTCAACCAATTTTATCATGTCACATCAGTTTGTACAAAATAAATTTATATAAGAGTTTGTGGCTATATTATTACTCTATTTAATTTACTCATTATTTATTTTTAAGATTTTTATTTGATAATTATTTATTATTTAAATATTTTTTTTGTGACCAACCCTTATTTGAATTTGATTGAGCTTATTTATAGTTAGAGCTGAAAAATAGCTAATGTTGACTTTCTACCCGAAATCGGATCACAGTTAACAGTTATCGATTAACCATTTTCACTAGTCCAAGTGACCGTTGTGCTGAATTTCAAATAAACGGCTGACCGTTTGCCACTATCAATTTGTCGTTAATTTCCAGACACTTGCAAAACAAATTTCTGCAATCAGTTCTTACTAAACAGTTGAAGGTTAGCATGGAATGACATTCTGGAAATTATCAGTTAGTCGTTTGAAGTTAATGGTTCGTCATTTAATTCCAGTAACCTGCAAAACTCATTTGCCTTATCCGTTTTTGCTAACCAGTTCAAGCCTAATGATTCATCATTCTTTGGAAATTATCGGTTCACAGTTTCAAAGTTAACGGTTCACAGTTTACTTCTAGAATCAAAGTTTTAACCAAATTTCGCAGGAAAAGATTTTCCGATGAAAGTTAACGATTATTCGTATTTCATGAACACATTTAGAAAGATTATACGACTTTTGAGAAATTGTTTATTAATGAAAACTCCAACATTTTAATCAAAAACATTTAAAGTTTGTTATCATCAAAATCAATGTAATGAACATCTACATGTTAACATTCTCCCCCTTTTTAATGATGACAAACTCTTTCAATATTTTACTCCCCCTAAATGTATGACCAATTACATTTTTAACCACAAATAAATTTTTAACCAATATGAATTTTTTCAAAAACATATCATTCAAAACATATTATTGAAAAATTTTCAAGATACAAAATGCCGGACATATCATATTTATCTCCCCCTTCACCATAAAAAAGAAATGGCAGAAAAGGATAATTGGAACATGATTAGTAAAACAAAAATAGCAAGATGAAGATATTACCCATTTTATGCGAGCAAAAATTTCGGCAAAAAATCCCCTTAAAAATGAACATATCCTCAAATACAAAATATAGTTAAAACATTTCCATATAAGCTTAAACAATTTGCACAAACTAACAACTCCCGCAATTCATCAATCCACACACACATACATATCCATCATCAAAATCATCAAGAAAGAGTTATGCAATCCAAACAAAAATATATATGTCAAAACACACATATAAACATAACATGAAATGTATGTGCAAAAAACAAGGTCAAAAACTAAGAGGGAGGTTGCGAAGATGAACTGCCAGGGTCATATCCAAAATAGCGAAGGAGGGTGCACTGTCCAGTAATGAGTTCGAGCTATTGGTCTATACACTGCTCCTGAGAGGTCTGAAATTTAGATTGGAGTTGCTGCTGTTGCATGGAGAGGATATCCATTTTGTCGAGGATCTGCTGCTGCTACTCAGAAAGTCTACGAACATCATCAACCAATTGCTGCAGAGTGTCCGAAACTGGTGGCTGCAAAGGAGCTAGAGGCTACTCGGGAGCTAGAGGATGATTAGTATCCATCTCACGCTCTTCAGTACTGGCATCAGCTGGAGGTTGGGGTACATATCGATGACTAGGAGCACAAATATCACTAGTAAGATCCCGACACCGATAAATGTTTTGAACACCCTCACAATGAGCAAAGCTATCAAGTGACAGAGCTTTCCTCGATGTATAAATGATATGTCCAACATTCGAAATTCCTAGTGGTTATTTAAGTCCTCAACATCAAATTCAATAGGAACACCCCCAATATGAGTAACTATCTTATCTAATCGAGTTGTAGAAATTTTCATGTTCAAATAGAAAACATGGACTAGATTAGGATATACTCTATCATCAAAATCTATAGACGACTCCCAAGGTAGTAGCATATTCCTAACACTTTTACCACAAACAATCATCTCTCTAAAGTCTTATATATCCACAAAATAAGAGTCAAGTACCTTCCGCCCCACAAAGCGGTCCTCGAAGTGCTTGGCCAATGAGGCTGTGGGGAAATGAATCCTTTCGAATTCAAAGGTTTCTCATGGAGGTATAAGAGTCCTACTGGGAGCAGCTTTTTGCTTCCGAGTTCGACGAGACGAGTCAGCCATAGATACGCTGAAGGAAATGGCGAAAATTTGAAAAAGGATGAAAATGGAGGAAATAGAATCGATTTAAGAGTTAAGAGAGAGTAGAGAAAATGATTTAGAGGTTCAATTTGGCCAAAAGAGGACAAAAAGTTGGCCAAAATCAAAGAAACCTATTTAGGTTTTGATTTGAGAAATTTGAATTTGGGGCTTGATTTGATGTTTTGAATTAGTAAAAGTGGTCTAATGAAGATTAGAAATCATTCTAACGGAGTGATTTGGCAAGAAAATGCAAGAAAAATGATGGATTGGAGTGAGAAAGATCTTCAGTTTCACGTCAATGGAGAAAACGGTGAGAGGGTACTGAAGATGAAGAAGAAAACTTGAGAACAATTTATATCGCATGAAAACGGTGAGCCAATAAATTCCAGAGACCACTTAATCAAAAATTATTAACGGGTAGTCATTAATGGTAAAGGAGTAAATTCCAGTGAGCTCTCTGTTTTTAATCGGTTTACCGTTTTTAACAAACAGTTTGCCAGTAATTTAAAGATATCATATCATAGTTTCTGAATTTAAACAGTACAACATTTATGGAGAAACGGTTATTCATTTATTTTATCTACAGTTTTGCACATTTGTTTTCATTTTTGGACAATAAATAATACATTCTAAGATCATTTCATTGATCTAAAATGTTTTAAGGGCCAATTTAATGCATGATTCATGAACTCACATGTATTCAAACAATCAATTTATATAAGCATACAAAAAAAAAACTAATAGTTCAAACACATCACTTATATAATATGCTCAAACACTTCATGGATATCAAAGATCATCAAGTAATCAATTTAAAAATACTCAATAACATGAGTAGAGATGCTAATGTGAAAATTTCATCATCCCAAGTTCATGCCGAATTTTTGAAAATTGATCTTTGCAAAGAGGTTTTGTAAAAATATCGGCAAGTTGTTTTTCCGTGGAAATAAACTTTAATGCAATATCTCCCTTTTGAACATGATTTCTCAAGAAATGATTTCTAACTTCTATATGCTTGGTTCTAGAGTGTTGAATGAGATTTTTTGAAAGATTTATAGCACTAGTGTTATCACACTTAATAGGAATTTGTTCAAGATTAATGCCATAGTCTTCAAGTGTTTATTTCATCCAAAGAGCTTGTGCACAACAACTACATGCGGCAATATATTCAGCCTTAGTGGTTGGGAGTGCAATCGAATTTTGTTTCTTATTAAATCACAAAACAAGTTAATGACCTAGAAAATGGCAAGTTCCACTAGTGCTTTTCCTATCAACTTTGTAACCGACAAAATTTGCATCCGAATAACAAGTTAAATCTATATGGGTTCCTCTAGGATACCAAAGGCATCTATGGTTCCACTCAAATAACGGAAATTTCTTTTTACAACAACTAAATGAGATTCCCTGGGACATGATTGAAATCTTGTACAAACATACACTAAATATGATATCGGATCTACTTGCGGTTAAGTAAAGTAAAGAGTCGATCATACCTCGATACATTTTGATATCAACTTCGTTGCCTTTTTCATCTTTGTCAAGTTTAGTTGTTGTGTTCATTTGAGTGCTTTTGGTCTTTGAGTCATCAATGCCAAATCTCTTGAGTAGGTCTTTCACATACTTGGCTTGATTTATAAAAATTCCTTCCTACTTTTTTTCTTCTCCTCATGCCCTTTTTCTGTTGCCAAGTCTTCTTTATATGAAATGAGATGACCAATTAAATCATCAATAGGTAATGTATTTAAATTTTTTACTTCTTCAATGGCAGTCCTCTTAGGTCTCCATTCTTTTGGAAGTGACCTAATGATTTTCTTCACTTTCTCGTTATTCGAAAAAGCCTTTCCTAGGGTGTTGACTATGTCTGTAAATCATGTATACATAGAATACACACACTCTACAATTCGTATTAACGAGTATATCTACTGATTTTAGACTTTTTAACTTGATTTGTCCCTTCATAGACAACCTCAAGTTTATTCCATATTTCTTGAGCACTCTCACAACTAGATACTCTCTGAAATTCTTTCTTATCAAGAGTGCAAAACAAAGCATTCATTGCCGTGGAGTTTAAAGACATCTTTTTCTTTTCTAATTCACTCCATTGACTTGAAGGTTTTGGAATATCATCTTTTACTTCATTTTTAGTCATAGGCATTAATGGATCATTACAAACAACTTCCTCAATTTTGCAATCTAAGGCATGCAAGTAAATTCTCATCCTAGTTTTTCAATATGGGTAGTCATTACCGTCAAAGAATGGTGGTCTAATTGTGGATTGTCCTTCCCTAAAGGTTGAGTCACTATAGGTTGCCATGAATCTTTAACTCTAGACGGTTAAGTCTAAACAAGAGCACCTTGCTCTGATACCAAATGAAATACTAACTAGGCAACCCAAGAGGGGGGGTGAATTGAGATTTTAAAAATTAAGCTAAGCAAACCACACAACAGTTTAATCTATTGCCTTAATCAAATTGAAAATAATAAATTCAATCATGCACAATATTAAAAGAGCAAGGGAAGAGAAAACAAACACAATGATTTTTACGTGGTTCGGCAAACCCCGCCTACGTCCACGCCTCCAAGCTCACCGGGCTTGAGGATTTCACTAAGCTAGCCTCCCAAGGCTTCAAACGCTTACAATTGATTTCCAAGGTGTCAATGGACCTTTACAACAAGAGATTATCCCCAATCTCTTAACCTAAGTGTATCCCAACACTTACAATCTTTTAACTTGATTTTATAAAAAGATTACAAATGAATCTCTCTTACACAATGTGTTTGATCACAAGTGAAAGCTCAATGTGTGAATGAATGAAATGAATACAAGGATTTAAAGCTCAATGAAAGTTGTATTCTCAATATTTTGCTCAATGATGATCGTTGGAATTCTTCTTGTTTGAATTGGATTGAGCTTATTTATAGTTGCAGCTAAAAAACTAGCCATTATAGATTGTCTGCTCGAAAACGGTTCGTCGTTAACCATTAACGGTTAACCGTTTAGGCTGGTCAAAGTTACCGTTGGACCAATTTTTAAATAAACGGTTTACAGTTTAGGATTACCCTTTCGCCGTTAAATTGTAGAAACTTGCAAAATAAATTTGGTTTAACCGTTCTTACTAAACGGTTCAAGGTTAGCAATCTGAAAATAATCGGTTAACCGTTTTCAGTAAACGATTCACCGTTATGTTCCAGAATCATCATTTTAACAATACTATGCAGAACATGCTTTCTGAAAATTATCGGTTAGCCGTTTGCTACAGTGAAATTATTTTCTAAATTTATAGTTTGACCCCAAAACTTTATAAAACTATATTATGGCCCAAAACGTCATGAAAGTTTACAAATAGGTCCAATTTCAGAATTTCTAAATAATGGTTTGTTAATCTCAAAACTTTCTGAAATTATGATATAGCCCAAAATACTATGACACTTTTCAAATAAGTCCTTCTCCAAATTTTCAAGCAATACTTGTTGATTTCAAAGTTTTCAAAACTCTTTCAATTAAATCATAAACTTGAAAAACAACCAATGTCATAAAATCGTTTTTCCATTAAGTATAAAAAATTTATGAAAATAATGATTTATTTAAAAAGAATAAAAATAATCAATTTCATAAAATCATTTTTCCATTAAATATAAAACCTTTATAATGTAAAAATAATGATTTATTTAAAATGTATAAAAAATAATTTGAGTTTAAAAGATTTATCATTCTTAATCTTGTTTGTTATCATCAAAATCACATTATGAAAACATGTATGTTAACAGTGGACTGTTCTTTCCTAAAGGTATAGTCATTTTGGATGAGTGTATGCAATAGTGGCTACAGACGATTTAGGTGGGAAGAAAAAGGTGTTTTAGGGTTATTGATATTTGCTATCTAATTTGTTGCCAAAAAAATTGTTATCCAAGTTATTTATTATTTGATAGTTATCTACTTTATATGCAACTTCTATTTAGAGGTGGCAATCTAGGTCAACATTGAGTTATTCAATTCAATTTGATGCGAATTAAATGGGTTCGTATTTGAAAAAAAATAATTCATGTTTAGGGGAAAAATAGGAAAGGTAGTAAAATGCCACGTGTCGATGAACGGAATAACTCCAGCACAGTCTGAGGTACCCAGCATGATTCGAGGTACTCCGCACAATTCGAGGTACCCAGCATGATTCCAGGTACCCCACACAATTAGAGGTACCCCACATAGATTGGGGTATCCCATGTAACTGGAGGTACCCGGCAGATCGGATGCAAGAAAACCCTCCGAAAAAGTCTGCCATGAGAAACTTCTCCACCTCTTAAAAGATAATATTCGATTTTGTCAGAATTAGGAATAAAAAACGTCGTGCTAAAAGGGAGGGGACAACCACCTGCCACCTCTGCCAAAAGTGAAAGACATTATCCCAAGGACAGTGGTCCTCAGCCACCTACCCGATAGCTACTGCAGAGGTACCCTGGATCACTCTCCAGCATGCACCACGTTTTCAAAGGATGAGATACGCCGCGAACATGTGCATAATGATCCAAAAATCATAATAAGGTAAAAAGACATTAGCCAAAAAGGATACGCCACGTGGCAGTTGAGGTACTCCATATATAAAAGTGCCTAGGTTTCATTCTCCATCAGACTCTCTTTCACTCACACTCTACAAAATAAGTTTTCTTCAACCTTAGAGGGCTGGCAAGCTCTTTTTACCATTAAAAAGCTTGAGTTTGCTAACTTGAGCATCGAAGTGTAAACGCCGGGGTACCCCGGCTTCACCTCTAACCTCTATTTCACTGTTTTGCAAGCGCAAAACTCATTTGGAAGGACTATTTTCTTGGTTCTGACCTTTCTTCATTGTTGTCACTCCCTCTTCCCTTCTCATCTCCTCGAATTTCAGATACACCGCACATAACAAACCGATGAGGTACCACGTCTCCCCTAAAAATATAAATTCATTGTTCTAGATAAGTTTACCTTTTCTTACCCCCAAAATCTATCAAAAACAATTGGCGCCGTCTATGGGGAAGCGAACAAAAAGCCTCCACCATGGTTACCAAACTAGTTATTGTGTGTACTCCAATACATGGCACCCAATGTACCTCCCGAAGGTTTAATGACGGATCCTATAAGGATGGGAGATGACAGCAATGGTGAAGGTAGTAAGCCCGTAAGAAGGGTAGCCCGTCTCAGCAAGGGCAAGGGTATCAAGCAATCAATAGGTATTTTTCAAGATGAGGAACTTATCTCTCACAAGCGTTTCGAGCATCTTGCCCATGCAATACTTAGGGTGGTTGGATCTTGGGCACCCGAAATTTCATTTTTACCAGTGATGCTAGATGCTCCACCTCAAACGGACCAACAAGCTTTGGTAAGAAAAGAGGTACCCGAGGCCAGCAAGCCAAAACATAGGCCTTCGTGTACCCGTTCTAAGTTTCAAACCGTGGGCTCCCGAGACGAGCGTTCCACTGCCACTTGCAATTCTCGCAGCAGCCAGAATACGAGACATGTAAAACGTGCCCACGAGGATCTCTGTGAAAAGTTAAACGCCAAAAATGCTTCTCAAATGGCGGCGACATCATCAAGTACCCCTTGAACTTGTGGAAAAAATGGAGAACTTGGAAGCCCAAGTGAAGCTCCTTTCCAAGAAGAAAAACATCACAAGTGCTCCAACACCAATGACCTACCAATTGCCATTCACTATGAAGATTCGGACGGCAGCTCTTCCTGAAGCGTTCACCATGCCTCAGATACCCCAGTACTCGAGTTCCACTGATCCCTCAGAGCATGCTGAGATATATCGTGACCAAATGCTTATCAAGGGTGTAGATGAGAACATCATGTATAGGATATTTACACACACACTCACAGGCCCCGCGAAGTCATGATTTCGGTCTTTGAAAGCGGGTAGCGTATCTTCTCTACACCAATTGTTATTCGAATTTACTAAGAGTTTTCTTATGTTTCCACTCAAGATAGGGCAGCCTCCAAACTTGCCTTTATCAAGCAAGGAGAAGCCGAACCTTTAGCGGAGTATGTAAGCTGTTTCCACCAAGAGGTGTTGTGAACAGGAGCATTTGGAAACAAACACACACTGACCCATTTTGAGAAAACTTTACGGTTGGGCAAGTTATGGCATTCTTTCCAAAATAAGTGCCCACTTTCGTATGGGGAAGCCCATTCCCTAGCATTGCAGCAGGTGGAGATGGATGAGAAATGCCAATTTAAGCACCAAGAAGATAAGGTCGATGTTACAAAGAACAATGAGAAGCCCAAGAAGACGGAGGCCCCAATACCGCGGGTACCCCAAACACAGAGCCCTTAACGGGCTGCCCCGTGGGAACGAGGGTATAACACTCAGGGTATCTCAAGGGTACCCCAACCTCTAAGATCGCCACCACCAGAGCTACGAGAGCCACCACCGAGGCCTCGGCACGAATCTTACCATCCGTTGAATCGTTCCCCAAAGCAAATTTTCTACCAGATTCGAGATAATGGCCTCCTCCGTCCTTCTAAGCCAATGAAGAAGTAGCCTAACATAAAGCGTAGCCTAAAGTATTGTGAGTTCCATGAGGACTTCAGTCATAGCACAACCGAGTGTTTTAGCTTGCGTGAGGAGATTGAATCTTTTATTCTTAGTAGGTACCTCAAAGAATTTGTTGCCGGCATGAGAGAGGCTCGGAAATCTATAGAGCAAGATAATGGCAAGCGGGTAGTTAATGGCAGCCGTGAATGAAAGGTGCCCCCAGGACATAAGAAAGGTTGTTTGTTCAGATGATCACGGGCAGACCGACCCTAACTGGCCAATCTGGGAGAGCCATCAAAAGCTATGGTAAATAATTGTCGTTAACCACCAATATTGGCAAAGAAGTCAACTTTAATGGACTGGGTACACAAAAGGTACCCCACCATCCCCCGCCTATTCTTTTCACAGAAGAAGATGCTGAGGGTATCTTGTACCCCCATGACGATGCCTTAGTAATTACGTTGAAGGTTGCTACCGATAGGGTAGCAAGACCTCTTGTGGATACCGACAGCTCCGTCGATATCATTTTCAAAGCGCCTTGGATCAGCTATTGATTGACTCGCCGAAGATCACCCTATATGCTACGCCTCTTATTGGGTTCGCCGGAGATATGGTTATCCCAAAGGGCATCATTACGCTGCCCGTCTCACTTGGTAAGGTACCCCATCGTGTTGTTTATATGATTGATTTTCTTATTGTGGATCACTCAGGTGCCTACAAAATTATATTGGGTAGGCCACTCTTAGTAGCAACTAAAGCGGTGGTATCCATGCACTACCTCGCCATGAAAGTCCCAGCCGCCCAAGAAGTTACACCATTAAAGGGGATCAGCAATTAGCTCGTGGGTATTACTCTGTGGTCTCCAATGTCACATACCAAATAGCTTTCGATCCGCCAATTGTTCTATAAATTTTATTGAACTAGTAAGTGCACGAATCTATTGTAAAATAGATCAATGGTGACGAGTGTCGATCCCACAAGGAGGTAGATTTTAATTGTGTGTAAAATTAATTTTTCTAAACGGGTGGTTGGATTTATGGTGGAAGTGATTTAAATTATCCTAAAATTTGAATTAAAATGGCGAGAATAAATTAAAGAGAAAACTATTATGATTGAAGTGCTTGGGTATCTACATCCGCATCAACATGCACCATGGGCTAAATATTCCTTATTAGTGCCAATTAAATCATGAGGGGGGAATCCACACCTCATGAACCACACTCTAATCAATATGGTGCTAAGGGCATATCGTGCCAAATAATAATAACCTTGTACTAGGGAGCCGGGAAAACTAGGGCGGTATCTAGACAAGATTATTACTATTTGTCAACGAAAACTCAAAACATCTACAAAAATTAGAGGGGAAGAGAAAATAAATTTACCAAATAAAGCCCATGACACATGTCGAGACTTCACCTTCAACCCAAGCTCGAAAGAAAATTACCTACTCATAATTGAAGTAGGGGCAAAATGAAAATTTATTAAAATACGTAGAAAATACAAGATGGAGAAGGAATTACAGAAAATGGAGCCCAAAAATGGATTAAGAGATGCCAAATTAGGGGGGGAGAGCCCCTTTTTTATAGATACATTGAGTAAATCATGACCATCGAATCAAAAACATTTCAGACGCTCAAGATTGCGCCACGTCATCAATCTTGTGTATATACATGTACCGTACGCGCGATATTTTGTCCACTAACATGCTGCCAAGTCACCGATCAACAATACATAAGAATTTTAGTCCAACAGGATCGTGACACCTCATCAGTCGATGCCACATCATCGATCAATGTCACATCATTGATCTGTTTATGTGAACAGTGTCGTGAACAGTGTCGCATACACTACCGTACACATGAATAGTGCCATTTTTCCTTTTATACTCTTCTTAAGGTTTTCGACCGTCCCGAGTTCAAAAGTGATGTCCGTTTTACCATCTGATCTCTCGTTCATTGTGAAATGACTATAATGCCCCTAAAATACATAAAATACTTAATTAAAATAAAACACACATAATTAAATCACAAGAAGCTTAAATACATAAAAGTAAGGGTGCTAGTAAAACTTGAAGTGTAAAATGACGATTTTTTCCTTTATAAATATACATTTTCTAACACTTAACACAGCCCCCAACCAGCTTATTGCTAGTCCCTAGCAAATAAAGCGAAAACAAAATTCAAATCCAATTTGTTTTTTTTAAAACACTCGTGTTTATTCAATCAGACTAATGATAGCAATCAAATAAAATTATAATCATTATCTCCAGTCTAAAGAAATATCACACCCACATCAACCATCCACATGAATCAGCCCAATAGACTTTGTCACAGCTACTTTCACGAATGACATGTTAAACCCCAAAATCTCACTAGAAATAGTGACACTCTCACAAAGAAATTAACCCCAATAAAAATAGTCATTCCAATGAAATGGTAATTGAGAGAAAATAATAAAGATGTGATATCACACGCTCTTACCAAGATGAAAGAAATATGCCCTCAGCTTAGAAATAATAAGATCTCAAATTAAACAAAAATGCTAGTTAACCCAATTTATTTATTTATTTATTTTATATTTTTTTTATGCACCACTACATCTTTTTAGCCCATATAATTAGCTTCTACTTCAGACTATAGTTTCCTAAAATCAAGAAGGACTTTTCTTAGGACGTAACGTAGGCTAGGGACATGGTCAACAAAGGAGGGGAAATAAGGAAAACAAAGTTTATGTTTGAGAAAAATGTAGAGATTTGTTTTTTCGAAGTTGTAAGGTGGATCTCACCTATTATTGTTATTTTTTTAAACAATAATTTTTTTTTGTTTTTTTTTATTTTTGTTAGGCACAACTTCACTGAACAAAATAATTATTTATATTTTTTCTCAAACATAAATAAGTGATGGAACTTGGAAGATATTGGGTAATACTCCAAATCGAAGTGGGTCAAGATGATAAGTTTGACAAAGAAAAGGTTTTTTTTTTTTGTTTTAGAAAGGCTCAAAAGGGTTACTTATGGATATTTCATAAAAAAGATGGCTAGAAAGGCTCAAACGGATCAAAGATGGCATTTCCATTGTCTTTTAGGGCTCTAAATAATCTTTCATATCTACTAGTTAGATGGGCCTCCAGATGTAACAACACACTTCTTTTTTTATTAATTTCACAATTTTTTTTAAGGGTTAACTCAATAGAAATCTAGAGATCTTGTATAAAATAATAAACTGCTAAGTTATATGAAGAATGAGCAAAAGAGTTACTCTCTAAGAAAAATGATAGGCTCAAAAACTTACTTGGCACTTATTATGACATGTTCATTCCTTCAAGCAACTCATATTTGTCTCCGACATTAACATGTAGAGTAGCTAACATGGCGTAACATCACTTAAGACCAAAGATAATACAAATACTAAAATTTGAAATTCATCACGTCATCCAATGCTAAAACAAATCACACAAATTATTATTATTTTTTTTTGTTCAAACAACATTTTACCCCCCAACCTATTCTAAATATGAAAGGAAAATATGCATGCAGAGATATGAAAATGATAAAGAAAAACTAATTAGAAAAGTTATACTTAAAATGATAGAAGAAGAAAATTATTTTTTTTTTAAACTAAGAAGATGCATTTCTCGAGGCACTACACTCCATATTCAGTCATTTTTTACTCAAAAATTTGAAAGTGTAAATTTATAAGGGAGAAATTATGGGGGAGAGCCCCCTTTTTATAGATACATTTAGTAAATCATAGCCATCGGATCAAAAACATTTCGGACAGTGAGGATTGCGCCACGTCATCAGTCAACAGTATACGGTTTCACCACGCAGTTTGAATAGTGACGCGGTTTAGTTGAAAATAATCATGTGTATATACATGTACCGTACGCGTGATTTTTGGTCCACTAACATGCTGCCACATCACCGATCAACAGTACATAAAAATTTTAGACCAACAGGATCGTGACACCTCATCCGTCAATGCCACATCATCGGGCAATGCCACATCATCGATCCGTCTATGTGAACAGTGTCGTGAACAGTAACGAATACAGTACCGTGCATGTGAATATTACCGTACATGTGAATAATGCCATTTTTCCTTTTATGCTCTTCTTAAGATTTTCGACCGTCCCGAGCTCAAAAGTAATTTCTGTTTTGCCGTCTGATCTCTCGTTCATTGTGAAATGACTATAATGCCCCTAAAATACATAAAATACTTACTTAAAATAAAGCACACATAATTAAATCACAAGAAGCTTAAATACATAAAAGTAAGCGTGTTAGTAAAACTTGAAATGTAAACTGACGATTTTCTCCTTTATAAATATACATTTTTTAACACTCAACACACCCCCCAACAAGCTTATTGCTAGTCCCTAGCAAATAAAGCGAAAACAAAATTCAAATTCTAAATTATTTTTTTTAAACACTCGTGTTTATTCAATCAGACTAATGATAGCAATCAAATAAAAGTATAAGTATTATCTCCAATCTAAAGAAATATCACACCCACATCAACCATTAAAATGAATCAGCCCAGTAGACTTTGTCACATCTACTTTCACGAATGACATGTTAAACCCCAAAATCACACTGGAAATAGTGACACTCTCACAAAGAAATTAACCCTAATAAAAATAGTCACTCCAATGAAATGGTAATTGAGAGAAAATAATAACGAAGTGATATCACACGCTCTCACCAAGATAAAAAAAATATGCCCTCAGCTTAGAAATAATATGATCTCAAGTCAAATAAAAATGCTAGTAAACCCAATTTATTTATTTATTTATTTTATATAATTTTTTTATGCACCACTACATCGTTTTAGCCCATATAATTAGCTTCTACTTCAGACTATAGTTCCCTAAAATCAAAAAGGACTTTTATTACGACGTAGCGTAGGCTAGAGACATGGCTAACAAAGGAGCGGAAATAAGGAAAACAAAGTGTATGTTTGAGAAAAATGTAGAGATTTTTTTTTTGAAAGTTGCAAGGTGGATCTCACCTATTATTGTTATTTTTTTAAACAACAATTTTTTTTTTGGTTAGCCACAATTTCACTGAACAAAATAATTATTTACATTTTTTCTCAAACATAAATAGGTGATGAAACTTATAAGATATTGGGTAATACTCTAAATCGGAGTGGGTCAAGATGATAAGTTTGACAAAGAAAATGTTTTTTTTTTGTTTTAAAAAGGCTCAAAAGGGTTACCTATGGATATTTCATAAAATGGATGGCTAGAAAAGCTCAAACGGATCAAAGATGGAATTTCCATCGTCTTTTAAGGCTCTAAACAATCGTTCATATCTACTAGTTAGATGAGCCTCCAGATGTAGCAACACAATTCTTTTTTTTTAATTTCACAATTTTTTTTAAGGGTTAACTCAATAGAAATCTAGAGATCGTGTATAAAATAATAAACTGCTAAGTTATATGAAGAATGAGCAAAAGAGTTGCTCTCTAAGAAAAATAATAGGCTAAAAAATTTACTTGGTACTTATTATGACATGTTCATTCCTTCAAGCAACTCATATTTGTCTCTGACATTAACATGTAGAGTAGCTAACATGGCGTAACGTCACTTAAGACCAAAAATAATACAAATACTAAAATTTGAAATTCATCACGTCATCCAATGCTAAAACAAATCACACAAATTATTATTATTATTATTATTTTGTTCAAACAACATTTTACCCCCCAACCTATTCTAAAAATGAAAGTAAAATATGCATGCAGAGGTGTGAAAATGATGAAGAAAAACTAATTAGAAAAGTTACACTTAAAATGATAGAAGAAGAAAATTGTTTTTTTTTTTAACGAAGAAGATGCATTTCTAGAGGCACTACACTCTATATTACGCCATTTTCGACTAAAAAATTTGATAGTGTATATTTATAATGGAGAAATTAGGGGGGGAGAGCCCCATTTTTATAGATACATTGAGTAAATCATGGTCATCGGATCAAAAATATTTCAGGCAGTCAGGATTACGCCACGTCATCAGTCAACAGTACGCGGTTTGAATAGTGACGTGGTTTGAACAGTGACGCGGTTTGGTTGAAAATAATCCTGTGTATATACATGTACCGTACGCGTGATTTTTGGTCAACTAATATGCTACCACGTCACCGATCAACGGTACATAAGAATTTTAGTCCAACAGGATTGTGACACCTCATCAGTCAATGCCACATCATCAGGCAATGCCACATCATTGATCCGTCTATGTGAACAGTGTCGTGAACAGTAACGTATACAGTACCGTATATGTGAATAGTGCCATTTTTTCCTTTTATGCTCTTCTTAAGGTTTTCGACAATCCCGAGTTCAAAAGTGATGTCCGTTTTGCCGTCCGATCTCTCGTTCATTGTGAAATAACTATAATGCCCCTAAAATATATAAAATACTTAATTAAAATAAAGCACACATAATTAAATAACAAGAAACTTAAATACATAAAAGTAAGCGTAAAATGACGATTTTCTCCTTTATAAATATACATTTTCTAACACTCAACACCCTCCTCAACAAGCCTATTGCTAGTCCCTAGCAAATAAAGCGAAAACAAAATTCAAATCCAAATTGTTTTTTTTTTTAAACACTCGTGTTTATTCAATTAGACTAACAATAGAAATAAAAAAAAGTATAAGCATTATCTCCAGTCTAAAGAAATATCACACCCACATCAACCATCCACATGAATCAGCCCAATAGACTTTATCACAGCTACTTTCATGAATGACATGTTAAACCCTAAAATCTCACTGGAAATAGTGACACTCTCACAAAGAAATTAACTCCAATACAAATAGTCACTCCAATGAAATGGTAATTGAGGGAAAATAATAAAGAAGTGATATCACACGCTCTCACCAAGATGAAAGAAATATGCCATCAGCTTAGAAATAATACGATCTCAAGTCAAATAAAAATCCTAGTGAACCCAATTTATTTTATTTTTTTAAAATTTTTTTATGCACCACTACATCTTTTTAGCCCATATAATTAGCTTCTACTTCAGACTATAGTTCCCTAAAATTAAGGACTTTTATTACGACGTAACGTAGGCTAGAGACATGGCTAACAAAGGAGGGGAAATAAGGAAAACAAAGTGTATATTTGAGAAAAATGTAGAGATTTTTTTTTTATAGAAGTTACAAGGTGGATCTAACCTATTATTGTTATTTTTTTTAAACAACAATTTTTTTTGTTTTTGTTAGGCACAACTTCACTGAACAAAATAAACTGCTAAGCTATATGAAGAATGGGCAAAAGAGTTATTCTCCAAGAAAAATGATAGGCTCAAAAACTTACTTCGTACTTATTATGACATGTTCATTCCTTCAAGCAACCCGAATTTGTCTCCGACATTAACATTTAGAGTAGCTAACATTGCGTAACGCCACTTAAGACCAAATGTAATACAAATACTAAAATTTGAAATTCATCATGTCATCCAATATTAAAACAAGTCACACAAATTATTATTATTATTATTTGTTCAAACAATATTCTACCCCCAACCTATTCTAAACATGAAAGGAAAATATGCATGCAGAGATGTGAAAATGATGAAGAAAAACTAATTAGAAAAGTTACACTTAAAATGATAGAAGAAGAAAATGGTTTTTTTTTTAACGAAGAAGATGCATTTCTAGAGGTACTACACTCCATATTCAGCCATCTTCCACTCAAAAATTTGAAAGTGTATATTTATAAAGGTGAAATTAGGGGGGGTGAGCCCCCTTTTTATAGATACATTGAGTAAATCATGGTCATCAGATAAAAAATATTTCAGACGCTCAGGATTGCCCACGTCATCAGTTAAAAGTACGCAGTTTGACCACGCGGTTTGAACAGTCATGCTGTTTGGTTGAAAATAATCATGTGTATATACATGTACCATACGCGCGATTTCTTGTCCACTAACATGCTGCCATGTCAACGATCAACAGTACATCAAAATTTTAGTCCAACAGGATTGTGACATCTCATCAGTGAATGCCACATCATCGATCTGTCTATGTGAACAGTGTCATGAACAGTAACATATATAGTACCGTACATGCGAATACTATCGTACATGTGAATGGTGTCATTTTTTCTTTTATGCTCTTTTTAAGGTTTTCGACCGTCCTGAGTTCAAAAGTAATGTTCGTTTTGCCGTCTGGTTTCTCGTTCATTGTGAAATGACTATAATGCCCCTAAAATATATAAAATACTTAATTAAAATAAAGCACACATAATTAAATCGTAAGAAGCTTAAATACATAAAAGTAAAGATGTTAGTGAAACTTGAAGTGTAAAATGACGATTTTCTCCTTTATAAATATACATTTTCTAACACTCAACACCCTCCCCAACAAGCCTATTGCTAGTCCCTAGCAAATAAAGCGAAAACAAAATTCAAATCCAAATTGTTTTTTTTAAAACACTCGTGTTTATTCAATCAGACTAATGATAGCAATCAAATAAAAGTATAAGTATTATCTCCAGCCTAAAGAAATATCACACCCACATCAACCATCCGCATGAATCAGCTAAGTAGACTTTGTCACAGCTACTTTCACGAAGGACATGTTAAACCCCAAAATCTCACTGGAAATAGTGACACTCTCACAAAGAAATTAACCCCAATAAAAATAGTCATCCAATGAAATGGTAATTGAGAGAAAATAATAAGGAAGTGATATTACACGCTCTCACCAAGATGAAAGAAATATGCCCTCAGTTTAGAAATAATATGATCTCAAGTCAAATAAAAATGCTAGTCAACTCAATTTATTTATTTATTTATTTTATATTTTTTTATGCACCATTACATCTTTTTAGCCCATATAATTAGCTTCTACTTCATACTATAGTTCCCTAAAATCAAGAAGGACTTTTATTAGGATGTAACGTAGGCTAGGGACATGGCTAACAAATGAGGGGAAATAAGGAAAACAAAGTGTATGTTTGAGAAAAATATAGAGATTTGTTTTTTGGAAGTTGCAAGATGGATCTCACCTATTATTGTTTTTTTTTAAACAACAATTTTTTTTATTTTTTTGGTTTTTTTTTGGCACAACTTCACTGAACAAAATAATTATTTACATTTTTTCTCAAACATAATAGGTGATGGAATTTGTAAGATATTAGGTAATACTTCAAATCGGAGTGGGTCAAGATGATAAGTTTGACAAAGAAAATGTTTTTTTTTTCAAAGGCTCAAACAGATCAAAGATGGCCTTTCCATCGTCTTTTAGGACTCTAAATAATCTTCCATATCTACTAGTTAAATGGGCCTCCAGATGTAGTAACACACTTCTTTTTTTTTTATTTCACAATTTGTTTAAGGGTTAACTCAAAAGAAATCTAGAGATCGTGTATAAAATAATAAACTGCTAAGCTATATGAAGAATGGGTAAAAGAGTTACTCTCCAAGTAAAGTGATAGGCTCAAAAACTCACTTGGTACTTATTATGACATGTTCATTCCTTCAAGCAACTCATATTTGTCTCCGACATCAACATGTAGAGTAGCTAACATTGCGTAACATCACTTAAGACCAAAGATAATACAAATACTAAAATGTAAAATTCATCATGTCATCCAATGTTAAAACAAATCACCAAATTATTATTATTATTATTATTATTATTATTGTTCAAACAACATTCTACCCCCCAACCTATTCTAAACATGAAAGGAAAATATGCATGCAGTGATGTGAAAATGATGAAGAAAAACTAATTAGAAAAGTTACACTTAAAATGATAGAAGAAGAAAATGATTTTTTTTTAACTAAGAAGATGCGTTTCTAGAGGCACTACACTCCATATTCAGCCATCTTCAACTCAAAATTTTGAAAGTGTATATTTATGAAGGAGAAATTAGAAAGAAGAAGAAAAATGATTGTAAAAAATTAAAATAAAGAAAAAGAAAATATCTAGAAATTATTTTTTTGTTTTTTGTTTTCAAACGAAGAAGATGCGTTTCTAGAGTCACTACACTCTATATTCAATCATTTTCAACACTAAAAGTTAGCCACGGTTAGTCTCTACAACAAAATATTAATAATAACTTAGCCAAGATTTCACAATTATCGACTATTCCCTCCCCCCAACTAGAACAAAACATTGTCTTTGATGTTTTAAAGGAAAATAGTAGAGTTTAGAAGACATCACTTGGGTGGTGCAACACATAAGAAAATATTTACAAGCGGAGAGTTAAATCAAATTTGTACTTCTTACTGCGGCTACTGTTACCATCATTATTTGGATGCTCCAACACAAAGGTCCAAGGGTCTGGCTTCGGTTTATAAGCTTATAACAGATCAAGTAGCTCATTAGCAGTGTGAGCACAAATAAAAAGCTTTTTCGCTATGGAATGAATGAAATAATTTTTTATTGCATGGTTAAGAAATGTGATAAAACCATCATAAAAGTTATTGACATTTAACAAACCGATGGGTTTCTGGTGAATGTGCATATGGGCCCAAGATGCTAATGTGATAAGTGCCTCTAGAGTTGCAAGATCTCTTGGTATGAAAATAAAAGCATCAGTATGATTAAGCATTTCAGTTATTCTTTCTTGCATACCTAAGACAATTAACTCTTCTCTAGTCGGTGAGTCAGACAAACTGCCCAAAGATTTTAGGGCTCTTGGGATGATGTGTAACACTTGGCTTCCTCTGACAAAAGCAGCTTCTGAGACCAATTTTGATAACCCTCGGTTACCTCCTCCATACACTAAGTGTAATTTTCTCTCTACTATCCTTCATCTAAGATCTATGGCTGCCTCAACGAACTCTTTATGTTTGTCATAGTTAAATCTAGAAAGCACATATATATTCTTGAATTGTCTATTAGGAGTAGCTACCATTGGAATATTTCTCAAAAACAATTCGTGAGTGCTTAACAAAAAGTCATATTTAAGAATTTTGGTGACAGTGGGTCATAACTGTGTATGAGGTAGCATGTCAGTGTCAAATAACGCATAAAGCACATGGCTCGCGAGTCAGAAAGGAAACAATAAAAAGAAAAAGAAACAATGATAAAATAAAATTATTAAAGACAATAATGGAAATGATAAAACAACGGTGAAATAAAATAACAGTGAAGTAAAAGGATATTTACAGGTAGTTGCGACTGTGGCTCATATTTTTTTCTGGTTTTACGTCCAGAAATGGCTTGAACGCTCTCTATGGGTCGAGGATAGGCTTCCCATCTAGTTTTCTTATAAATTGTCAAACAAGGTCGTTTATAGTCAGATTCCCGAGACTATATCGTGCATGCTCTTTCTGGAATAATAGCCGTAACTAGAGAATCGCTCCTTGCACACATCCATTGGGATGCATTTCAAGAGACAAAAGGATATCATCCAATGACTCCTTATTCAAGCCATCCCTAATGAATTGAATCTTATCTTCCCTGTTATCAGACACCATTCCTAAAGAACATGGGTTTTTATTGCAACTCATTCTGGCACACTTATAACAAGCAATAGAAATTCTTCGAGCTCTTCGTTTTCTTGCATAATTTCCTTTACCACAATTAGGCATGTATGCAATAAATTTTGGAGGTAACTCACCTGTCAATCGTACTTTAGCCTCGATTAACCAACGAATGTTAGCAGGTATGTTATTCGTCATGAGCAATCGCATGCATTCGGACCGAGCTTTATAGATTGTAAAGAGGGCATTATGAGGAAGTGAAGGGAATCGATTGTGAAGCTTTGCTAAAATCTAGTTTATGTCCATTCCTTCACCTCAGAATATCAGTTATTATCGAAAACTGAAATAACTGACTTGATCGTCACGAAGTACCGTTATCCACCACTTCACCGGGGTAACAAACTAAATAACACAAATAAAGAAAAGCAAACTAAAACACATAAAGAAAATTACAGTCGTCCTCTTATTGAATTTACCTCAAGCTCCAACTGGATGTTGTAGACACTTCTCTCAATGTCTCTGAGTTGGCTTTCTAAATCCTCAACAAAGGATACTAACTCTGGTGGTTGCAGAGCCCAAATACGATATGTTTTACAAAATCAAATCTGCCTTTTGAGATGAGATTTTACACGTTGAAGTGGTTTAAGAATGTCCAGGAGGAACTGTTTAGCTGTTGCACTCATTATTAACAATGATAAGAGAAAACTTAATGGTTAAACAAACACACTTATGAAAAAATAATTTCAATTAGCAAAAGAATAATAAAAAGAAAAAAATCAAATCATCGAAAAGAAAGAAAAAAACTCAATTCAAATCTGGTGGGTCACTCAAATTTATTTCAGTGTCCTCTCTATGTGGTTGGTACTCTAGATGTGGCTTTAATCTTTGACTATTAACTTTAAACGTTACACCGTTCTTTGGGTCCTTAATTTCAATTGCCCCATGTAAAAAAGCAATATGAACAATAAAGGGGCCATACTATTGAGAGCGTAACTTCCCTAGGAATAGGTGCAAGCGAGAATTGAATAAAAGCACCTTCTGACCTGGAGTGAAAGATTTTCTCATACTTTGCTTGTCATGGAAGTTGAATTTCTTGATGGCCCAATATGCACGATGCTCGAGTTCCACAGGTAGGTGGCAAGCTTTTCCATACATTAGCCTGTAGGGTGACATCCCAATCGGGGTCTTGAAAGTCGTTCTATATGCCCACAATGCATCATCAAGTCTTAATGACCAATCTTTTCTATCTGGCCTCACCATCTTTTCTAATATGTGCTTTGTTTCTCGATTGAAGATCTCAACTTGGCCATTGGTTTGTGGATGATATGGGGTCGCCACTTTGTAAGTGATTGAATACTTTGTCAAAAGAGTTTTGAATGCTTTGTTACAAAAGTGGGCACCACCATCACTGATTATCGCTCGAGGGAATCTAAAGCGTGAAACAATGTTGCTTTTCAAAAATCCTATCATCACTTTGTAATCATTGGTTCTACATGGAATTGGTTCTACCCATTTCGATACGTAGTCAACAGCAACCAATATGTATTAATGCCCAAAAGAAAGGGGAAAGGGTCCCATGAAGTCGATGCCCTATACATAAAAAATCTCAACCACTAAAATTGGATTTAGTGGCATCATATTCCTTCGTATAATGCTCCCCATTCGTTGACACCTATCACATGAAGAACAGAAAGTGTAAGCATCTTGAAATATAGTTGGCCAATAGAAACCACATTGTAAAACTTTAATAGCTATTTTCTTAACACTAAAATAGCCTCCACAAGTTCATGGCAGAATGAAAGGATATTCTGAATTTCACTCTCTGGGACACATTGTCTAATATTTGATTTGCACAATACTTGAACAAATACGGGTCATCCCAAAAGAAATTCTTTATTTCTGCAAAAAAATTGGCATTGTCTTGCTTGGTCCAATGCTCTGGAAGTTGACATGTAACAAGATAATTCACGATGTCAGCATACCATGGTAATACTTCCACACTCATCAATTGTTCGTCTGGAAATGACTCATTCAATGGTAATGATTCCATAATTGTGTCAAAATAGAGATGAGAGAGATGGTCAGCCACAACATTCTTTGTGCCTTTCTTATTTTTAAATTCCAAGTTGAACTCCTGCAAAAGTAACACCCAACGAATTAGTCTAGCTTTTGCATCTTTCTTTATGAGAAGATATTTAAGAGCAGCATGATCTGTGAATACAATTATTTTACAACCAATGAGATAAGATCGAAATTTCTCTAATGCAAACACTACTGCTAGCATTTCTTTTTCAGTAGTTGAATAGTTCAATTGTGCATCATTCAATGTCATACTAGCATAGTAAATAACATAGGGAATTCGATCGACTCTTTATCCCAATACTGCTCCTACTGTATAATCAGATGTATCACACATAAGCTCAAATGGTAAGCTCCAGTTTGGGGGTTGAATGATGGGTGATGATGTCAACAACTGCTTTAATTTTTCAAATGCCACAAGACATGAAGCATTAAAGATAAAAGGTACATATTTAGCAAGTATATTACATAAGGGTCTAGAAACTTTGCTAAAATCTTTAATGAAACATCTATAGAAACCAGCATGCCCAAGGAAAGATCTTACTTTTCTGACTGTTTTGGGTAGAGGAAGATTAGAAATGAGATCCACCTTGGCTTTGTCAACCTCAATACCTTTGCTCGAAATGATGTGACCGAGAACAATACCTTGTTTTACCATAAAATGACACTTCTTCCAATTTAAGACTAAGTTCTTTTTTATACATCTCTGCAGAACTAGTGTTAGATGATGTAAACATTGATCAAACAAGTCACCAAAAATAGAAAAGTCATCCATAAAGACTTCAAGGAATCGTTCAACCATATCAGAAAAAATGCTTAACATGCATCGTTGAAATGTAGCAAGTGCATTACATAATCCAAATGACATCCTGCTATATGCAAAAGTGCCAAAAGGGCAAGTGAAAGTGGTTTTCTCTTGATCTTTTGGTGCTATGAGAATCTGATTATATCCTGAGTAGCCATCTAAAAAGCAATAAAATTCATGACCTGCTAATCTATCAAGCATTTGATTGATAAAGAGTAAAGGAAAATGGTCTTTACGTGTGGCAGAATTCAACTTTTTATAATCAATGCATACAAGCCATCCTGTAGTAACTCTAATGGGTATCAATTCATTATCAACATTGTTAGCTACTCTGACTCCTAACTTTTTGGGGACAACTTGCATAGGACTAACCCATGAACTATCAGAAATTGGGTAAATGATACCTGCATCTAATAGCTTAAGGACTTCAGTTCTAACAACTTCTTTCATGTTAGAATTTAACCGACGTTGTATTTCCCTAGTAGGTTTAGCATTTTCATCAAGGTGAATGTAATGCATGCAGTTTATTGGGTTTATACCTTTTATGTCCGCTATGGTCCATCCTAATGCTCCTTTGTGCTCTTTTAAAACATCCAACAACTTACCTTTTTGTTCGTCATTTAGAGATGATGAGATGATTACCAGCAGAGTACTTTCTTCTCCCAAAAATGCATATTCCAAAGTGTTGGGTAATGGTTTAAGCTCGAGTTTCGATGGTGATTCTGATGATGGGATGAGTTTCTTCTCTGATGGTGCTAGTTGTTCAACTCTTGACTTCCATTTATTGGTATCCATGGATAGTGCTGAGTCAAGTAGAGCATTGACCTCATTGACTGATCTGTTAATATCAAAATCCGAACCAAATTAAGTTAAACATGTTTGTAAATGATCATCACTAAGGTTTGAAAGAAAAGTATTATCAACTAATGCTTCTATTAAATCCATATCAATAATTTTATCATCTGCATTGTGAGGTTGTTTGGCAATGTTGAAGATGTTTAGCTCCATAGTCATGTTGCCAAAGGACAACTACATATTTCCAATTCTACATTGAATGTGAGCATCCGCAGTTGCCAAGAAAAGTCGGCCTAGAATAATGGGGATGTGCTTCCTTGAATCATGTATTGGTTGAGTGTCAATTACAATGAAATCAACAGGAAAATAAGCACGTCCTCCACAATACCACGAGGTATTTTCGTGGACCGATCTGCAAGTTGTAATACCACTGGAGTTGGGTGTAATTCTCTCAGTCCAAGTTTTACAAATACTGAATAAGGCAACAGATTTACACTAGCTCCTAAATCCAACAAAGCATTCTCAATTGTGTGGTTTCTTATACTACATGAGATAGTGGGGGAACCTAGGTCTTTGCATTTTAGAGAAATTTTGTGTTGGAGTATAGAACTAACATTTTCTGTTAAAAATGTCTTCTTTTGAACATGAATATTTCTCTTTTTAGTACAAAGGTCTTTAAGAAACTTGGCTTAAGATGGAACTTGTTTTATAGCATCAAGTAAAAAGATGTAAACACTTACCTATTTGAAGATTTCAATAATCTCACATGTGGATTTTTCTTTTTTTCCTTTAGCTAACCTCTGAGAAAATAGAGCTTTCAGAATGTATTCTCATGGGTTGGTTTTTTCTTTCTCCTCCGATGGTGAGTCCTCAATATTCACAGGCACAATTTGATTTTCTTTTGTCACTGGCATCTCCACTTTGTTGTCGACTTCTTTTCCTTTTTACAAGGTCATGACGGCTTTGACCTCTCCATGTGGTGAACTAGTACTTGGTTCATGTACTCCTTTAGGATTAGGCACTGGTTGACTTGGAAATTTACCTTTCTCAACAGTCATTGCCAAGGTCTGAACTGAAGAAGCAAGTTGTCCCACCATCTTTTCGAGGCTTGAAACTGGTTGGGCTTATGAGTTGAAACCTGATCTTATCTCATTTCGTAGTCCATCAATGGTGCGGTTCTGTTGCTCAATCGTAGAGTGAGTAACATTCTTGAAATTCTGGAATGCATCCTCCCATGGTCTGGGTTAAGAGTAATTCTGGTTCTGATTTTATGGTCTAAATGGTGGCTGAGAGGCTTGAGGAATTGGTTACATTGGTGGAGCTAGAGCTGCTGGTCCATTCTGTTGGAATCCTTGAGACCATGAAAAATTGGGGTGGTCTCTCCATCCAAGGTTATATGTGTTGGAGTATGAGTTGTAATTTGATAGTTTTCTCATTACACCTATGGCATTGGCTTGATCTGAGTATAAGTCATGGTCTTGTGGTTCTGTTGATTTAGCAATCGATAACGATGCTATTTGTCGAGAGAGACCTTAAATTATCGCTTTGACTTCTTTAATTTCTGAACTTGACTCGCCAATGTGAACCTCATTTACTCCCTTAATTCTTTTAGTGTTCCTGAGCGATCCACTCCGTTGTTGGGAATTATCCGCTTGTCGCTGGAAGAATTCTCAAATCTCTGATGCATTTTTTGACATTAGGTCTCCTCCACTTGTTGCCATTAGCCATTCTTGCACATTTCGCAATAATTCTTCCAAAAAGTATTGACATTGGTGTCATTTCTCGTACCCATGATGTGGACACTTCAAGAGTAGCCCATTGAATCGCTCCCATGATTCGAAAAACTACTCGTCTTCTCTCTAGGTAAACTTTGAAATTTCCCTACAAATAGCATTGGTTTTATGCACTGGGAAATATTTATTCAAAAATTTTGTTACCATTTGTTCCCATGATGTAATGCTATTAGCAGGCAATGTATTGAGTCATGAACGAGCTCTATCCTTTAAAGAAAATAGGAATAGTCTAAGTTTAACATCATCATCTGAAAATTTCTCATATTTAAATGTTTGACAAACAGTATGAAAATTATTCAAATGATTATATGGGTCCTCATTTTCTAGGCCATAGAATGTTGGGAGACAATTTAGCACACTAGGTTTTAATTCAAAACTCCTAGCAGTTACATTTGGGTATCTTATGTGGTGCTTGTTGTTGCAAATCCATTTCAATTTTATTTTTATCGTGTTTGTGTGTACGAAGTGTTTTCTCAAGTTCAAGGTCTATAGGCTCAAGTAGGGATGGCAAAATCCGGGTCCGGGTTTAGCCTTCCCGGTTCCGGACCCGGACGCCATTTTCTTTCTCCCGGACCCGAATTAAAACCCGGTTATTTCACTCCGGGTCCAGTACGGGTTCAACCCGGAAAAATCCGGGTTTCCGGATTCCGGGTTTCAAACCCGGATACCTATATGAATTTTTCTTTTCCACTTCCCTTAAGGCCATGGATACAATGGGAAAAATGGTACAGCCGCATAGCAATTTCACCCAAAAAAGCAAAAGCAGCAGAATGTGAAGCAATGCAATTATAGAATCCAACTACTACAACAAATAAGCAAGCAAAAGAACACAAGCTACAAAAATTACAAACACAGATCATCTCCCTGATCACCATGTTCACCGTCACCAAATTCAGCACCAACCTCCTCATAATCCTTCCCCAAAGCCGCAAGATTCTCGCGGGCTTCAAAGAATTCACCTTTCTTTATGCCCTCTAAACATTACATCAAATCAAGTTTGTGGTCAATGCGAGAAAACACCTTGGCCTCACAAGCTGAGTTCAATATCACGCACACAGCCTCTACACCTTCGCGAGATCAACACATCCGTGATGGCAGCAAAGCAGCAAAGGGGCGTCACAATGATGGCAGCAAAAGGGGCATCACGACGATGGCAGCAACAGCAAAGCGGCGTCACCACGATGGCAGCAAAGCGACGTCACCACGATGGCAGCAAAGCGGCGTCACCACGATGGCAAGAAAGGCAATAGTTGGTGGCTGTGTTCGATTAACGAAGAGAAGAGGAAAATGGTGGTGGCTGTGTTGAGAGAAAGTTGTAAAGTATAAACTAGGGTTTCCTCTTTTCTTTTTTATTCTTTTAACTTTTTGTTTTTTCTATTTATATTAAGAAAAATTAAAAAAATAATATTAATAATAAAGAAATCCGGGTCCGGGTTCCGGATATACGGGTTGACTCATTCCGGTTCCGGACCCGGATACGTCCGGGTTTATTATTTTACTTCCGGATCCGGATATTATTTATATCCGGTACGGGTTGAACCCGGTCCGAATTATCCGGGTTTATGCGGGTCCGGGCCGGGTCCGGGTTATTTTGCCATCCTTAGGCTCAAGATTAGGTAATATGACATTCGACCATGCATGCAAAGAACACAAAATAAATGGGAACAAAACAAATAAAAATAAAGAAGAAGGAGAAATTATGGTACTAAACTTATCACGCTGTTACAACATTTCTATAAAAACACACTAAAACAAATACGTGAAATAAATTAACTAAAAATAAATTAATATGATAAACAAAAAATTACAAAGAAAAATTAATTATACGAATTAAAATAACTTACCTCCCCGGCAACAGTGCCAAAAACTTATTGTGTAAATTTTATTGAACTCGCAAGTGCATAAATCTATTGTAGAATAGATCAATGGTGACGAGTATCGATCCCACGAGGAGGTGGATTTTAATTGTGTGTAGAATTAATTTTTCTAAATGGGTGGTTGGATTTGTGGTGGAAGTGATTTAAATTATCCTAAAATTTGAATTAAAATGGCGAGAATAAATTGAAGAGAAAACTATTATGATTGTAGCGCGTGGGTATCTGGATCCGCATCAACATACACCATGGGCTAAATATTCCTTATTAGTGCCAATTAAATCATGAGAGGGAATCCACACCTCATGAACCACACTCTAGTCAATATGGTGCTAAGGGCTTATCGTGTCAAATAATAATAACTTTGTACTAGGGAGCCGATGAAACCAGGGCGGTATCTAGACAAGATTATTACTATTTGTCAACGAAAAGTCAAAACATCTACAAAAATTAGAGGGGAAGAGAAAATAAATTAACCAAATAAAACTCATGACAAATGTTGAAACTTCACATTTGACCCAAGTTCGAAAGAAAAATAACTACTCAT
Organism: Citrus x clementina; assembly: GCF_000493195.1. Taxonomy (NCBI): domain Eukaryota; kingdom Viridiplantae; phylum Streptophyta; class Magnoliopsida; order Sapindales; family Rutaceae; genus Citrus; species Citrus x clementina. The sequence goes on along the minus strand of NW_006262688.1, from coordinate 14,777,427 downwards.
AATTGAACTAGGGGCAAAATGAAAATTTATTAAAATACGTAGAAAATACAAGATAAAGAAGGAATTACATAAAAAAGAGCCCAAAAATGGATTCAGAGATGCCAAATTAGAGGGGCAGAGCCCTTTTTTTATAGATACATTGAGTAATCATGTCCATCGGATCAAAAACATTTCGAACGCTCAGGATTGCGCCACGTCATCAATCAACAGTACGCGGTTTGAATAGTGACGCGATTTGGTTGAAAATAATCATGTGTATATGCATGTACCGTACGCGCGATTTGTGGTCCACTAACATGTTGCCACGTCACCGATCAACAGTACATAAGAATTTTAGTCCAACAGGATCGTGACACCTCATCAGTCAATGACACATATCGGTCAATGCCACTTCATCGATCCATCTATGTGAACAGTGTCGTGAATAGTAACGTATACAGTACTGTACATGTGAATAGTATCATTTTTCCTTTTATGCTCCTCTTAAGGTTTTCGACCGTCCCGAGTTCAAAAGTGATGTCTGTTTTGCAGCCTGATCTCTCGTTCATTGTGAAATGGCTATAATACCCCTAAAATACATAAAATACTTAATTAAAATAAAGCACATATAATTAAATCACAAGAAGCTTAATTACATAAAAGTAAGGGTGTTAGTAAAACTTGAAGTATAAAATGACGATTTTCTCCTTTATAAATATACATTTTCTAACACTCAACACCAATCAAGGGGTACCCCAGTGGTAGCAAGCCCACACTTTATCCCTCAAAGCGAGCACTTGCTAGACAGCGGAGAGCGGTGCTCAAAAAAGCTTCTCAGGTAGCCGACCCACCGAAGCAATTAGGAACCTCACCAATGGGCGTAGAAGCAGTTGCTCATGATAGCTCAGGGGTACCCCACGGGGACCAGGTTGGGCACAGATGTGAATTTGAGGCACCTTTGGATCCCCGAATTTTGAAAGATGAAAAACGGGGTACCCCGGTTGAAGACCTTATTTCAGTCTCGATTTGTGACACCGACCCAATAAAGATCGTGAAAGTAGGCTCAAATCTTTTGGAGGACCAACAAGAGAGGCTCATCAACTTCCTACGCGAGCACCGCGACGTATTCGCCTAGTCCCACTCGAATATGCCGGGTATCTCACCTTTCCTCTCCTGCCACAAACTCAATATCAGCCCACATCATAAACCGGTGAAACAGAAGCGTCACACCTTCAACCAAGAGAGGTACGACGCAATTGAGCAAGAGTTAGACCACCTGTTAGCAGCGGGATTTATTCGGGAAGCAATGTACCCCGATTGGCTATCGAACATTGTTCTAGTTAAGAAATCAAATGGAAAGTGGCGTATGTGTGTGGACTTCACCAATTTGAACAAGTCCTACCCCAAGGATAGCTTCCCGCTTCCCTGGGTAGATCAGTTGGTTGATGCAACAGCGAGACATGAAATGATTAGTTTTATGGACGCCTTCTCCAATTACAATCAAATCCCAATGTACGAACCCGATCAAGACAAAACGGCCTTCATCACCAATCGTGGGTTATACTATTATAAGGTTTTGCTGTTTGGTTTGAAGAATGCCGAAGCTACTTATCAGCGGCTTATGAACAAAATTATCAAGGAGCAAATCAGGCGCACAATGGAGGTGTACATAGACGATATGATCACCAAATCGGTGCATACGGGGGAACACCTGGGGCACCTCAGAGATACCTTTACAGTTTTAAGAAAACATCAGATGCAGTTTAACCTTGAAAAATGTGCGTTTAGGGTTACCTTGGGTAAATTTCTTGGGTTCATGGTACAACAATAGGGGATTGAGGCCAACCCCAATAAAATTCGTGCGGTTCTTGACATGAAGTCGCCACGCACCATCAAGAAGGTTCAAAGCTTGGCAGGCCAGGTAGCTGCCCTGAGCTGCTTTATCTGCAAGGTTACCGACTAGTGTAAGCCCTCTTTCGAAGATGTCGAAGGCTTTGGGAGCAAAAAACGTACACATCAAGAGCGACTCCCAGTTTGCGGTAAGCCAGATTACCTCACAGTATCAAGCGAAAGAGGAAAATATGAAGGAGTACCTCGGGAAAACCAGAAAGTTGATGGCCTAATTTTGTGAAGAGGGTACCCCGACTAGAGAACAGCGAAGCTGACAATCTGGTAAAAATGGCGTCCCTTGGTGTAGCTCAGTCAGCTGGCCCCATCACGATGGAACACATCCCCGCCCCCAGTATTGATCTCCTAGAGCAATTGGAAGTAGGATCATTGTCCAATGGGATACCCTGGATGGCGCCTATCATAAGGTACCTCATGGACGGGGACCTCCCCTTAGATAAAAGTGAATAGAAAGTTAAAGTATAAAGCTGTGTGGTATTGCTTGATCCAGGATACCCTATACAGAAGAGGGTTCACTCTTCCTTACCTTAAATACTTGGGAAGTGACGAGGTCGAGTATGTTATGAGGAAGATACATGAGGGGATTTATTGCAATCACTATAGAGCACAATCACTGGCGCAAAAAGCTCTCCGTCAGGGGTACTACTGGCCTACCATACGGGAAGATGCTAAGAATATGGTACGAAGCTGTGACAAGTGTCAAAGGTTAGCCAGGGTACCCCACCTACCCCAGAGAAACTAACAGTTATATCTTCCCCTTGGCCCTTTGCTATATGAGGGGTGGACCTCATTGGCCTGTCACCTACCGGGAAGAGACAAGCAAAACATATAATCGTGGAGGTAGATTATTTCACAAAGTGAGCAGAAGCGGAGCCACTAACAAGCATTATGAAAAGGAAAATCATTGAATTCATTTGGAAGAACCTCATTTGTAGATTTGGGATCCCTTCTGCAATTGTTAGTGATAATGGCAAGCAATTCGATAATGAAAATTTTCAAAGTTTTTGTTCGGAGCTTAGGATAGCCAACCGGTTTGCTACACCTGCCCACCCCCAATCTAATGGGTAAATCGAAGTCGTTAACAAGATTATTAAAGGTATCATGAAGAAGAAATTGGAAGAAAGAAATGGAGTGTGGGTAGACGAGCTACCTGGGGTTCTTTGGGCCTACCAGACTACTCAGAACACCTCCACCCGGGAGACCCCCTTTTCCCTCGCATTCGGTGTTAACGCAGTGATTCCAGTGGAAATTGGGTACCCTCTCAGAGGGTCAAATACTTTGATGAGGCTGAGAACACCTCCTTGATTGCTTCAAACCTTGATTTGGCGGCTGAAAAAAGAAATAGAGCAAAATTGAGGACAACTATATACTAGCATCGCATTTTCGGGTCTATATGAAAAAAGGGTACGCCCACAATCCTTCAAGAAAGGAGACTTGGTCTTGCGGGGGGATAACTCAGAATACTAGGGTACCCTGCGAAGGCACTTTCGGGGCAAATTGTAAATGACCATACTGCATCGACAAACCCGTTGGGTCAGGTGCATACAGGCTACTCCACATGGATGGAACAATTGTGAGGCACCCCTGGAATGCTGCAATGCTACGGAAATATTACTAAAGGACAATGTCTTAACCTTTAGTCTTCTGCTCTTATTTGCTTTCTTTAATGTTTGTGTGTGGTGGCCCATATGGGGTACCCCAAATGCCCTATGTTGGTCAGTTGCAACTTTAGAATTTCTTTAATTTCCAAATGAAAAGATAAGAGGTCTTACGATCTCCCATTATCCTTAGGGTAAAAAAGCTAAGTCATGTATTGATCAACGCTTCTCTTATCTATAAATACATTTTCTTTATCAACAAAAATGATATGTGTTCTTTATTTTTTCACCACTTTGATTATCAAAATGCGGATTACATTCATTTATTGCCATTAATATACTCTCACATCTGATTATATACAATTTTCGCCATGCGCCTGTCAATTATGATTAACCTATTACAGGACCAGCAAGGGTACCTGACATATCTAGATCATGACGATCTATTTAAAGCCAAGATTGGCAAGGGAAAGAACAGCCCAAGGATAGCCTTTCTATAGAAGCATGACAAAGCTACCTAAATAAAGAGAGGGAGTGTCAAAAAAGACCCGAGGGTGAAGTAAAGCCGGCATACCCTAGCGCCACAAGGTTATGCTTGGGTATGAGAACACCCGCACCTTCGTCTTCTTACTTGAGCAAAGTAGGGGATAGGCCATTCAAACATTCGAAGAAAACTTCGAAAGAGCAAGAAATTAATTAGTTGGACCAATTGCGCGCTCTCAATTTTAATCAAGATGTCGTGATGATGTTTTGATTACCTATTTATGGAGGATCTGCAATAATTTTCTAAAAGGACATGCATCAAGTGCGTTAATCTGCATAAACTAGCAGGCGACTGATATCGAATGTTTGTTAGGTACCTGGGGTACCCCATTTAAAAAACAATTCATCACATATAATGGGAGGTACCCTAGAAATTTACAAGATAACAGTCTGGCCCAGCATTCATTAGCAGAACAACAAGGATGCAAAATACAAGCTCAAAATATGGAGGGCTCGATAGCATAGTATCATAAAAAAAAAAGATCTCAGTGATGCAAAATATCCTAAGAAACCTAAAAGAAATAAACAAGTTCCAAATAGCAAAATGTGGATAGATCTAGAAAAACAACAGTAATATAAAACGACTACACCGAGGGTGGAATATAGTCCCCACGATCCTTCCCCAGAGGGTGATCAGTAGAGGACTCTGAGGTACCCGGAATGTGAGTGGCCGAAGCAGGGGCATCTAAGACAGGCAACGGCTGAAGCAGGCGGGGTACCCTAGGTGACCCAGAAGGGGTACCCGACTGTGCATGGGAAGACTTATTCATTTCTTCAATCGTCTTAAGAACCGTAGCCTTGTTGACATATTTCTCCATGCAAGGTACCTCCAGTTCTGGATCCACTCTCCATACCTCCGTCATGATAAGAGAGAATGCCTCATCTGCCATCTTTCTTTGTCAGGACAGTAGATCCTCGTTTGTGGCCCTCAACTCATCGCAGTCCCTGTCCACTTGAGCTTTCTCTCCAGATAGGTCAGTAAGGCGTTCTTATAAATTTTTTACTTCTCAAGCAAGCTTGTCCTCGCGAGACTGTCGACTTTGGAGCTCACCCCTTAATTTTTCGACCTTCGATTGGGTAGCAACAAATGAGTCAAGATCTGGAAGGCAGTGGCTGAAGAGAAATGATGCCTACAAATTGTTAAAGACATGTTATATAAATGTGTATAACAATAGGAATAAATAAATAAATAATGGGGGGTACACCCGAGGTACCCCAATAAAGCATACCTCTTGGGTAGCCCTAAGTGTCTGACCGTAGCGCTTGCTCAAACTTATCTTGTCCGTCTCTTTAGCGGCCTCAGGGGTAACACTTTCAGCAGAATAATAGAAACATTGCGCCAAGTGTGAAACCTTCTTGTTGGATGTCGGGTCTAGGTCACCCTTGCATAATTCGTCGGGTAAAAAGGAAATCAACCCGAATTTTCTCTTTTTAGAACGAGGGGTACCCTTCGACTCGCTATGGGAGGTACCCTTTGATTTCCCCTTCCCTCCGGGAGCTCGAGGTGGTCGGGTATTTTTCTGAGGTAACGTTGAATCCTGAGATCCAGAAGCTCCACCCACTACCATTTGGAAGAAAGCATCAAAAGCGTCACCCGCTGACTCCATAACTGCACCCAACGCACAAAAGTAATGTTAGCCGGACAAGCACCAAATACTACAAATGAAAAAATGGCAAACAAAAATAGGAAAGCCAAATAAAGAACGCGGTGATAACGGAGTACCCCAGTCCCGTAGATAATAATAGGGTACCCCCCAACACCCAAATCATACATGAGTCGCAACTAGAAGCAGGTGGAAAACCTCGGTTAATCAACCTCGCTCTCCCCAACCTGCTCTCCTCTAATACATCACTACCCTTATGTACACCTCGAAGCCTCTCCACAAACTTCTTCACCTCTTCCCCCACCTTCTAAATTGGGCATGATCTTTTGGCCCATATCACACCTGCAAAATCATGGAGAACCCAAGATTAGAGAAACATTTATACGAAGGATTACAGTAAAGAACAGTAAACAAGGGAGATACTTACAGTTTACACTGAAGGAATTTAGAACCTCCACATGGTTGCCTTTGTCACCTAGAGTTTCTATCCCCCACTTACCTTAGCAACAAACCACCCTTTTTTGTAACCCTTCTTCAAGGCAGGGTCCCCCTTAACGAGATTGCCATGATCACTCCAAGCAGCGAAGTAAGCAATAGCAGGACCCTTAGGCTTTTTGAGTCGGTAAAGGCCCCTCAATTCCCGAATAGAAATATCACACCTCAATACCTCCAACCATAACACCTGCAAGCCTGTAAGTGTCCTCCACCCTAGAAGGGACAGCTGCCCAGGGGCCACTCCCAAATAACTAAAAATCTTCATATGGAAAGGTTGGAGGGGCAGACGGAGTCTAAGATCAAAGAGGTCAATGTAAAGAGCAATCTCGTCAGACTTAGGGCACTCGGGTCGCTCATCTACATGGGGAACCCTAAGCTGGACAGAGGGAGGAATATTGTAATTGGTTCTAATTTGTTCTAACTCCCCCAAATTAGCCCTCCTAGTGCCTAGTGAATGAAGCTTATAAGATTTTAAAAGTGTGGCAGAAGGAGACTTGGGAGGCCAATCTGAGGAATGAGCTGAAACCTTGGGCTTAGATGACCTACCCCTTTTTCGAAGACAGTGGGTTGGGCATTTAGTGGAAAAATGCGGGCTGACACGAGAAGCACTCCTAGGGGGAGGGAGCTCAGAATGGGAGTTACCACTCCTAGAGGCACTAAGGGGAGACCTATCACCCTCACTAATGGAAATGTGGGAAAGAGATCCTGCGGGAGGGCCGTCAACACTACTAGCCTCAACCGCACGACGCCTCTTCGCTGTCACCCTTTTTCTTGCCCATTTACTTCCTGCCACAAACCACCAGGCCACAAGCCCCAACAACATATTCACACCACACACCACCGGGCCACAAGTCCCAAACAACATATACACACCATAAACCACCCACCACACATCAACCATCAATTTCAAACACCAACCACAAAAAAAATAATATAAAAAATGAAAAACAAAGATTTTTCTCAGAGTATGCAAAATAGTGGCACGGTAAATGCGCCATAGGAGGAAAAATGAGAAAGGATATATGTAACTCACCAACTTGACGAATCAGGACTTGTGGTCGCGGGATAACAAAGTTGCAATCAAAAAGGCCAAGAAGTAAGAAGATGGATATATGAAGACAAAAAATAAGCATAAATATATGTATTTATAAAAAAAAGAAAATGAAAAATGAAGAAGACAGCACGAGGGAAGCATCACGGTGACCGAAATGCTGCTGGTCACCGTCCAGATTTGATGTCGGTAGCCACGGTTGCAGCCGCCGAGAACCACCGCGGGAAACCGCGAAGGGGGAAGCCGGCCGAAATTAAAAAAAAAAGAAAAAAAAGAAAGGAAAGTGAAGAATGAAGAAGACAACACGAGGGGTATCACCATCCGAATCCAACGCCGGCTGCCGAAACTGCAGCCACTGAACCAACGCCGGAAATCACAAAGCAAAACGTCGGCCAAAACAAAAAAAAAAGGAGAAAAAGAGAGAGAAGGAGAAAGAAGAGAGAAAGAGCAAAAGGAAAATAATGAACAAGGAAGGGGGGTTACCACGTCTACTGTCGGATCGAGATCTCATCGTGAACCGTGAAAACTGCCTTAAACTGACCAAATCAGGAGCCAAAGCTACAGCAGCCGAGACCCACGTTGAAAACCACGCGGGAAGAATGCCGACCGAGAGGAAGAGAAAGAAGAAATAAATGAAAGGAATAAAGAAAAGAAAATGAGAAAGAAAGAAAACACTGGAAAAAGAAGGAAATAAGAAAAAAAAAAGAGAAGTAAAGAGAAGGAATAAGCCCAGGGGAAGACAAATGGGCATAAAAAAAAGAGTCAAGAGAATAGAGGAGATTTTTACCTATGAGCAATATTGATGAAGTCGGGAGAAAAGATGGAAGTTGGAAGAAAGAAGCCAAAGCCACTAGAAATAATAGTTTTATGGGAGATGTTTTGGGATTTTCAAAATAAATGATAAGAGAAAACGAGTATAAGGGGTTTTTAATTAAACCTGGCAGAACACACTGCACAAAAAGGGGAGTCAGGGATGTTTGCGTGAGAATTGATATTTTTAAAATTCAAATTGTGTGTCAGACGGCTGTCATTTCCCCAAAAAAATGGGAGAGAGACATGAAGACAATTGTTCGTTCTTATCGTCAATTGAGTGTAAAAAAAAGAAGAAAGGAAAGAAAGGGCGGGAAAAGGAAAAGACAAAGAGAAGATTTTTTAGCTCGACAACATACAAAGTTTAATCAGTGGAAGAAACTAAGCAAGGTACCCCTGGTCCAGCCGCTCACCAAGTTAAATCCCACATTACCACATGTCACTCATACGTCGTATAATAAGTTTCTTTTGCCTCTAATACTTCTCGCCAAAAGAAACTAGGGTGATGTTGTTTGGGGGAAAAATAAGAAAGGTAGTAAAACGCCATGTGTCGACGAACGAAATAACTCCAGCACTGTCTAAGGTACCCGGCATGATTCGAGGTACCCCACACAATTAGAGGTACCCCACATAGATTGGGGTACCCCATTTAACTGGAAGTACCCGGCAGATCGGATGCAAGAGAACCCTCCGAAAAAGTCCGCCATGAGAAACGTCCTCAGCCGCCTACCCGACAGCTACTGCAGAAGTACCCTGGACCACTCTCTAGCGTGCCACGTTTCCAAAGGATGAGATACGCCGCGAACATGTGCATAATGGCTCAAAAATCATAAAAAGGTAAAAAGACATTAGCCAAAAATGATACGCCACGTGGAAACTAAGGTACTCCATATATAAAGGTGTCTAAGTTTCATTCTCCATCAGGCTCTCTTTCACTCACACTCCACAAAATAAGCTTTCTTCAACCTTAAATCTTGATTTACAGAGGGTTGGCAAGCTCTCTTTACCATTAAAAAGCTAACTTGAGCGTCGGAGTGTGAACGCCGAGGTACCCCGGTTCAACTCTAACCTCTATTTCACTGTTTCGTAGGCGTGAAGCTCATTTGGAAGGACTCTTTTCTTGGTTCTGACCTTTCTTCATTGTTGCCACTCCCTCTTCCCTTCTCACCTCCCTTAATTTCAAATACACCGCACATAACAAACCAGCGAAGTACCCCGTCTCCCTTAAAAATACAAATTCATTGTTCTAGATAGGTTTACCTTTTCCTACCCCCAAAATCTATCGAAAACAATTCATTTAACAAATAGGTGAATTAGATTCAATTCGCCAATTAAACGAATCAAGTCCAGGTTTAAAGAAATTGATTCGTTTATTCGTTTAGGATTCATTTAATAAATGGGTCATAAACAAATTAAAAACGATCATTTGTTAAATGAATTCATTTAATTAAATTAGTTTTTTATCCTTAAACATGTGTGAAAGAATTTTAAAGTTTACAGGATAGTATAGTAATTATCAATGATAATAAGTTTGTATCTTGTAAGATGTTAAATATGTGGTCTTTTTGCATTTTATTTTGCTTAGTTTTTGTTATTAATTATATTTTTGTAAAAGAATTCATAGTCAATTCAATTTGTTATGTATTTGTTATAGGATAAATGAATAGTAAACGAATACAAATTTGATTCGATTCATTTATTAATGGCTGAACAAATAAAACAAATCAAATTGAATATTTATTTCATAAATGAATTGAATTGAATCCTAAGATTTCAATTCATTTAGTAAATGGATTGAATCCGAATGAGAAGAATTTTGTCCCAATTTGTTTAAATTTTGATTTGAATTTGATTCATTTATTTGCTTTGCCAACTTACTTCTATTATTTAGTTTACTTATTATTTATTTTTAAGATTTTATTTGATAATTATTTATTATTTTAAAGATTATTTTCTAATTACTCTTCTGTAACTAAAAATAGTCATTTGACCATTATACCGTTAAATATCCTAATTATGTTGTGACGGGAGTGGAGTAGTGATACACTTTGTAAACTTTTGGTGGATTGTTGCCAAAAAAATGTATTTGTATATTCTTAATAAACTGAGAAAAATCAGGGGTTGGTGGATAATAATAATAATCAGGTGGTAGTGGCGATTAGTTGGCATGTAGCGGCATGAATCAATGTTGAGTTAACAATCATCAAGAAGGGCACCACCAAGTAGTGAGATTGAGACCAACTCCTTGTATATGGTTTCAAATCTATATCTCAGGGCTAGTAAAACTGAATTGATTGAGGAAAAAGAAACCCTAGCGACCAAGCTCTTCCGCCTAAAAAATGGAGACTAAACACCACTAGGTTGTTAAGGGCACATCTAAAGAGGAGACGTATAATAAAATGCTACATATTCATAATAAGTAATAATATTATGCCACACCTGAAACATGGAAAGCCAGAAGAAGGGAAGCCTAGCTAAAGCTTTAATTTGATTTACTCTAAAGACCATTATGTAAAGCTAAGGATGTGAATATAGATTTTGTGATTTTGTGGACTGATTAATATCAATAACAAAAACTAAAATAATATCTAAGCAAACTAAGAGGGGGGTGAATTGGGTTTCTAAAAAATTTGCAATGCTTAAACAAAACTTAATACAAATCTTAAACAAATTTAAAGCAACAATACATAAATCAACCAAAATATAAAAAGATAAGGGAAGAGAGATTCAAACACAGAGATTTTTACGTAGTTCGGCCAACCTTGCCTACGTCCATGCCTCCAAGCACACCGGGCTTGAGGATTCCACTAGTCAAGCCTTCAAGGCTTCAAGAACACTTACAATTGACTTCCAAGGTGTCAATCAACGTTTACACCAAGAGATTATCCCCAATCTCTTAACCCCAAGTGTATCCCAACGCTTACTAAGAGATTACATATTTTTTTTTTCTCACACAATATATAAAATTATAAATCAATGCTCAATGTGTGAATAAATGAAACAAGAATGAAAATGAAGCTTAATGAATGTTGTATTCTCAATTATAAGCTCAATGATAACGTTGTGATCAATGCTTGTTTGAATCTGATTGAACTTTTCTATGGTTGGAGCTAAAAAATAGTCGTTGTTGACTTTCTGCCCGAAATCGGATTGCCGTTAACAGTTATTAGTTAACCGTTTTGACTGGTCCAAGTGACCATTGTACTGAATTTCAAATAAACGGTTGACAGTTGCCACTATCAGTTTGCCATTAATTTCCATAGACCTGCAAAATAAACTTATGTTATTCGTTCTTACTAAACGGTCGAAGGTTGGCATGGAATGACATTCTGGAAATTATCGGTTAGCCGTTTGAAGTTAGCGGTTCACCGTTTAATTCTAGTAACTTGCAAAACTCATTTGCCTTATCTGTTTTTGCTAACCGATTCAAGCTAGAGGATTTATCCTTCTCTAGAAATTATCGGTTAACCATTTCAAAGTTAATGGTTCTCCGTTTACTTCCAAAATCACAGTTTTAACCAAATTTCGCAGGGAATGATTTTTCGATTAAAGTTAACGATTATCCATATTTCATGAATACATTTAGAAAGATTATACGACTTTTGAGAAATTATTTATCAATGAAAGATCCAACATTTTAATAAAAAGCATTTAAAGTTTGTTATCATCAAAATCAATATAATGAACATCTACATGTTAACAAAAACTCCTTACAGCAATTTGAATTTCAATTTGAAATTGCTGTCTAAACCCATGAGTTCTTACCCATGGAAACTCCATTGTTTCGTATACCGTAACTTTTTCATTTTAAGTGATAACTTAGAAGTTGTTGTATTTTACGGTAAATGAGCAAGGTTAATTATGTCTTGGTCTTGATGGCGAGCTAAACAATTTGACACGTGTCGACGTAAAGCCCATGTGCCACAGGCATTTGAATAAATAATTTCCCAGTGACAATAGTTACACTCGAATATCATCTGTTTGTAAGGATGACACGAACCGATATCTATTATTTCCTCCCTTATTGTAGTAAAATTTTAAAAAAGTTCATTTAAATTACATGTTTAGACTGATTTATGCCTTGCATTGTTGTTTTATTGAGGTCCAATTGTGTCGACACTATGTTCTTAGGTTGTTCAGGTTCTTCTGCGTTCATATTGTGCTCTTGAGGATCCATGGTGATTTTAACTTTTGGAATATTGAAAAGTTTGAGGGAAAAAGAAAAGAAGAAGAAGAAGAATTGTGAATTGTCATAGACTCATAGTGTATTGGCGTGTATATATAATTATTATATAGTAGTAAAAAGACAAAAATTGATTTCATTACTTTGATAGGTAGGAGTATTCGAGTGAGTACAAAATATTTAGTGAAATATAAATACTTTTGTGTTTGTGTTGTGAATGAGTGAACCTTGTGATCTTGATTTTTGTGGAGCCGTGGAGTCGTAGAGGCAAGTGTGTGGTTGGTATGAAAAAGTTATTCAATTATCAAAAAAATGAAAAATTAAAAGAAATAAAGAACATTTCAAAAAAAAATAACTAAAGAAATGAAGAAAATTGCATTGTTGCCTTGTCAGCACGAGCCCAAAATGAAAAAGTATTGAATTTGAATACTTGATTTATTATTTAAAAATAAATAAAAAATATTAAATTATGATTTGACATTTTGACTATAGTCTACACACACACTAACAGGCACAATGCTTATAATTTTCTATTTTTTAAATATCATTGTCGACAAGTTTCATAATTTTCAAATTTTGAATTGATTGCACTGCACATAGTTTTTCAAATTTCAAAGTTCCAATAGTAAAATTGGTATGGCTACTCAATTTGACAGCATGGGTGCACGGCACAGATCACAAATTAATTTTTTTATTATTTAATAATAAAAATTCTGAATTAATTTTACACACACCTAACTCAATGGACAAAGCAAACAAAAACTTAAAACAAAAATAAATAATAAATAATTGCCGGAAACTTTCACAATCTTCAATTTTTTGATTAATTGCTCTCTGCACGTCAGCTAACAATGACAAAATTTCAAATTTCACAATTACAATAGTAAAATTGATATGACTACTCAATTTTATAATATGGGTGCACTGATTAAAAATTAATTTTTTTATTATTTAATAATAAAAATTTTGAATTAATTTTACTACTCACCCAATGGACAAGTCAAACAAAAAATTAAAACAATAATAAAAAGTAAATAAATGCAACGGTCTAACTTGTTGCAGACGTGCAGGAAAGTTTGCTTGTTTGCCTCATTTTGACCGTTAACATTTTTACTTTTTTATTCTATTTAAACAATTGAATCATTTTCAAGTTTATCTCAATCCTCAATCTCTATCTCCTCGTTAAATCTTGTGTCCTATCTCTACTCTCTGCTCAATCTCCTCCAAACTCTCCTACAATTCCAGCAACATCTTTTCGTTACTCAAATTTCATACAAAAGTGAAACAACATTTAACACACCTCCCGTGGTCGCTGAATTTTTTCTTTTCTTCACCTGCACAAATACTCCACAACTACTTTTATTTACTAAAAACTTATTTACATAATATGTCTCATTCTTACATGAATCACGAGAGAAGGCATTTTGAGTTGGATGAGAATTGTAATTTTGTTGAAAAGGGGGAGGAAGTTCCAAATAAAGAAATTATTGCACCATAAATAGATCTAAATAATATATTTATTGTCCCGCCTAAGCGATCTCCTGTTACTTCTCAAATAAGTCAAAGTGATTCTACTTTTGCCACTGCTGGTCTAACTACTACCTCCAAACGACCAAGGGCATCAATTGTTTGGTCATGTTTTAGTTTGGAAGAATGTCTAAACAAAAAAAGTGAAATGGTGGATGTAGCAGTGCAAATTTTGTCAAGCCGTTTTAAGTGCCAAAAGTAAAGGTGGAATCGGACATCTCAAACAACTTATGGAAACTTGTCAGGCAAAACACTAGCCACAATACCCAAGACAAACCCAAATTTCACAATATGGTTCTAGACCTTCCCGATACTATAGTATCATTCAAATATTCACAACAGAACATGCGAGAAGGATTGGCTAGGTATATTGCTGTAGCAGAGCAACCTTTAATATTTGCAGAAGATGAACATCTGATAAATGTTTTGCAAAGGTATGTCCAGCCTTAACTTAAGAAAGTGTCTAGAAATTCAATAAATGTGATTTAACCAAAATTTTTCATGACATGAAAAAAATTCTTGATTAATATTTTTATCAATTTTAATGGTGTTATTTCAATTTTTTATATTCTTGGACTAGTATGAATCTGGTTGGTTATTTTTGTGTAACTTCGCACTCTATACATGAGAAAATGGCAAATGAAGGTTGGAAAAAAATTGCTTGCATTTTGTGAATTAGAATATTCTCATACTAGTTCAGTAATTTGCTCCACCATAGAGTTTGTTTTAAGAGAATATGAAATTACTGATAAATAGTTTAGCATATCATTTGATAATGCATCAGCTAATACAGCTGCAATTGATATGTTTTTGCTAAATATTTCTACTCTCACACCTACATATGGCTAAAAATGTTTTCATGTGAGATGTGTATGTCATATTATTAATTTAATTGGTTAAGCTGGTATGACCTATATGAATTATTATTTAGAAAATAGTCAGTCATTTTATATATTAGGACACCTTTAAGACGTCAATTAGTTTTATCTACATTGAAACTTTTTGGATTGAAAAAAAGGAGATTCAACATTACCATGAAAGTTCATTGGAATTTTACATATTTGATGTTGCTTTCTTGCCAAAACTATTCTGAAGCAATTTCTAGTTTTTACAATGAGAGAATGAATGATAAAGATTATCGTATCACTTATTATTATTGGAATGTTGCATTTAAATTTATGGATTTTTTAAAGGTGTTTTATGAGGCTATTCTTGCATATTTTACTATTTATGACCCTAATTCATGTGGACTGTTAATTCACTTGTATAATATGAGTTATATGCTTTTGAGAGTTTTAGGCAGAATATTATGTTTAAAAATATTTGTGATGCTACAGAGGAAAAATTCAAAAAATATTATAAAGATATTCCCCACCTATTTATATTGGCAGTAGTATTGGATCCTTCAATCAAGGAGATTGGTGCAAAACTCTTAGTTGAGGGTATTACTAAAAGTTTGCTAATAGGGCTTGATACAAATTTTGATACAATTATATTCTCTAGGGAAATTATCACCGCACTACCTCTATTTTGCTTTATATTCATCCAACCACTACAAAATTTTAACATATTTTCTTCACTACTTTTCTTTTTAAATTTGTATCAAGTAGTCACTTTAACACTAACGTCATTAAATAATTTAGATGAAATGATAATGTTACCCCTAAATAAATTAAAAGACTATTTTATCCTATAAAAACTTTGAAAAACAAAAAAAAATTATAATTATAAAAATACCCCTAAATTTAATTAAAAAAATAGATCCCAAATAGAGGTGCTTAGCTGATTTTTATTAAATTTAGATTTTGAAATTTTTAATAAAAACTAATTGAATTTATTTATTAAAAATTATAATTTTGTAAAATTTTATTAAAATAACTGAATGTATTTATTAAAAAAATCCCAAAATTTTAACAATTTAGGGGGGTTTTTATTAAATCCCAAAATTTTACAGTTATTTTTATAATTATAATTTTTTAAAATATTTTTATTAAAAAATAAAAATTTTAAATTTGGGATTTATTTTTTATTAAATTTAGGGGTATTTTTATAATTATAATTTTTTATTTTTCAAATCTTTTATAAAATAAAATGGTCTTTTAATTTATTTAGGGGTAAAATTATTATTTTGTTTAAATTATTTTAGCAGTGTTAGCGCAAAAGTGGCTAATTGATGTAAATTAAAAAAGAAAGGTGGTGCAGAGAATATGTTAAAATTTTGTGGTGGTTGGATGAACATAAGACAAAATAGATGTGGTAAAATGATAATTTCCCTATCCTCTATGCATGAACTTTTTAATTTTTATCAAAATAAATTCAGATCAAGCAATACATATTCTAATATTCAACAAGCATAAACTTGTCATAGACATCCAACTCACCTTTTGTTGCTTAAAGGTAAGGGTATTACTTTTAATATTGATACTAATCGTAATGAATTGCAAAGATAATGTTCTACCAATCTTGAAGATTTAGTAACTCCTTCACAATTGCAAAATTTTAGTATGTTGCAATTTTGAATGGATATGGCATCTTTTTTCCCTATACTATCCATTATGACTCGTGATCTACTAACCCCTCCAGCTTAAACTATAACATCAAAGTCAGGTTTTAGTGCAGATGGTAGAATTCTAGATGAACGTTGATCAAAATTGTCATCAGAGACATTAGAGTCTTTGATGTGTTTGAAAGATTGGGAAGATCCTGAAAGTGCAATGAGATTGGCAAAATGCTTTAATAAAATAAATTGAGAGTTTGGATGCCGATCAAGAGGAAGTGGATCCAGATTATGCACAGTAAAGAACATTGAAGTCACCTCTGGAGACTAGAGAGCTTCAATCCTTGTAACTTTTTGGAACAAATTTTACTAATGGAAAGGTTGTGAATTTGCAAATAATAAATAGTTTAGTAGGTGCCAACCTAGATGGAATGCACTATTAGCTTGACTAATGCAAATTACACCTAATTTTATTTGAACTACTAATATTGTACTTGCATTTGAACACTATTGAATGAAAATGAAATTTTAATTTATCATAAAAAAATATCTTATGCATAATTTTATTTTTTGTTTATAAATATGAAAAATATTTCATTCACACATGAAACATATCTCTTTTAACTAAATTATCATTTCAGAAATGAAATAGCAATGTCATAAAAGTTTAGATTTATCATTTATAAAAATCGTGATTTTTATAATTTTATAATTTAGTTTTTTTAACTAAGACTTAAATTAGTTTTTAAAAGGTTATGCTAATAAAATATATTAAAAACTTTAGTTTCAAGATATTTATAAAATCATAACATTTTATGTTTATTTTTCATTAAAAAATTTTACTTTGATATACTTCAGCCCGTATGCTATTGGCAGCCCACGAGTTGCATGCTAGCCTATCAATGAAGAGTGTTTATTATGTGCCTTTTCGCTTGTCATGCTTTGGCTCATCTCTAATCACGTCGTGCTTTTAAGGCCGATGTGCCTAAAATTCTAAGCCTGGCCTAGCCTACGTGTGTGCCATGTCGTGCTATGTGCCGTACCAAAATGTGCTCGCTCCATGCCATGTTGTATGAACATGTGTTGTACATGTGCCACATCTTGCTCCACCCGTTGGTGATCTTTATCCAAGAATAACAAAAAATACCTCCTACAGTATTGTTGTCAAATTTTATTGAACTAATAAGTGTACGAATCTATTGTAAAATAGATCAATTGTGACGAGTGTCGATCCCACGAGAAGATGAATTTTAATTATGTGTAGAGTTAATTTTCTAAGTGGGTGATTGGATTTTTGGTGGAAGTAATTTAGATCATTCTAAAATTTAAATTAAAATGGCGGGAATAAATTGAAGTGAAATTTATTAAAAGGAAATGTTTGGGTATCTGGATTTGCATCAACATACACCATGGGCTTAATATTCCTTATTAGTGCCAATTAAATCATGAGGGGGTTTCCACTCCTCATGAACCACACTCTAATCAATATGGTGCTAAGGGCTTATCGTGTCAAATAGTAATAACTTTGCACTAGGGAGCCGATTATACCAGTACGGTATCTACACAAGATTATTACTATATGTCGACAAAAAGTCAAAATATCCACAAAAATCAGAGGGGAAGAGAAAGTAAATTTACCAAATAAAGCCCATGTAATATGTTGAGACTTCACCTTCAACCCAAGCTTGAAAGAAAATTAGCTACTCATAATTGAATTATGGGTAAAATAAGAATTTATTAAAATATGTAGAAGATACAAGATAGACAAGGAATTACAGAAAATGGAGCTCAAAAATGAATTCAGGGGCGTCGATTTGGGAGGAGCCCCCTTTTTATAGATACAATCAGTAAATCGTGGCGATTGGATTAAACAATTTGGACGCTCAGGATTGCGCCACGTGACAAGTTCTGATTGGGTAGAACAAATCAACAGGGCTCTCATTCCGTGTAATGCATGTATCGTACACACGTTTTTTGGTCCACTGACATTCTGCCACGTCGCTGGTCAACACTACATAATCATTTTAGTCTAATAGGATTGCATCGGTCAACGCCAACTCATCAGTCAATGCCACATAAGCAATCAATGCCACATCATTCGTCCAATCGAATGCTGCTACATCATCAATCAACGCCATGTCATCGGACCGTATATGTGAACAATGTTGTGAACAGTACCGTACATGTGAGTCTGTGTCGTTTACCCTTTTATGCTCCTCCTAAGGTTTTCGACTGTCCTGAGTCCAAAATTATTGTTTGTTTTGCTCTCTGATCTTTCATTCATTCTGAAATGATCATGATGCCCTAAAATAATAACATATTTAATTAAAATAAAACACATATAATTAAATCATGAGGGAATTAAATATATAAAAGTAGAGATGTTAGTGAAACTAGGAGTGTAAAATGACGATTTTCTCCTTTATAAATATACACTTTCTAGCATTCAACACACCACCCAACCAGCTTATTGCTTGTCCCTAGTAATTAAAGTGAAAAAAAATTCAAACCCACAATGATTTTTTTTTAAACAATCATGTTTATTCAATCAGACTAATGATAGCAATCAAATAAAAGTATAAGCATTATCTCCAGTCTAAAGAAACATCACCCCTACATCAACCATCCACATGCATCAGTCCAGCAGACTTTGTCACAGCTATAGTAATCAAACCACTTTCAAGAATGACATGCCAAAGCCCAAAAGCTCATTGGTATCAGTGACACTCTCACAATGAAATTAAACCCAATAAAAATAGTCACTCCAATGAATGGTAATCAAACCACTTTCAAGAATGACATGCCAAACCCCAAAAGCTCATTGGTATCAGTGACACTCTCACAATGAAATTAAACCCAATAAAAATAGTCACTCCAATGAATGGTAAATTGAGAGAAAATAATAAAGAAATACTATCACACACTCTCACCAAGATGAAAGGAATATGCCCACAGTTTAGAAATAATACGATCTTAAGTCAAACAAAATGCTAGTCAACCCAATGCATTCAGTTTTTTTTTTCTTATGCATCACTACATTTTTTTAGCCCATATAACTAACTTCTACTTCAGACTATAAATCCCTAAAATCAAGAAGGACTTTTATTAAGACATAACGTAGGCTAAGGACATGGCTAACAAAGGAGCGGAAATAAGGAAAACAAAATATATGTTTTAGAAAAAGTAGAGATCTTATGGAAATTACAAGATGCATTTCGCTTATTTATTATTATTGTTATTATTATTATTTTCTCCTTTTTCTGTTTTTTTAAAACAATTTTTTTTTGTATGGCATAATTTTACTGAACAAAATAATTATTTACATTTTTTCAAACATACATAGGTGATGAAACTTGTAAGACATGAGGTAATACTCTAAATCGAAGTGGGTCAAGATGATAAGTTGACAAAGAAATTTTTTTTTTTATATGAAAGACTCAAAAAGATTAACTATGGATATTTCACAAAAGGGATGGCTAGAAAGGATCAAACGGGTCAAAGATTCCATCATTTTTTAGGGCTCTATATAATCTTCCATATCTACTAGTTAGATAGACCTTCAAATGTAGCAACACATTTTTTTTCTCTTTCTTCTTTTTTTAATTTTATTTAACATATTTTTTGAAGGATTGACTCAAAGGAAATCTAGATATCATGTATAAAATAATAAACTTCTAAGCTATATGAAGAATAGGTAAAAAGGTTACTCTCCAAGAAAAATGAAAGGCTCAAAAACTCACTTGGTATTCATTATGACATATGCATTCCTTCGAGCAACTCACATTTGTCTCCGACATCAATATGTAGAGTAGCAAAAATAGCGCAACATCACTTAAGACCAAAGATAATACAAATGCTAAAATTTGAAAGTCATTACACAATTGTTTTTTTTTTTTTTTTGTTCAAACAACATTCTATCCCCCAATATATTCTAAACATGAAAAGAAAATATGCATGCAGAAAGATAAAAATGATGCATAAAAACTAATTAGAAATGTTGCACTTAAAATGATAGAAAAATGAAATGTCTAGAATTTTTTTTTAAATAAGAAAATGCGTTTCTCGAGCCATTACACTCCACAGTCAGCTATCTTCGACTCAAAAATTTGAAAGTGTATATTTATAAAGGAGAAATTAGAAAGAAGAAGTTAGAAAAAAAAATGATTGTCAAAGCTAAATAAAGAAAAAGAAAATGTCTGGATTTTTTTTTAACTTCCAAACCAAGAAAATGCATTTCTAGAATCACTACACTCGATATTCAATCATCTTCGACTACAAAGGTTAGCCACGGTTAGTCTCTACAACAAAAAATCAGTAAAAACTTAACCAAGATTAAGACATTCCACAATTGTCAACTATTTTCCTTCTCCTAACCAAAATGAAATATTGTCCTCAATGTCTTAAAAGAAAGAAGTAGAGTTTAGAAGACATCACCTGGGTGATGCAACACAGAAGAAAATATTTACAAGCAGAGAGTGAAATCTAATTTGCACTTCTTACTGCGGCTACTGTTACCATCATTATTTGGACACTTTAACACAAAGGTCCTGGGATCTGGCTCTGGTCGATAAGCTTGTAATAGATCAAGTAGCTCATTAGCAGTGTGAGCACAAATAAAAACTTTTTTCACTGTGGAATAAATAAAGTAATTTTTTATTGTATGGTTAAGAAATGCAATAAAGCCATTATAAAAGTTATTGACATTTAACAAACCGATGGGCTTCTGGTGAATGTTCAGATGGGTCCAAGATGCTAATGTGTTAAGTGCCTCTAGAGTTACAAGATCTCCTGGTATGAAAATAAAAGTATCAGCATGATTTAGCATTTCAATTATTCTCTCTTGCACACTTGAGACGACTAACTCTTCTCCAGTTGATGAGTCAGAAAAACAGCCCAAAGGTTTTAGGACTCTTGGGATGATATCTAACACTTGGCTCCCTCTAATATAAGCAGCTTCTGAGACCAGCTTTTGTAACCCTCGGTCACCTCTTCTATATACCAAGTGTAGTTTTCTTGCTGCTATACTTCGACCAAGATCTATGTTTACCTCAACAAACTCTTTATATTTGGCATAGTTAAACCCAGAGAGCACACAAATGTTCTTGAATTGTTTATTGAGAGTAGCTGCCATTGGGATACTTCTCAAAAAATAATTTGTGAGTGCTTAAAAAAATTCATATTTAAGGATCTTGATGACAGTGGGTCACAGTTGTGTGTGAGGTAGCATGTATGTGTCAATTAACGCTTAAAACACATGCCTCGAGAGTCAAAAAGGAAACAATAAAAAGGAAAAAACAAACAATGATAAAATAAAATTATTAAAGACAATAATGCAACTGATAAAACAACAGTAAAGTAAAAGAATATTTACAGGTAGTTGTGACTGTGGCTCACATCTTCCTCTAGTTTTACGTTCAAAAATGGCTTGAACAACCTCTATGGGCTGAGGATAGGCTTCCCATACAGTTTTCTTATAAACTAGAAAACAGGGTCGTTTATAGTCAGATTCCCGAGACTATATCATGCACGCTCTTTCTGGAATAATGAGTATAATTGGAGAATTGCTCCTTGTACATATCCACTGGATGCGTTTCAAGAGACAAAGGATATCATCCAATGACTCCTTATTCAAGCCATCCCTAATGAATTGAATCTTGTCTTCCCTGTTATCAGACACCATTCCTAAAGAACATGGATTTTTTTGCATCTCATTCTGGCATATTTATGATAAGCAATAGAAAGTCTTCGAGCTCTTCGTTTTCTTGCATAATTTTCTTTACCACTACTAGGCATGTATGCAATACATTTGGGAGGCAATTCACCTGCCAATCGTACTTTGGCCTCAATTAACCAGCAGATGTCAGCAGGTATGTTATTCTTCATAAATAATCGCATGCGATCAGATCGAGCTTTATAGATTGTAAGGAAGGCATTCTGAGGAAGTGAAGGGAACTGATTATAAATCTCTTTTCTATCCATACCTTCGCCTCAGAATATCAGTTATTGTGGGAAGCTGAAGTAATCGACTTAATTGTCATAAAGTACTGTTATCCGCCACTTAACTGGGGTAACAAACTAAAGCACACAAATGGAGTAACAAACTAAAACACACAAAAAAAATTACAACCGTCCTCTTATTGAATTTATCTCAAGCTTCAACTGGATGTCGTAGATACCTCCCTCAATTTCTCTGAGTTGTCTTTCTAAAGCCTCAACATGGGATACTAACTTTGGTCGTTGTAGCTCCCAAATATGATATGTTTTCCAAAATCGTATCTGGCTCTGAGATGAGATTTTACACATTGAAGTCGTCTCAGAAGGTTCAAAAGGATTTGTCTAGCTGAGGCACTCATGATTAACAATGATAAAAGAAAACTTAATGGTTAAACAAACACACTTATATAAAAACAATTTCAATTAGCAAAAGAATAGTAAAAAGAAAGAAAAAAATCAAATCATCGAAAAGAAAGAAAAATCTCAATTCGAATCTGGTGGGTCACTCAAATTTATTTTAGTATCCTCTCCATGTGGTTAGTACTTTAGATATGGCTTTAATCTTTGACCATTAACTTTAAAAGTGACATCGTTGTTTAGATACTTAATTTCAATTTCTCCATGTAGAAAAATAGTATGAACAATTAATGGGTCAGACCATCAAGAGCTGAACTTACCTGAGAATAGGTTTAAGCAAGAATTAAATAAAAGTACTTTCTGACCTGGGATGAAAGATTTTCTCAAAATTTGCTTGTCATGAAAGATTTTCATCCGCTGCTCGTAAATCTTGGCATTTTCGTATGCATCATTGTAAATTTCTTCAAGTTTTGCCAGTTGTAATCTTCTTTCTGAGCTAGCTTGCTGCATGTCAAAGTTAAATTTCTTGATGGCCCAATGCGCACGATGCTTGAGTTCCACAGTTAGGTGGCAAATTTTTCCATACACTAGCCTGTAGGGTGACATCCTAATTGGGGTCTTGAAAGTCGTTCTATATGCCTATAATGCATCATCAAGTCTCCATGACCAATCTTTTCTATTTAGCCTCGCCGTCTTTTCTAATATATGCTTTATTTCTTGATTGGAGATCTCAACTTGAATACTAGTC
The DNA here is from genome assembly GCF_000493195.1 of Citrus x clementina. Taxonomy (NCBI): domain Eukaryota; kingdom Viridiplantae; phylum Streptophyta; class Magnoliopsida; order Sapindales; family Rutaceae; genus Citrus; species Citrus x clementina. The sequence goes on along the minus strand of NW_006262688.1, from coordinate 14,754,133 downwards.
TGTGGATGATATGGGGTCGCCACTTTGTGAGTGATGCAATATTTTGTCAAAAGAGTTTTGAATGATTTATTACAAAAGTGGGCACAACTATCACTGATTATTGCTTGAGGGAATCTAAAGCGTGAAACAATGTTGCTTTTCAAAAATCCTATCATCATTTTGTGATCAATGGTTCTACATGGAATTACTTCTACCCATTTCAATACGTAGTCAATAGCAACCAATATGTACTAATGGCTAAAATAAAAGGGAAAGGGCCCCATGAAGTCGATACCCCATACATAAAAGATCTCAATCACTAAAATTGGGTTTAGTGGCATCATATTCCTTCATGTAATATATGCTTTATATGCTTTATTTCTTGATTGGAGATCTCAACTTGAATACTAGTCTGTGGATGATATGGGGTCGCCACTTTGTGAGTGATGCAATATTTTGTCAAAAGAGTTTTGAATGATTTATTACAAAAGTGGGCACAACTATCACCGATTATTGCTCGAGGGAATCTAAAGCGTGAAACAATGTTGCTTTTCAAAAATCCTATCATCATTTTGTGATCAATGGTTCTACATGGAATTACTTCTACCCATTTCAATACGTAGTCAATAGCAACCAATATGTACTAATGGCTAAAATAAGAAGGAAAGGGCCCCATGAAGTCGATACCCCATACATAAAAGATCTCAATCACTAAAATTGGGTTTAGTGGCATCATATTCCTTCATGTAATATATGCTTTATATGCTTTATTTCTTGATTGGAGATCTCAACTTGAATACTAGTCTGTGGATGATATGGGGTCGCCACTTTGTGAGTGATGCAATATTTTGTCAAAAGAGTTTTGAATGATTTATTACAAAAGTGGGCACAACTATCACTGATTATTGCTCGAGGGAATCTAAAGCGTGAAACAATGTTGCTTTTCAAAAATCCTATCATCATTTTGTGATCAATGGTTCTACATGGAATCACTTCTACCCATTTCAATACGTAGTCAATAGCAACCAATATGTACTAATGGCTAAAATAAAAAGGAAAGGGCCCCATGAAGTCGATACCCCATACATAAAAGATCTCAATCACTAAAATTGGGTTTAGTGGCATCATATTCCTTCATGTAATGCTTCCCAGTTGACACATATCACATGAAGAGCAAAAATTGTAAGCATCTCGAAATATAATTAGCCAATAGAACCCACAATGTAAAACTTTAGTAGTTGTTTTCTTAGCGTTGAAATGTCCTCCATAAACTTGTTTATGGCAGAATGAAATGATATTTTGAAATTCATTTTCTAGGACACATCGTCTGACAATTTAATCTGCACAATACTTGAACAGATAAGGGTCATCCCAAAAGAAATTCTTTATTTCCGTAAAAAATTTGGCTTTGTCTTGCTTAGTCTAATGCTCTGGAAGTTGACTTGTAACAAAATAGTTAACTATATCAGCATAGCATGGTAATACTTCCACACTCATCAATTGTTCATATGGAAATGATTCATTCAATGGTAATAATTTTGTAATTGTATCAAAATGGAGACGAGAGAGATGGTCAGTCACAACATTTTTTGTGTCTTTCCTATCTTTGAATTTCAAGTTAAATTCCTGCAAAAGTAACACCCAATGAATTAGTCTAGCTTTTGCATCTTTCTTTATGAGAAGATATTTAAGAGCAGCATGATCTGTGAATACAAATATTTTACAACTAATGAGATAAGATCGAAATATTTCTAATGTAAGCACTACTGTGGAATTCTATCAACTCTTTTTCAGTGGTTAAATAGTTCAACTGTGCATCATTCAATGTCATACTAATATAGTAAATAACATGGAGAATTCCATCAACTCTTTGTCCTAATACTGCTCCTACTGCATAATCAAATGCATCACACATGAGCTCGAATGGTAAGCTCCAGTTTGGGGGCTAAATGATGGGTGGTAATGTCAACAACTGCTTTGGTTTTTCAAATGCCACAAGACATGAATCATCAAAGACAAAGGTACATCTTTAGCAAGTAAATTGTATAAGGGTCTAGAAACGTTACTAAAATTTTTAATGAAACATCTATACAAACTAGCATGCTCAATGAAAGATCTTACTTTTCTAACTGGTTTAGGTAGAAGAAGATTGGAAATGAGATCCACCTTGGCTTTATCAACCTCAATACCTTTGCTGAAAATGATGTGATCGAGAACAATACTTTGCTTTACCATAAAATGACATTTCTCCTAATTTAAGACCAAATTCTGCTCGATACATCTTTGCAAAACTAATGTTAGATGATGTAAACATTGATCGAATGAATCACCAAAGATAGAGAAGTCATCCATACAGACTTCATGGAATCATTCGACCATATCAGAAAAAATGCTTAACATGCATCGTTGAAATGTGGCAGGTGCATTACATAATCCAAATGGCATCCTCTTATATGTAAAAGTGCCAAAAGGGCAAGTGAAAGTGGTTTTCTCTTGATCTTTTGGTGTTATGGGAATCTGATTATATCTTGAGTAGCCATCTATAAAGTAATAAAATTCATGACCTGCTAATCTATTAAGCATTTGATCGATAAATAATAAAGGAAAATGGTCTTTACGAGTGACAAAATTTAACTTTCTATAATCAATGCATACACGCCACCCTGTAGTCACTCTAGTGGGTATCAATTCATTATCAGCATTGGTAACAACTGTGACTCGTGACGTTTTAGGGACAACTTACACAGGACTAACCCATGAACTATCAGAAATAAGGTAAATGATACATGCGTCTAATAGTTTAAGGACTTCAGTTCTAACAACTTCTTTCATGTTAGGGTTTAACTGATATTGCATTTCCCTGGTAGGTTTAGCATTTTCATCAAGATGAATGTAATACATACAGTCTACTAGGTTTATACCTTTTATGTCGGCTATGTTCCACCCTAATACTCCTTTGTGCTCTTTTAAAACTTCCAACAACTTACCTTCTTATTCGTCATTTAGGGATGATGAGATGATTACTGGTAGAGTGCTTTTATCTCCCAAAAATGCATATTCTAAAGTGTTGGGTAATGGTTTGAGCTCAAGTTTTGGTGTCGATTCTGATGATAGGCTAAGTTTCTTCTCTAATGGTGCTAATTGTTTAATTCTTGAGTTCCATTTATTATTATCCATAGATGGTGTTGAGTCAAGTAGGGTGTTGACCTCATCGACTGATCTATCAATATTAAAATCTAAATCAAAGTGAGTTAAACATGTTTCTAAATGGTCATCACTAAAGTTTGAAAGAAAAGTATTATCAATTATTTCTTCTATTAAATCCACATCAACAATTCCATCATCTACATTGTGGGATTGTTTAGCAATGTTGAAGATATTTAGCTCCATAATCATGCTGCCAAAGGACAGTTGTATATTTCCAGTCCTGTATTGAATATGAGCATCGGCAATTGCCAAGAAACGTCGACCTAGAATAATGGGGATGTGCTTCCTCTAATCCTAGACTGGTTGAGTGTCAATTATAATGAAATCAATAGGAAAATAAAACTTGTCTACCTGGATAAGCATGTCCTCCACAATACCATGAGATATTTTCATAGACCGATTGCAAGTTGTAGCACCACTAGAGTTGAGTGTAATTCTCCCAATCCAAGTTTTACAAATACTGAGTATAGCAACAAATTTACACTATCTCTTAAATCCAACAAAGTATTCTCCATTGTGTAGTTCTCTATACTGCATGAGATAGTGGGGGAGCCTGGGTCCTTGTATTTTAGAGAAATTTTGTGTTGGAGTATAGAGCTAACGTTTTCTGTTAGAAATGTCTTCTTTTGAACGTGAATGTTTCTTTTTTTAGCACAAAGGTCTTTAAAAAACTTGGCATAAGATGGCACTTGCTTTATAGCGTCAAGCAAAGGGATGTTAACACTTACCTGTTTAAAGATTTCAAAGATCTCACCTGTGGATTTTTCCTTCTTTCTTTTAGTTAACTGAGGAAATAGAGCTTTAAGAACGTATTCCCGTGGGTTGGTTTCTTCTTTCTACTCTGATGATGAATCCTCAATATTTACAAGTACAATTTGACTTGTTTTTGCCACCGGCATCTTCACTTTGTTGTCGACTTCTTTTCCTTTTCGCAAGGTCATGAAGGCTTTGACCTCTCCATGCTACTAAAGTGAACTGGTACTTGCTTCATACACTCCTTTAGGATTAAGCACTGGTTGACTTGGGAATTTACCTTTCTTAACAGTCATTGCCAAAATTTGAACTGAAGAGGCAAGTTATCCCACCATCTTCTCGAGATTTGAAACTGATTCGGTTTGTAAGTTAAAGCTTACTCTCATCTCATTTAGTAGTTCATCAATGGTGCGGTTTTGAAGCTCGATCATGGAGTGAGTAAGATTCTTGAAATTCTGGAATGCATCTTCCCATAGTCTGGGTTAAGAGTAGTTCGGGTTCTGATTCTATGGTCTAAATGGTGGCTGGAAAACTTAAGGAACTTGAGGAATTGGTTGCATTGATGAAGTTAGAGCTGCTAATCTATTCTATTAGAATCCTTGAGACTATAAAAAATTGGGATGGTCTCTCCATCCATGATTATATGTGTTGGCGTAAGGGTTGTAATTTGATGGCTTTCTCATTACATCTGTGACATTGGTTTGATTTGAGCACGAGTCATGGCCATGTGGTTTTGTTGATTTAGCAGTCGTTAATGATGCTATTTGTCGGGAAAGGTCTTTAATTATCGTTTTGACTTCTTTAATTTCTAAACTTGACTCACCAATGTGAACTTCATTCACTCCTTTAATTCTTTTAGTATTCCTGAGTGATCGACTCTATTGTTGGGAATTATCTGCTTGTCGCTGGAAGAAATCTCAAATCTTTGATACACTTTTTGACATAAGCTCTCGTCCACTTGTTGCCATTAGTCATTTTTGCACATGCGGCAATAATCCCTCTAAAAAGTATTGGCATTGGTGTCATTTCTCATATCCATGATGTGGACACTTCAAGAGTAGCCCATTGAATCGCTCCCATACTTCAAAAAACCGCTCGTCTTCTCTCTAGGTAAACTCTGAGATTTCCCTACGAATAGCATTGGTTTTATTCACTGGGAAGTATTTATTCAAAAATTTTATTACCACTTATTCTCATGATGTAATGCTATTAGCAGGCAATGTATTAAACCATGAACGAGCTCTATTCTTTAAAGAAAATGAGAATAATCTAAGTTTAAGATCATCATCTGAAAAATTCTCGTATTTAAAAGTTTGACAGACAACATGAAAATTATTCAGATGATTATATGGTCTTCATTTTCTAGGCCATAGAATGTTGGGAGTCAATTTAGCACACTGGGTTTCAACTCAAAACTTCTAACAACTAAATTTGGGTATCTTATGAATGATATTGCTCAAATTAGCTAAGGGACTAAAGTAGTCCTTAAATGGCCTCTCTTGTAGTGCTGGTTATTGCAAATTCATTTCAATTTTATCTTTAATTGCAATGTGTTTCTATGTGCGAAGTGTTTTTTTCAGTTTAAGGTCTATGGGCTCAAGATTAGGAAATTGTGCCCTTCGACCATGCATGCAAATAACACAAAAAAATGAGAACAAAACAAATAAAAATAAAAACGAAAAAAAGTGAAATAAATTAACTAAAGTTAAAATAAATTAATAAGATAAACAAAAAATTACAAAGAAAAATAACTTGAAAATTAAATTACAGAATTTTAAAGAAAATAAAAGAAATTCTTATTTTTTAAAAAATAAGAAAAAAATACAAGAAAACAACCAAAAAAAAACTTACCTCCATAGCAACGGCGCCAAAAGCTTGTTGTGCAAATATTATTGAACTCGCAAGTACACGAATCTATTGTAGAATAGATCAATGGTGATGAGTGCCGATCTCATGAGGAGGTGGACTTTAATTAGGTGATTTAGATTATCCAAAAATTTAAATTTAAATTGCGGGAATAAATTGAAGTGAAATTTATTAAAAGGAAACGCTTAGGTATCTAGATCTGCATCAACATGCACCATGGACTTAATATTCCTTATTAGTGCCAATTAAATCATGAGGGGGGTTTCCACTCCTCATAAACCACACTCTAATCAATGTGGTGCTAAGGGTTTATCGTGCCAAATAGTAATAATCTTTCACTAGGGAGCTGGTTATACCAGTGCGGTATCTAGACAATATTATTACTATCTATCGACGAAAGTCAAAACATCCACAAAAATCATATGGGAAGAGAAAGTAAATTTACAAATAAAGCCCATGGAACATGTTGAGACTTTACCTTCAACCCAAGTTTGAAAGAAAATTAGCTACTCATAACTTAACTAGGGGTAAAATGGGAACTTATTAAAATACGTAGAAAATAAAAGATAGAGAAGGAATTACATAAAATGGAGCTCAAAAATGAATTCATGGGTGTCGAATTAGGAGGGAGCCCCCTTTTTATATATACAATCAGTAAATCATGGCCATCAGATTAAAATAATTTGGACGCTCAGGATTGCGCAAAGTGGCAAGTTCTAATTAGATAGAACACATCATCAGGGCTCTCATTCCGTGTAATGCATGTATCGTACACACATCTTTTGGTCCAGTGACATTCTGCCATGTCGCCGGTCAACTCTACATAATCATTTTAGTCCAATAGGATCGCGACACATCATCGATCAACGCCAACTCATCAGTCAACACCACATAAGCAGTCAATGCCACATCATTCGTCCAATCGAATGCTGTCACGTCATCGGTCGATGCCACATCATTGGTCAATGCCACGTCATCAATCAACGCCATGTCATCGAACCGTATATGTGAACAGTGTCGTGAACAATACCATGAATAGTACCGTACATGTGAACAATGCCGTTTACCCTTTTATGCTCCTCCTAAAGTTTTTTACTGTCCTGAGTCCAAAATTGCTGTCCATTTTGCTCTCTGATCTTTCATTCATTCTGAAATGACCATAATGCCCCTAAAATACATAAAATACTTAATTAAAATAAAGCACACATAATTAAATCACAAGGGAATTAAATTAAATATATAAAAGTAGGGATGTTAGATAAACTTGGAGTGTAAAATGACGATTTTCGCCTTTATAAATAATATATGTACCAAACCATAGAACAGTTATAGCCTCGCCAACAACACCAGAACACATCATTATAGCATGATCTCCACTTAAACTGTCTCTAAAATATCTCTTTATAAGCCATCAAAATTAGATTTAAGGATAAAGGATCACAAACATAGCTCCCTGTATAATCTTTAGTGGAATTAAGTGCTCCTTAACCCAATTAGCTCTGATAAAATAGGCCAATTAGAATTCAGGACGCACTGCTAGCAAAGACTATCCCCCAGAGCACAACTATTTAACCCAACGAAGCCCAAAGGCCTCAACAAGAAAGGCCAAATTTTAGAAAAATTGTCTTTATTGACAGTAAAATAGTATTAGTAATGACTTTCAGGGGACACTTATTAAATCTGCCAATAATTAACAATCGAAACATACTAACACTTATTTACGGTGTCCTGAATATAGTATCAATGATTACTATTACTATCTATGCCATTGTAGTTTAAGTAGTTGATATTAAATTAGTACCATGATTACTGTTACTATGGTATTACTGTTTCATTTATTTTAAAAAAATGTAAAAATTTGAATTGGCTCACTGCCTATAGATTTATTAGTAAAATTAAAAGGCACCACAAAATAACAAAAAAATATCTTGATTTATATTACAAAATTTTTCATTTCATATTCAAATATTATTAGTATATATTACAAATTTCAAATACTTCAATAAACAAGATACCTACACTCATAACTAAATAATCCAAATTAAATACATAAAAAAAATTATCATCGAATTAAATGCCACCTATTTGTGATTAAATTTAAAAAATCTGGAAGCTAATTTAAGATGGATGACTATCTCTCACTTTTTGAACATAAGTACAATTGCATAGCGGCGGTGGACGAAGCGGAAGCGAGAATGTCGGCTTGAGTAACGCAAACATTGGTGAGAATCCAATGCCCCAAAAACCCAAGGGTTCCTCCGCAAGGTTCGTCCACGGAGGGTGAGTCAGGGCCTAAGGTCAGGCCGAAAGGCGTAGTCGATGGACAACCAACAACTTCCTTATTCAATAGAGTAGATGGGTTAGGATACAAGTGAAGTTGAGGAAGAAACAATTCAAACACATTGACCAAATCTACATATGAATACATGGAAGAGGGGGGGGGGGGGAATTGGCTGCCAATATGAGAAAATTTATAAGTGGAACTAAAGTTTATATTATAAGTCAACTCAAATCTGGCTAAAGTTTATTTCAAAGAAAGGGAGATTAACAAGGAAGCCCAATGTGAAAAAATTTAGATATATGAAGGTGAAAAACACGTTAACATAGCCTAAAATGATATAGACTCAAAATTTCATCTATTAGAAAGAATATTCAATTCTAAACACGGAAAAAAAATGATCATAAGATGCAAGGAATAAAGATTTAAAAAGAAAACAATGACTAGCTGCAATAGATTGCAATTTTGATATGGATTATCAAATGGTGCAGATAAGGCTAATACTATGGTTAACCAGGTTCAAGAAGACGATCCTTGCAACTAGATTTATTAAAATAACAAATAATTAAAGAGAATCACATTAATCATTAGTTTACCAAGCTTAAATTTAATCAAATAATCTTTTAACTATTAAGAATACATGATATTAAAGATGAAAAAATAATTAGTCAATCAATCATGTGAAATAAGAACTATAATCATCAAACAATCTATGTAGGGAATTAATTAAATAAATTATTTAGGACACTGGGACCATGATCATCAAGAACCATAATCACGAGGGTTGAAAGAAAAATTGTGAGGCTAGCGCTCGTAGGTTGGTTTGCGACCATAATGGGACTTGGATCACTGGGTTTGGTATCAATATAGGGCACTGTTCAGTTACTATAGCTGAGTTATGGGGGCTCTTTCATGGTCTTAATATAGCGTGGAAGCATGGGTTTAGAAGGGTAATGGCGGAAGTTGATAGCCACTGTGTGTTTCAACTGGTTCAGCAGCCGCTGGAAGCTACAAATGAGTAATCTCCTCTGCTCCGATCCATTGGAGACCTTATCAAGCGTGATTTCACAATTCACAAGCGTGATTACAAATGAGTAATCTCCGCTAAGGGCTTTCTTGCCAACTATGCCTTACCTCTTCCTCTTGGTTTTCATTTTTTTTACCCCCTCTTAGAGTAGAATCTTTTGAATCTTTTATTACTCATGACATATATGATATATGGGGTTGCTCATCACCTTCTTATTTTACTTTAGCGCTTTATAGAGCCCCTGTGTATCAAAAGAAAAAAAAGGCAGCAATTATTTAGACATACTTAAATAGGGAACAAAAGTAAATACAGTTAGCCATGGAAAAATTGAAGGATTGATGCTGCCGCTCCTCTTCCTATCTGTCTTCCGCGATCTTCTTTTAGTTCCCTTCTTTCCGCTTCTTCATTGTCTCCTTTTATAATATGGCTACTGACTTGCTTAATCCTTTTTGGATTCTAATTGAAATTAATTCTTCACCACCTATAGTAAGTTAAGGCCATGCACCCATTTAACAAAGCCCACTGAACAAACCGTTTTTATTTTTTTATTTATTTTTTTTTTATTACAAACAAACCGTTTTTATATTGTTTCCTTATTAGAATTTGAAAGCTAACCGCTCGTTTGAGATAAAAGCAAAAGGACAATTAAAATGTCTTCTTCCAGAGCCTAGCACATGCATTCGAATTGCCAAATAAAATCTTTGTTTAATTATTTTACGCTTCGTGTGGAAGCTCATTTGGAATATAACATTCAATTTTTCAATTCTCTCCACTTATGGATCTATTATGCACTTTCTATATATAATCTCCTGCTATTTTCCTGTTCAATAAAAATAACTAATAAATATATAATAAAGGATAATATATATATATATATATATATATATATATATATGTACACACATATATATATATTTATATTTATATGCATGTATATATATAAATGAAAAATTCTATGATGCCGTGATTAAAATCACGGTATCAATACCGTAATTATTATGAACCGTTAGATTAAATTAACGATTCACAATAATTATGAAATAATAAAAATTTTTAATTAAATTATATCTAACCGGTTATAAGCCAATTAAGTATTTTTTTAAAATAAAATTTTACCGGTATAAATTTAAAGGAAAAAATGAAGATTTACCTTTTAAAGAAATAAAATATATATATATATAAAGGGAAAACTTCCATTTATATCTTTTTGTTAATCCCTAACTAATGAATTCCAAAAGAAACCTCTTGATACGTCTGCAGATTGTAGCCATTCTTGAGTTGATTTTCTATCTTGATTTTGTCTTGTTCGAATTGCTGAGTCTCTATCATCGCTGCCTCTATCTTAGTTTGGCCGTCGTCACCAGTGCAAGGTAAAAAAATAAGGGATAAAAAAATTAATTTAAATTTGACCCACATTAAAAAAAATTACAAATTTTAAAAATCATTACCCTTAAGTAATAAACTTAGGCCATCTCTAATGTGACACTAAACCACTTTTTACACCATTTTTGGTATAAAATACTTCTTCAATATAACACCAAAATCAATACCAAAATGGTGTTATGAATAGTATTGCACCAAATATGATGCAACACTATTCATTTGGTGTTAGGAAAAAAAAGTCTCAAATATCCTTATTACGTTTTCTTATTTACATATATGTCCTATTTTATATAATATTTTAAGTTATTATTTTTATTTTTTTATTATTTTTATTTCATTTTTTTAATTTTTGAATATTATACTAATATTTTAAATAAAAAATATTCACAACATAAAAATTAATAATAAAAATAAAATGCCAATAACATTAATTACTAGATTGCATATTACAAAATTAAAAATACAAAATTAAATTAACACAAATTAAAAAAGCTACTACTATTAGCATAAATTAGAACAATTATTCAATAATCTGGGAGATCATTAATTTTCATAATGTACTAATTTAGTTAATTAAATACAAATTTAATAATTTTCTATATTTTTTTGTTAATCGATATAAAATTACTTATTACTTAATTATCTATATTAATTGTAATATTTATTGTATTAATTGAATTAATTCTCGAGAATTAAAAGAATAAAAAGAAGAATTTTTTTTGGGTGTAAATGGGTTGGAGATGAAATAGTAATTTAGTGTGAAAAATGTACTTTTTTTTGTTGGTGTTACACCAAAATGGTGTTAAAGGCATCTCCAATGTAGTACTAAACCTAACACTAAATCATCTTTTACACCATTTTTGGTGTAAAATACTTCTCCAATATAACACCAAAATGGTGTTATGAATAGTATTGCACCAAATATAGTGCAACACTATTCATTTGGTGCTAGGGAAAAAAAGTCTCAAATATCCTTATTATTTTTTCTTATTTACATAGATGTCCTATTTTATATAATATTTTAAGTTGTTATTATTATTTTTGTTATTAATTTTTATTTCATTTTTAATTTTTGAATATTATACTAATATTTTAAATAAAAAATATTCAACAAAAAAATTAATAATAAAAATAAAATGCCAATAACATTAATTACTAGATTACATTTTACAAAATTAAAAATATAAAATTAAATTAACACAAATTTAAAAAGCTATTATTATTCAAATAAATTAGAACAATTATTTAGTAATCTGGGAGATCATTATTAGATCCTCCAATATCATCAAAATATTGGCCAATATTATTGTAAGTATTTTGAGATGATTGGCCTTGCTGAGATATTCTCTGCAAAATCTTAATTTGTTAATTTTGAAAATATTGACGTAAGCTCGGATCACTTATTAAATTTAAATCTTTAAATAAAATTTTGTTTTCTTCACGATATGTGACCATCTCCAATTTTGTTTTTCACATTGCACTCTGAAATGCACTAATTGATCATTTATGGGATGAATTTAGTAATTCGAATAACTAGAGTATTATTATTGTTATTGTATTTTTCTATATTAATGTAATGTTTAATTTTCATAATGTACTAATTTAGTTAATTAAATGTAAATTTAATAATTTTCTATATTTTTTTGTAAATTTACTTAATTATCTATATTAGTAGTAATATTTATTGTGTTAATTAAATTAATTCTTGAGAATTAAAAGAATAAAAATAAGAATATTCTATTTGGTGTAAATAGGTTGGAGATGAAATAGTAATTTGGTGTGAAAAAAGTATATTTTTAGTGTTGGTGTTACACCAAAACAATGTTAAGCATTGGAAATTAAGCATTAGAGATGCCGTTAGGCCCTTATACATTGAGAAATTAATCAGTAGACCCAAAACCTTAAACTAAGATGTAAGGGTACAACATTAATTAATATTGAAAAGAAGTTGCTTTCCTCCTATCATGGTCACTCTAAAATTACTTCAAACTGTTAATATTATTTTTTAACTTCGACCGACTGTTCTTTCATGCGGATACTATTTATTATAACTGCTCAAATTTGTGATGAAATAAAATTAACAAAAACTGCAATGGTCTTTAAGGCAACTTGTTCTTTCATCAAATACGAACGCATGAAGCGATCACCATCATTATACAGAAATTCGTATAAACGCGTAAGATTAAGAATACTCACAAGCGTGGGAATTGGCACATCCGTTGGCTTGAGAAATCTCTCATTTAATCAATTACCGCCTCTTAAGGCACACCGTGTTGCTCCATGTAGCATTCAACAGCTGAGGCGTCATGCCCTCTCTTCTGCTCAAACTGTATCATCGATTCAAATTGTTTATACAATAAAATTATTCACACCGATTCTTAAGTGAATTTGGATCCCTTCCCCGATCTAAAAATTCTCCCATCTTTTCAAAAATTTGATAGCACATGTTAAGTACCTTTTAATGTAAATAGCATAGGTGTTACACATATTTTACTTTAAAAAATACCAAGTCAGCATTTAGATAGTTTACGCGGTAGGTATATTATTATTATTTTTTCCCCAAAGGCTGTTATGGGTAGTTTGTAGAGAATAAAAAGCACCACCCCGTCGTTATGAAGTGTAATATATAATGGTAGGATGAGGTATTGTTAATGTCGTGGATCATCATGGATTCAGTGAAGATCGGACATTCTTTTAAAGTTATTTTATATTTGGCACGAACGATGTTTGCCTTAATTATATTCAACATTTTTCTTCTTAATTTGATTTTCCAATTGCTCAGGCGTATGGTTATATTAATGATGCGTTTACTCTTTAAATTGAAGAATTGGAATCTAATATAAGAATGGTCGATAGTATTTACTTGTTAAAATAAATGTGAGAATTAGACTAGAATATGTGAGCGCACATATTTTGGGGATTAAAGAATGAGAACTTAATTCCCATGGGAGTTGGGAAACAAGTTCTCATTCCTTGAACTCCCAATTTTATACTCACCTAAATTTCATAATTTCACTTTATCCTCAATTAAAATAATATTATATTATTTTTATTTTTATTATTCTTTTTCAATTGTTGTTAATGATGATGATGATGATGATGATATTGTTAATTAATGATAATGATAATGATGATGATGATATTGTTAATTAATGACAATGATAATGATGATGATGATAAACAATAATAATTTTAATAATAATAATAATAATTCTAACAACAACAATAATAATTGTAACCATAACAACAACAATAATTACAATTTTTAACAATAATTATTTTTAATAATAGTAATCACCACTATTAATACACAATAACAATAATTAACAAACGTCATTTTATTAATTTACAACCATCTATTCTGTTTCACATATGCTGGGACTTGGACAATTGCAGAAAGCTTTTTAGTTTTCAGACACCCCTCGCCAGGGCACAACTGAACTGGAGAATATGAGTTGGCTCAAGCTTCTATTATTTATAAATGTTAAAAGTGTAATAACAGATTTTTTTTTTTGTTCCCGTTAACACATAAATTAAAAATGCAAATTTGGTCAATATCCACGCCGCAAGACAATAACTGTTGTTTTTGCCTTCATTGAGTTTCCAGAGTTCTTGAGGGTGCGCACCACTTTGCTTAAACTCTGCTACTCCTAAGAAGTTAAAGATATTTGGCCTAGAATAAAAACCAAGTGCCTTGCATCATGAATTCATTTTGTTATTTACTTATTTAACACAAAGGCATTCAGAATGTGCCTACTTCTCACATTTAGTTATTTCAACAACCAGAACAGATCATCACAAGATTTCAATAACAGTTGCAGGATTCTAGATGTACAACAGGTCCGTAAAAAAGTGAACTAAAGCTAGGCAATTTTTGGGATGATAATTTCAACTGAGGATATAAAGTGATTAATTCCTCCTCGAAAGACCAAGGAATACAGTAGCTGATGAGATTTGAACCCTCAGATCAGCAATATCAATGTCATGCCCGCCTTCAACCAGACCCCATTTGTCCACCTACAAGGGAAAAATGAGAAGGCTTCAAAAGGCAAGCAGAGGCAACAGAAAGTTTCTCAGCACACTAAAACTAGGAGTGGGCATTCAGAAAAGATTTCAATGTTAAAATCAAATAAAAAGAAAATACACGCACACACACACAAAATAAAAGTAGTGATCACAAGGGCAATGTTGCTCTTCTTACGGAGACTGATGTTACAAGTGTTCTCCTATTATTAGGAGAGCCGTGGGTCCCACTTCATAGGTCTCCTAATCATAGTTGGACATGTGCAGCGTCGTTTCCCATAAGATGAGCGACACCGCTCAGTCATTCAAAATACTACACAATAATAGTTGATTATTAAAAAATTCTTTTATATTATTATTTTTTTTGTATAAAGCATGAATGGTTAGGGGTTCCAATCGAATTGGATTAAAAGAAAAAGGTCAAATTTTGTTGAAAAGTTAAAATTTTGAAAGAAAAATAAATTTCTTAAACCAAATACTATAAAACTGAAGCGAATCGAAACAGTTCAGTTCGGTTCTAAAATTCAGTTCACATTTGATTCTAGTTTTCAAGAACAAATCAGTTCTGGTTCGGTTAGGTTGGTTCTGGCCCAAAACCAAACCGAATCAAATAGTGCCAGCCCTAACTAAAACATACTTGTTAGAGATGTAGATTACTAGTGACCGTGCTTCTATGTGTGTGTAAGAAAGAGTTAATAAGAACCTGCAAATCTTCTTCAAGTCTGATCAACTCAATCGCTTCCTCAATCTGCAATTTTCCACGAAAGATACCAATGGCGATGACCAAAGAATGTGCTGCTGCAGCAATTGCATCAATTGCTGCCAATTCATAGTCATCTGTTTTCTTCATAAGGTTTTCTACGGTCTTAATGAGACCATCCTCCTGCTTTCCACCAAAAAAGCTCGAGTAGACTACAGGTTTAAAACTGAATTCTGATTCCACCCATTTAAGTAATGGGTCAATTTTCTGTACCTGCCGCTCTGCAAACATACAAAGGAGCAGTTAAGTAAGGTCAATGTCTCCTCTGTAAAGGAGACTAAAAAGCAACAAATACAAATCTACTATGATCACAATCGAAGACCTACTGAACTCAAAGCCAGCCAAATTATTAATAATCTAAATTTGAATTTCCAATAAAATATAAAACTGATACAACTAAATTTCGAGTGCAAAAAGAAACTTTTTACAGATGGGAAACTGAATGCCGTATAGAGGTATTAAGATGCATGCGTACAAACAAGATCTCGACGTAACAATGACTTGGTTATGCACTATTTGTAGCTTTTAGCTGCATTTCAGCGACTGCATTTAAATTTGAATTAATATCTGCATGTACAGCTCATGAATCCTACCAAACCAAATCACTTGGTCAAAATCTAACGAAAACTCCTAATTGAATATTCTCCAAAATGGCAGGTACAGAAAAATGCATTCAATGCTTCCAACTTGAAATGATAGGATTTGACTTGATGCACATGACAAAGTGATTTTGCTTGTGAGATCTTAAATCCTTATCTTAGTAATAGAAAGGGTTAAGAGTAAATGGTATGATGCCAATTGATCAGATAAAAGATATAATCTTCTACTCTTATAGGGTTTAAATGTAGAATCTGACTTGTTGATTATAATTTGCAGAAGTACGCCACAGAAAATCAGATGAGAAAATGCCGGTAATACTCAGGACAAAAATTAAATATTGAAACAACAAATCACTATGAATAAAGCACCGAACGCATGAACAACATACCATGCACACCACTTGTCAGATCATTATCAGCTGGAGCACGACAAAAGACTAAATCTTGGTTAAATTTCTTCATCAAATGTTCAATAATTTTTGGACGAGTAAGTGGAACTCTCTCCAATGCAGTACACGCAAGTTTCATGAGAGGCATCATGAAGGGTCTGATCCCATCTGTTTGCTACGATGGTTAAAGATTTTATTAAAGAATCCAACAAAGAAAAAACATAAATACTCGAAGAAAAACCCATTTAAATGAGAAAATAACAATTCTAAATGAAGAAAATTCCCTGCAGTCACCACCCGAAATCAAATGAATTATCAATGCCAACCGGAAGACCATTTTCACGTAAACTACAGTTAATCCAAAGAAATGCAATCGGGAATAGCACAAACCCAAAATCATGGACAAAAAGGATCAATTTTTTGTATACATCGGGATGAAAAAAAAATGAATTTTAACCATTTGAGTTACAGCACTACTCTTAAAAATTAACAAAGTAAATAAACGAATGAATTCATGAACACACCTGATAGTCCCACTCAGCACCAATGGCTTTAGCTAAGCCCAAAGTGGGCAACTTGAGGGGTCTCTTAGAAGGAGTCTTAAGCGTGCGATAATCAAGCATCACCGTCCATCCATTTCCATCATCAGCTTCTCTGGTGCTCACTTTTTCATAAAACCTCTTTCCCACAATCGACCCCGTCATAAACGACATCGGCATCGTCACCGAAGACGACGACGACGACGCCGTTTCTTGTTTCCGTCCCTTAATGTAGATGTTCTCGTTAATCTTGTCGGAGGGGGAGGAGAAGGTGAAGGACGTAGTTGGGTCGTCGTCGTATTGCGGTGACTGGTGGACGGTGGCGACAGAGCAGAGGTGGCGCGTCCGAAATGTAGTGAACGAGCTTATTGCGTTAGGGTTTCTGATAGATTGTAGGGTTTTTGATATAAGTGACGCTGCCATTTCTTCTATCTTTTCTTCAGTACTAGCTGAGTTTTTTTTTTTTTTTTTTTGTTAGGGTTTTGACTCAGATCCTTGTAACACCATTTGAGCCACCGTCTTACAGGTTCAGATTTTTGTTTTCTGTTTTCGTTTTTCGTTTTTCGTTTTTTAATGTTTCCGGTCTTTTAACTGGTTTGGGCTTTCAGGATCCAAGAGTGGGCATACTCTAGTTTCTAAAAGAGTAAAGCTTTTAACACCCGTCTAAAATCCTACAACACCCATTTTGAATTTTATTTCCCACAATATCCGGTTTAATGATAAAATATAAATCTTTAAATAAAAATTAACATTTTACTTTAAAAATCTATCCTAAAAGACATATTTCTTTTAAGCTTTTATTTATAAAATTTATACAAATCATAAAATATTAATTATTTTTACTTTTGTTGTAAAATTCTTATCTCTATGACTCTAGTTTTATGGGTTTTCGTAAAAAAAAAAAACTAAAATTTGAAATATAACTATAACTTATGAATGGGATATGATATCAATAAAAGTGAGGTATGCAAATCTATGCACAAAGGTAAGCCAAGAATTATAAAAAGTAAAATAATTAATTAAAGTGACAGCATGGACCATGGAGCAGGAAGCATGAAAAGTAAAATAATTAATTAAAGAGAAGTGCATGGAACTTAACCAAGAAACATGTAATAAAGTCAAGTGGTGACACTATAGAGCATACAAAGTAAGCGCACATAAAGTATAAATAAAAAACATGCATATTTACGTGAAGAATAATAGGCATGTTTAATGTTATAGCACAAATATGCTTCCGCAGTAGCAAGTGCAAATATAAATTAAAGTTATGTTTTCTAAAGACGTAACTTTGAGATAAATTGTCAATTTAACTCAAATATTTGTTAAAATTTCCCTAAAGTGAGTACTCTCAAATATTTTTATGTCATTCCTTGAAGGGGATGTAATCATATTAATTTCCATGGTGATTATAATGAAAAATTTAAGCCTCATTACTCAAAATGAAATAAGATTGATATAACAATTGTGATGAGTTGGAAGTTTAATAAAACAAATTTCTTACCTGATTTGGCATGGTGAATTTAAAAAACTAAGGTAATGATTACATATCAAATTATAGAAAATTCAAAAGGATTTTAATCAAAGAGGCAGTCGATTCTCTTAATTATTGATTTTTGTTTAAATCAAGTTAAGAAGGATTCATGGGAAAAAAATTCATTTGGGTGAATTCTTGACTTGATGAATAAGTCTTCCTATCACGAGGGTGAGATAAGCTACACATGATGAATAACTTGATGTTTAGAGTGGTATGTATCACTTTATCTCATCTTAATAGGTGAATTAGTTAAAACTTGAAGTTCAAAATAATTATTGTACTATGCATTTTTTATAAACTTATGGATATGTGAAAGTGAGTAATCACAAACAGAACATGATTGTGGGTTGATATATATGATATTCCTGAAGTATGAAATGGTAAAACAAATAAATAGATGAATGCACGAAGCATGTGATAGATTAATTGGTGCAAAATCTTAATTCTCGGGAAGCTGAAGTGTAATAATTAGGTGTTCCTAAAGAGACCATGGTCGTATGTCTAGCAAAATATTTTATCTATATTAAATTATTGAATATATTGCACCTGGAAAGGTGTAATGTATCAATTAGAAAATGAATTTCAAATTCCCTTTAAGAGGTAAATGATCATAAATAAAAAGATTCAAATTGTCCTATAAAAGACATGTGTACAAATTAAAGAAAAGAGATCTTTAACCATTGCAGAGACATATATATTAAAAGTTTCGAAAGATCTCACTAGGCACATATATTGGAAAATAAAAAAAAAAATTTGATCAATAGTATATTGGTGTTTGGTGCAAGAGAAAATTGAAATTGACATAAGATTGCTGTCAATAAAAATTTAGTTTTTATGATAACATATTCAAAATCTTGAGTTACCAAAATGTGAAATAATTGTTTATACAATTGGCCAAATTTTAGACCTTAGTCATACCTAAAAAACGTAAAATTAATTAGGAAAATATAAAGAATTTTGGACCCATAGTCATGTATAAAAGTCGTAAACTATTAATAAAATATGAATTTGAACTATAGTTTGGCAAAATTAAATTGTAGAATCTATGAACTTATCCTTGAATGATAAAATGCTTGAAATAAGTACTTGAAGTATTAAATCAAAAAGCTTGCACCTTATATATTATTGATAAAGCCATAATCATAATTGTGTGTATTATAGCAATCTAGACTTATTAAGTATAATCATTTGAGTGAAAAATATTATTAATGGGATATGTCATTATCGACTTTGCTCTGTAATTTTATTAAAATTTAGAAATTAAATTTGCAATCTTTGCAAAATGGGTTGATGATTTTATCATGAAAAGACTCCTAAAGTGCTTATGAACTTATTTCTTTTAAGCATAAAATTCAAGATGAAATTTTTTATCAATTTATGGATTGAAATTTATCAAGTAAAATACTTATATTATAGAAATACAAGAAGTATTTGATACTAAAAATTGTTCAATTTAAAATATAATGTATATGTCTTGGTCCTAAAGTGCCAAATTTTATTCCAACTTGTACCTACAAATGCTTTAAAAAATTGTATAATTACAAGACAAAAAATGTTTTGTATAAAAGTATATCACTCTTGAAAATGTCAAAATAGTATGAAAAGTATATCAAACTCTTTCCATGATATGTATGCTAAAAGAATATAAACAAAATTATGAAGATATATACATGGCGATATTCTTCAATCAAGGGACGATGTTTCTAATTTCATTTTTTCAGGCTTCAAAAGGATGATGTTGATCCTGCATATTATTTCACCAAAATATTATTAGTTACAACAAAAAAATGATTGATCATTAAGGCACACATGTCATTTTAAGGGGGAGTGTAGTTATCTTGGGGAGTTATTGATATGGAGAACTATATACGATGTACTCTTTTTCTTTCACTAGGGTTTTGTCCCATCGGATTTTCCTAATAAAGTTTTAATGAGACAGTTTACACCTCCTTAAGATACAAATGACTGATGTACTCTTTTTCCTTTGCAAATCTTTAACCTACAGGTTTTTACTAATAAGGTTTTAATGAGGCACATTCTTTGTAAGAAGTGAAATACTAATTAGGCAAACCCAAGAGGGGGGGTGAATTGGGTTATTAAAAAATATTAAATTCTAAAGCAAAACTCAATTCAAACCCAGCACAAATTTAAAGCAATAACAAATAAATCAATCACAATATAAAAAGATAAGGGAAGAGAGAGCAAACACAATGATTTTTACGTGGTTCAGCAATCCCCGCCTACGTCACGCCTCCAAGCTCACCGGGCTTAAGTATTTCACTAAGCTAGCCACCCAAGGCTTCAAATGCTTACAATTGACTTCCAAGGTATCAATGGTCCTTTACAACAAGAGATTATCCCCAATCTCTTAACCCAAGTGTATCCCAACACTTACAATCACTCAAAGTAAAAGATTACAAATTGTTTTTCTCTCACACAATATCTAAGATTACAAATCAATGCCCAATGTGTAAATAGATGAAAAGAGAATGTGTTTAAAGCTCTATGAAGATTGTATTCTCAGATATAAGCTCAATGGTAGTGTTGTGATCAGCTCTTGTTTGAATTTGAATGAGCTTATTTATAACTGCAGTTGAAAACTAGCCGTTATTGACTTTCTGCACACTGTCGGATCGCCGCTAACTAGATGTCGGATCGCCGTTTGACTGGTCAATATGACCGTTGGGGCTGATTTTCAAATTGTCGGATCGCCGTTATCTAGATGTTGGATCACCGTTTGTGTCCAGAGGCTACATTTTAGTTCTGGTTAATATCGGCGAGCCGTTTATCAAACTTGTCGGATCACCATTTTTATCTAGAGGCTACTGGATGATATCGGTGAGCCGTTTATCGATCTTGTCGGTTCGACGTTTATGTCCAGAGACTGCCCTTCAGTTCTGGTTGATATCGGCGAGCCGTTTAGTAACATATCGGTTTGCCATTTAGGTCTAGAGGCTACTGGTTGATATCGGCGAGCCGTTTATCACACATGTCGGTGTGCCGTTTACGTCCAGAGACTAATCTCCATTTCTGCTTGAAATCGGCGAGTCGTTTATTACACATGTCGGTTCGCCGTTTTCTATAAAAACTGCTGCAGTGAGCTATTTTGCAAGAAGACTGTTTTGACTCCAAATTTTTACTATTCTTTATGAGGCTTGTTAAAGATAGAGAAAATTATGTTGAACTCTTAAAAGATTAACCAAAACTTAATCATGTTTGTCATCATCAAAATCAATGAAGAATTATTTAGGTTAACAATCTCCCCCTTTTTAATGATGACAAACTTTTCAAAAACAATACTAGTGTAATTTTGCTCCCCTTAAATATGTGCTCCCCCTAAGTGAAATTTTGAAAGACTTGTTAACTCCTTTAAAAAAAATCATTTAACAGTTAATCTCAAAATTTTAAACACGACAGATTGATTAAAAAAACTTATGCCAATACTATTTTGCCAAAATCAATTATGCCAATTACCAATAAACTCATTCCAAACTCATGCCAATTACCAATAAACTCATGCCAAACTCATGCTAATTTCTCTCCCCCTTCATCATCAAAAAGAAAGAGGCGCGATGAATGACTTATGTTTGGAAAATTTTTGGCAGAATCTCCCCTGAAATGTGAGTATATCCTCAAGAATACATAGAGTCAAAACGAAAAGCACTTCCATATAAGTATACCACCATATCAACCAACCTCCATACCAATAGATTCACACTTCCAGAATGAGCAAGGTAAGCAATATAATACCAAAAACAACCCAAACATGAATTATCATCATGAATTATCATCATGAATTATCAAAAGCATAATCACAAAACACATAACACTCAGAACACAAATAATATCATACACATACGGCAAATGAAATGAGAAAATGTCTGTGTGAAAGTCAGAGGGGCAGAGAAATCTAAGATGGAGGATGTGAAGACGAGCTGCCGGGGTCATATCCAAAGTAGCTGAGAATGCGACGTTGTCCCGCAATTAACTCCATCTGATGATCTGAAATTTGCTCCCGAAAGGTTGCAAAATCATATCGAAGCTTCTGTTGCTGCTGGGACAAAGCATCCACTCGGTCGAGAAGCTGCTGGAACCGATCCTCAGGAATAGCTGATGCCGCAGGAGGGACGGCAGTCTCGATAGGCTCGTCATCCTGAGATGCATCTGCTGCTGGTGTTGCTGGTGAAGCAGGGGCTGCTGGTGCTGCTGCTCGGCGAGGAACACGCGGTTTAGCCCCAAGACGGAAATCAGGTAGCTCATCCTCGGAGCAGACATCATTCAGCATGCGATCATCCTCGGGTGCGATCAGTGTGACTTCGTTTTTGGAGGATGTGATCTTTTCCCATTTCCCACGCTTCTTAAAGAATCCGATGGCAGAAATAATTTCTCGATCGAGCTTACGAGTCTCGAGAAAAACAGGCTCGACGATATGAACATGAAAGTGGTTCAGGATCCTAGTGATGATGCTGCCATAAGGAAGGGATCGGTTGGAGACTTTAGGAGTGGACAACATATGACACATAATAGTGTAGGATAAGCTCACATGGCGTCTACGGATGAGAGAATCTAATAGACCAATATCAAGCCTAGTGACCTCATTAGTGTGACCCTGTCTAGGAGTGATCATGTGTTGGAGAATAATGTGAAGTATTCTAATCTGAAAATGGAGGAGTTGAGACCTAAAGGACAAAGAGCAGATGTCATCGGAAAGATCCCGACGACAACAAATGTTCCGTACACTATCCATATGACGAAAATCACTAAAAGATAGTTCTTTCCTAGCGGTGTACAGATCTAACCCTCCATAAGCGATTCCTAGAATACTACATAATTCAGGTTCATCAAGTTCAATGCGAATACCTCCTACAAATTTATAAAGCTCGTCACGACAAGTAGAGGAGAATTCTATGTTTGAATAAAAGACTCGAACTAGATTTTCATAAATAGGTTCTTCAATACTTAAAGCTTGCTTCCAATGACTAAGCATTTGAGTAATGGAGTGACCACAAACAGTAATATCCAAGAATTCCGAAATATTAAGAGAAAAAGAGGGAGTTACGGGTTTACCCATGAACTTCTCACAGAATCGCTGAGCAGAGGTAGCATCGGAAAAATGAAGACTCTCGAAATCTTGAGAAGGAGACCTGGGTGGACTAGAACGGCGTGGAGCAGTGTGCTTGGTTCGAGCACGCCTTTGTGGTTGTTCCACCATAGATGTGTTGGAAGGAAAAATTTGTGGAAATGAAGTTTGAGAGATGCGATAGTGATTAGGGGTGGAAATGTGATTGAAAAAAAAAAAAGATTTGAGCAAGGAAGGTTCGGCTGGTTCTAGGGTTTCAAAAAGGAGATTTTTCAATTTTAGATGAAAGAGAAGGATTTGAATCGGTTAAAAGGTTCTAGAGAAGATAAAAATGGTTTGTAATGCTTCAATTTGATGAAAAATGACAAGAAAAGAGATGGATTTGAGAGTAGAGAACTGGTGCAGTTGCGAGTTAAAGAGAGAGAGAGAGAGAGAGAGAGAGAGAAAGAGAAGCCGAAATGAGGAGGAAGACGAAGGACTGTTCAATTAACGTGTGAAAACAGCGAGCCGTTATAAAGAAAACGGTGAGCTGTTGAGTGTCAGAAAATGCATATTTATAAAGGAGAAAACCGTCATTTTACATTTCAAGTCTTACTAACAACCCTTACTTTTATGTTTTTAACATTCTTGTGATTTAATTACGTGTATTTCATTTTAATTAAGTAATTTATGTATTTTAGGGGCATTATAGTCATTTTACAATAAAGGAGAGATCAGACGGCAAAACGGACATCACTTTTGAACTCAGGACGGTCGAAAACCTTAGGAGGAGCATAAAAGGAAAAATAGCACTATTCACATGTACGGTACTATTCACGTATACGGTACTGTATACGGTACTGTTCACAGCACTGTTCACATAGACGGATCGATGACGTGGCATTGACCGATGATGTGGCATTGACTGATGAGGTGTCACGATCCTGTTGGACTAAAATTCTTATGTACTGTTAATGGTGACGTGGCAGCATATCAGTGGATGAAAAATCTCGCGTACGGTGCATGCATCACACAGGATTATTTTCAACCAAACCGCGTTACTGTTCATCCGGGTCAAACCGTGTTATTGTTCATCCGCGTGGTCAAACCGTGGACTGTTGACTGATGAGATGGCGCAATCCTGAGCGTCCAAACTGTTTTTAATCCGATGGCCATAATTTACTCCATGTATCTATAAAAAGGGGGTCTCCCCCCCTAATTTGATAGCTCTGAATCCATTTTTGGGATCTATTTTCTATAATTCCCTCTCCATCTTGTATTTTCTTCATATTTTAATAAATTTCCATTTTGCCCCTAGTTCAATTATGAGTGGCTAATTTTCTTTCAAGATTATTTTCAACCAAACCGCGTTACTGTTCATCCGGGTCAAATCGTGTTATTGTTCATCCGCATGGTCAAACCGTGGACTGTTGACTGATGACGTGGCGCAATCCTGAGCGTCCAAACTGTTTTTAATCCGATGGCCATTATTTACTCCATGTATCTATAAAAAGGGGGTCTCCCCCCCTAATTTGATAGCTCTGAATCCATTTTTGGGATCTATTTTCTATAATTCCCTCTCCATCTTGTATTTTCTTCATATTTTAATAAATTCCCATTTTGCCCCTAGTTCAATTATGAGTGGCTAATTTTCTTTCAAGATTATTTTCAACCAAACCGCGTTACTGTTCATCCGGGTCAAATCGTGTTATTGTTCATCCGCGTGGTCAAACCGTGGACTGTTGACTGATGACGTGGCGCAATCCTGAGCGTCCAAACTGTTTTTAATCCGATGGCCATAATTTACTCCATGTATCTATAAAAAGGGGGTCTGCCCCCCTAATTTGATAGCTCTGAATCCATTTTTGGGATCTATTTTCTATAATTCCCTCTCCATCTTGTATTTTCTTCATATTTTAATAAATTCCCATTTTGCCCCTAGTTCAATTATGAGTGGCTAATTTTCTTTCAAGATTATTTTCAACCAAACCGCGTTACTGTTCATCCGGGTCAAATCGTGTTATTGTTCATCCGCGTGGTCAAACCGTGGACTGTTGACTGATGACGTGGCGCAATCCTGAGCGTCCAAACTGTTTTTAATCCGATGGCCATAATTTACTCCATGTATCTATAAAAAGGGGGTCTCCCCCCCTAATTTGATAGCTCTGAATCCATTTTTGGGATCCATTTTCTGTAATTCCCTCTCCATCTTGTATTTTCTTCATATTTTAATAAATTTCCATTTTGCCCCTAGTTCAATTATGAGTGGCTAATTTTCTTTCAAGCTTGGGTTGAAGGTGAAGTCTCAACATGTGTCATGGGCTTAATTTTGTAAATTTATTTTCTCTTCCCCTCTAGTTTTTGTGGATGTTTTGACTTCTCGTCGACAAATAATACTAATCTTGTCTAGTACCGCCTTGGTTTCACCGGCTCTCTAGTACAAGGTTATTATTATTTGGCACGATAAGCCCTTAGCACCATATTGATTAGAGCGTGGTTCATGAGGTGTGAATTCCCCCCTCATGATTTAATTGGCATTAATAAAGATTATTTAGCCCATGATGCATGTTGATACGGATCCAGATACCAAAGTACGTCATCTCAATAGAATTCTCTTTAATTTATTCTTGTCATTTCAATTCCAATTTTAGAATTTATTCTCGCCATTTTAATTTAAGTTTTACCATATTCCAAATCATTTCCACCACAAATCCAATCACCCATTCACAAAATTAATTCTATACACAATTAAAATCCACCTCCTCGTGGGATCGACACTCGTCACCATTAATCTATACTACAATAGATTCGTGCGCTTGCGAGTACATTAAAATTTGCACAACAAGTTTTTGGCGCCGTTGCCGGGGAGGTAAGTAATTTTAATTCATAGAATTAATTTTTGTGAATAATTTCTTTTAATTAATTTTCTTGTAGTTTTTTTATTAATTAAAAAAAAGAAAAAAAAGTAAATCTACATTTAAAGGTTAGTATTTCTTTTCTTTTTCTCTTCTTTAAAATTCTGTAATTTAATTTTTAATTTATTTTTTTCTTTGTAATTTTTTTATTTTATTTAATTTATTTCACGTATTTGTTTTTGTGTATTTTTTTTAGTAAGGTTATAATAGCGCAATAAGGTTAGTATTGTAATTTCTCCCTCTTCTTTATTTTTACTTGTTTTGTTCCTATCTTTATTTTCATTTTATTTGTTTTGCATGCATGGTCGTAGGTCATTATTTCCTAATCTTGAACCTATAGACCTTGAATTAGAAAAAGCACTTCGCACACACAAACAAGTTAAAAATAAAATGGATTTACAAGCACCACAGGAGAGGCCATTTAAGGATTATTTCAGTCCCTTAGCTAATTTGAGCACATCATGCATAAGATACCCAAATGTAGCTGCTAGGAGTTTTGAATTAAAACCAAGTGTGCTAAATTGTCTCCCCACATTTTATGGCCTAGAAAATGAGGATCCATATAATCATCTGAATGATTTTCATGCTATTTGTCAAACTTTTAAATACGAAAATTTTTCAGATGATGATATAAAACTCAGATTATTCCCATTTTCTTTAAAGGATAGAGCTCGTTCATGGTTAAATACTTTGCCTGCTAATAGCATTTCATCATGGGAACAAATGGTAACAAAATTTTTAAATAAATATTTCCCAGTGCATAAAACCAATGCTATTCGCCGGGAAATCTCGGAGTTTATCCAGAGAGAGGACGAGCAGTTTTTTGAAACGTGGGAGCGATTCAATGGGCTACTCTTGAAGTGTCCACATCATGGGTACGAGAAATGGCACCAATGTCAATACTTTTTGGAGGGATTACTACCGAATGTGCAAGAATGGCTAATGGCAACAAGTGGAGGAGAGCTAATGTCAAAAAGTGCATCAGAAATTTGGGAGTTTTTCCAACAACAAGCGGATAATTCCCAACAACGAAGTCGATCACTTAGGAATACTAGAAGAATTAAGAGAGTAAATGAGGTTCACAGTGGCGAGTCAAGTTCAGAAATCAAAGAAGTCAAAGCGATAATTGAAAGTCTTGCTCGACAAATAGCATCATTATCGACTACTAAATCAACAGAACCACATGACCATGACTTATACTCATATCAAGCCAATGCCATAGGTGTAATGAGAAAGCCATCAAATTACAACCCATACTCCAACACATATAACCCTGGATGGAGAGACCACCCCAATTTTTCATGGTCTCAAGGACTCCAACAGAATGGACCAGCAGCTCCAGCTCCACCAATGCAACAAATTCCTCAAATTCCTCAAGCCTCTCAGCCCCCATTTAGACCATACAATCAGAACCAGAATTACTCTCAGTCCAGACCATGGGAGGATTCATTCCAGAATCTTAAGAATCTTACTCACTCCACGATTGAGCAACAGAACCGCACCATTGATGGACTACGAAATGAGTTGAGAGCAGGCTTCAACTCACAAGCTCAATCGGTTTCAAGCCTCGAGAAGATGGTGGGACAACTTGCTTCTTCAGTTCAGACCTTAGCAATGACTGTTGAGAAAGGCAAGTTTCCAAGTCAACCAGTGCTTAATCCTAAAGGAGTACATGAAGCAAGTACCAGTTCACCACAACAGCATGGAGAGGTCAAAGCAGTAATGACCTTGCGAAAAGGAAAAGAAGTCGACAACAAAGTGAAGATGCCGGTGACAAAAGAAAATCAAATTGTTCCTGTGAGTATTGAGGACTCACCACCGGAGGAGAAAGAAGAAACCAACCCACGAGAATATGTTTCGAAAGCTCCATTTCCCCAGAGGTTAGCTAAAGGCAAGAAGGGAAAATCCACAGGTGAGATTCTTGAAATCTTCAAACAGGTAAGTGTTAACATCCCTTTGCTTGATGCCATTAAACAAGTTTCATCTTATGCCAAGTTTCTTAAAGACCTTTGTACTAAAAAGAGAAATATGCATGTTCAAAAGAAGGCATTTTTAACAGAAAACGTTAGTTCTATACTCCAACATAAAATTCCTTTAAAATGCAAAGACCCAGGCTCCCCCACTATCTCATGTAGTATAGGGAACCACACAATTGAGAATGCTTTGTTGGATTTAGGAGCTAGTGTAAATCTGTTGCCTTATTCAGTATTTGTGAAACTTGAACTGGGAGAATTACACCCAACTCCAGTGGTGTTACAACTTGCAGATCGGTCCACGAAAATACCTCGTGGTATTGTGGAGGACGTGCTTATCCAGGTAGACAAGTTTTATTTTCCTGTTGATTTCATTGTAACTGACACTCAACCTATACAGGATTTAATGAAGCACATCCCCATTATTTTAGGCCGACCATTCTTGGCAACTGCGGATGCTCACATTCAATGCAGGATTGGAAATATGCAGTTGTCCTTCGGCAACATGACTATGGAGCTGAACATCTTCAACATTGCCAAACAACCTCACAATGCAGATGATGGAATTGTTGATGTGGATTTAATAGAAGCATTAATTGATGACACTTTTATTTCAAACCTTAGTGATGATCCTTTACAGACATGTTTAACTCACTTTGGTTTTGATTTTGATATTGACAGATCGGTCGAAGAGGTCAACGCCCTACTTGACTTAGCACCATCCATGGACACCAATAAATAGAAGTCAAGAGTTGAACAACTAGCACCATCAGAGAAGAAACTCATCCCATCATCAGAATCACCACCGAAACTTGAGCTCAAACCATTGCCCAACACATTGGAATATGCATTTTTGGGAGAAGAAAGTACTTTGCCGGTAATCATTTCATCATCCTTCAATAACGAACAAAAAGGTAAGTTGTTGGATGTTTTGAAAGAACACAAAGGAGCATTAGGATGGACTATAGCGGACATAAAAAGTATAAACCCAGTAGACTGCATGCATTACATTCACCTTGATGAAAATGCTAAATCTACTAGGGAAATGCAGCGTCGGTTAAATCCTAATATGAAAGAAGTTGTTAGAACTGAAGTCCTTAAGCTATTAGACGCAGGTATCATTTACCCAATTTCTGATAGTTCATGGGTCAGTCCTGTACAAGTTGTCCTTAAAAAGTCAGGAGTCACAGTAGTTATGAATGTTGATAATGAATTGATACCCACTAGAGTGACTACAGGATGGCGTGTATGCATTGATTACAGAAAGTTGAATTCTATCACACGTAAAGAACATTTTCCTTTACCATTTATCGATCAAATGCTTGATAGATTAGCAGGCCGTGAATTTTATTGCTTTCTAGATGGCTACTCAGGATATAATCATATCGTCATAGCACCAAAAGATCAGGAGAAAACCACTTTCACTTGCCCTTTTGGCACATTTGCATATAGGAGGATGCCATTTGGATTATGTAATGCACCTGCTACATTTCAACGATACATGTTGAGCATTTTTTCTGATATGGTTGAACGATTCCTTGAAGTCTTTATGGATGACTTTTCTATCTTTGGTGATTCGTTTGATCAATGTTTACATCATCTAACACTAGTTCTGCAGAGATGTATCGAGAAGAACTTGGTCTTAAATTGGGAGAAATGCCATTTTATGGTAAAACAAGGTATTGTTCTCGGTCACATCATTTCGAGCAAAGGTATTGAGGTTGACAAAGCTAAGGTGGATCTCATTTCTAATCTTCCTCCACCCAAAACAGTCTGAGAAGTAAGATCTTTCCTTAGGCGTGCTGGTTTCTATAGACGTTTCATTAAAGATTTTAGCAAAGTTTCTAGACCCTTATGCAATTTACTTGCTAAGGATGTACCTTTTATCTTTAATGATTCATGTCTTGTGGCATTTGAAAAATTAAAGCATTTGTTGACATCATCACCCATCATTCAGCCCCCAAATTGGAGCTTACCATTTGAGCTCATGTGTGATGCATATGATTATGCAGTAGGAGCAGTATTAGGACAAAGAGTTGATCGAATTCCCCACGTTATTTACTATGCTAGTATGATATTGAATGATGTACAGTTGAACTATTCAACTACTGAAAAAGAAATGCTAGCAGTAGTGTTTACATTAGAGAAATTTCGATCTTATCTCATTGGTTGTAAAATAATCGTGTTCACAGATCATGCTGCTCTTAAATATCTTCTCACAAAGAAAGATGCAAAAACTAGACTAATTTGTTGGGTGTTACTTTTGCAGGAATTTGACTTAGAATTCAAAGATAAGAAAGGGACAGAAAATGTTGTGGCGGACCACCTCTCTCGTCTTCATTTTGACACAATTACAGAGCCATTACCATTAAATGAGTCATTTCCAGATGAACAATTAATGAGTGTGGAAGTATTACCTTGGTATGCTGATATAGTTAATTATCTTGTTATAGGTAAACTTCCTGAGCATTGGACCAAGCAAGACAAGGCAAAATTCTTTGCAGAGATAAAGAATTTCTTTTGGGATGACCCGTATTTGTTCAAGTATTGTGCAGACCAAATTGTTAGACGATGTGCCCCAGAAAGTGAAATTCAGAATATCCTTTCATTCTGCCATGAACAAGCTTGTGGAGGCCATTTCAGTGTTAAGAAAACAGCGACTAAAGTTTTACAATGTGGTTTCTATTGGCCATCTATATTTCGAGACGCTTACACTCTCTGTTCTTCATGTGATAGGTGTCAACGAATGGGAAGCATTACACGAAGGAACATGATGCCACTAAATCTAATTTTAGTGGTTGAGATTTTTTACGTATGGGGTATCGACTTCATGGGACCCTTTCCCCCTTCTTTTGGCCATCAATACATATTGGTTGCTGTTGACTACGTATCCAAATGGGTAGAAGCAATTCCATGCAGAACTAATGATCACAAGGTGGTGATAGCATTTTTGAAAAGCAACATTGTTTCACGCTTTGGATTCCCTCGAGCGATAATCAGTGATGGTGGTGCCCACTTTTGTAACAAAGCATTCAAGGCTCTTTTGGCAAAGTATTCAATCACACACAAAGTGGCGACCCCATATCATCCGCAAACCAGTGGCCAAGTTGAGATCTCCAATCGAGAAATAAAGCACATATTAGAAAAGACGGTGAGGCCGGACAGAAAAGATTGGTCATTAAGACTTGATGATGCCTTATGGGCATATAGAATGGCTTTCAAGACTCCGATTGGGATGTCATCCTACAGGCTAGTGTATGGAAAAGCTTGCCACCTACCTGTGGAACTCGAGCATCATGCATATTGGGCCATCAAGAAATTCAATTTTGACATGCAGCAAGCCAGCTCAGAAAGAAGATTACAGCTGGCAGAACTTGAAGAAATTCGCAATGACGCGTACGAAAATGCCAAGATTTACAAGCAACGAATGAAAGTCTTCCATGATAAGCAAATTATAAGAAAATCGTTCACTCTAGGTCAGTGCTTTTATTCAATTCTCGCTTGCACCTATTCCCAGGTAAGTTACGCTCTCGTTGGTCTGGTCCATTTATTGCTCATACTGTTTTTCCACATGGGGCAATTGAAATTAAGGACCCAAAGAATGGTGTCACGTTTAAAGTTAATGGTCAAAGATTAAAGCCATATCTAGAATACCAACCACATGAAGAAGACACCGAAATAAATTTGAGTGACCTACTAAATTTGAATTAATTTTTTTTCTTTTCGTTGATTTGATTTTTCTTTATTTCTTTTTATTATTATTCTTTTGCTAATTGAAATTGTTTTTGCATAAGTGTGATTATTTTACCATTAAGTTTTCTCTTATCATTTTTAATCATGAGTCTCATACTTAGACCGTTCCTTCTGAACATTCTTAAACCACTTCAACGTGTCAAAACTCATCTCAAAAGGCAGATTCAATTTTGTAAAACACAACGCATTTGGGCTCTACAACCACCAGAGTTAGTAGCCTATATTGAGGGTTTAGAACGCCAACTCAGAGACATTGAGAGAAGTGTTTACGACATCTAGTTGGAGCTTAAGGTAAATTCAATAAGAGGACGATTTTAATTTTCTTTGTGTGTTTTAATTTGTTTTTCTGTTTGTGTGCTTTAGTTTGTTACCCCGGTGAAGTGGCGGATAACGGTACTCCGTGACAATCAAGTCGGTTACTTCAGTTTCCCATAATAACTGATATTCTGAGGCGAAAGTATGGACAGAAACGAGATTCTAGCGAAGCTTCACAAGCGATTCCCTTCACTTCCTCAGAATGCCCTCTTTACGATCTATAAAGCTCGGTCCGAACGCATGCGATTACTCATGAGGAATAACATACCTGCGGACATCCGTTGGTTAATCGAGGCTAAAGTACGATCGGCAGGTGAGTTACCTCCAAAATTTATTGCATACATGCCTGGTTGTGGTAAAGGAAATTATGCAAGAAAACGACGAGCTCGAAGAATTTATGTTGCTTGTCATAAGTGTGCCAGAATGCGTTGCAATAAAAACCCATATTCTTTAGGAATGGTGTCTGATAACAGGGAAGATAAGATTCAATTCATTAGGGATGGCTTGAATAAGGAGTCATTGGATGATATCCTTTTGTCTCTTGAAACGCATCCCAGTGGATATGTGCAAGGAGCGATTCTCCAGTTATGGCTATTATTCCAGAAAGAGCATGCACGATATAGTCTCGGGAATCTAACTATAAACGACCCTATTTGCCAGTTTATAAGAAAACTGGATAGGAAGCCTATCCTCGATCCATAGAGGGCGTTCAAGCCGTTTCTGGACGTAAAACCAGAGGAAGATGTGAGCCACAGTCGCAACTACTTGTAAATATCCTTTCACTTTACTGTTATTTTATTTCACTATTGTTTTATTGTGTGTATTATTGTCCTTAATAATTTTATTACTGTTTGCTTTTTCCTTTTTACTGTTTCCTTTTTTACTCGCGAACCACGTGCTTTACGCGTTATTTGACACTGACATGTTACCTCATACACAAATGTGACCCATTGTCACCAAGACTCTTAAATGTGATTTTTTTTGTCAAGCACTCACAAATTATTTTTTGAGAAGTATCCCAATGGCAGCTACTCCAAATAGACAATTCAAGAACATTTGTGTGCTTTCTGGATTTACATATGGCAAACATAAAGAGTTCGTTAAGGCAGCCATAGATCTTGGTCGCAGCATAGCATCGAGAAAATTACACTTGGTGTATGGAGGAGGTAATCGAGGGTTATCAAAAATGGTCTCAGAAGCAGCTTTTATCAGAGACAGCCAAGTGTTAGGCATCATCCCAAGAGCCCTAAAACCTTTGGGCAGTTCGTCTGACTCATCAACTGGAGAAGAGTTAGTCGTCTCAGGTATGCAAGAAAGAATAACTGAAATGCTTAATCATGCTGATGCTTTTATTTTCCTTCCAGGAGATCTTGCAACACTAGAGGCACTTATCACACTAACATCTTGGGCCCATTTGCACATCCACCAGAAACCCATCGACCGGAGCCAGACCCCTGGACCTTTGTGTTGGAGCGCCCAAATAATAATGGTAACAGTAGCCGCAGTAAGAAGTACAAATTAGATTTAACTCTTCGCTTATAAATATTGTTTTCTGTGTTGTACCACCCAGATGATGTTTTCTAAACTCTACTTCTTTCCTTTCAAACATTGAGGACAATGTTTCGTTCTGGTTGGGGGGAGGGAATAGTCGACAATTGTGGAATTTTGATTTAGTTTTTACTAATTTTTTGTTGTAGAAACTAACTGTTGCTAACTTTTTGTGTTGAAGATGGCTGAATATGGAGGGTAGTGACTCTAGAAACGCATCTTCATCGTTTAAAAAAAAATTAAAAAAAATTAATTAAAAAATTCTTTTTCTTTATTAAGTTTTGATGTTCATTTTTTCTTCTTTTTAATTTCTCCTCTATAAATATACATTTTCCAACTTTTGAGTCGAAGATGGCTGAATATGGAGTGTAGTTCCTCTAGAAACGCATCTTCTAAGTTAAAAAAAAAAACCATTTTCGTTTTCTATCATTTTAAGTGTAACTTTTCTAATTAGTTTTTATGCATCATTTTCACATTTTTTCATACATATTTTCCTTTCATGTTTAGAATAGGTTGGGGGGTAGAATGTTGTTTAAAAAGTCGAAGATGGCTGAATATGGAGTGTAGTTCCTCTAGAAACGCATCTTCTAAGTTAAAAAAAAAAACCATTTTCGTTTTCTATCATTTTAAGTGTAACTTTTCTAATTAGTTTTTATGCATCATTTTCACATTTTTTTCATGCATATTTTCCTTTCATGTTTAGAATAGGTTGGGGGGTAGAATGTTGTTTAAAAAAAAAATTGTGTGATTTGTTTTAACATTGGATGACATGATTAATTTCAAATTTTAGTATTTGTATTATCTTTGGTCTTAAGTGATGTTACATTATGTTTGCTACTCTACATGTTGATGTCGGAGACAAATATGAGTTGCTTGAAGGAATGAACATGTCATAATAAGTACCAAGTGAGTTTTTGAGCCTATTATTTTTCTTAGAGAGTAACTCTTTTGCTCATTCTTTATACAGCTTAACAGTTTATTATTGTATACACGATCTCTAGATTTCTTTTAAGTTAACCCTTAAAAAAAAAAAGTGTGTTGCTACATTGGGAGACCCATCTAACTAGTAGATATGGATGATTATTTAGAGCCTTAAAAGACGATGGAAATGCCATCTTTGATCCGTTTGAGCCTTTCTAGCCATCCCTTTTATTAAAATATCCATAGTTAACCCTTTTGAGCCTTAAACAAAAACAAAAAAAAAAACAAAAACCTTTATTTGTCAAACTTATCATCTTGACCCACTCCGATTTGGAGTAGTACCCAATGTCTTATAAGTTCCATCACCTATTTATGTTTGAGAAAACTGTAAATACTTATTTTGTTCAGTGACGTTGTGCCAAGCAAAAGCAAAAAAAAAAAACAAAAAACAAAAAAAAGAAGAAAAAAAAGAGAAAAAAAATAACAATAATAGGTGAAATGCACCTTGCAACTTCCAAAAAAAAAAATCCTCTGCATTTTTCTCAAACATATACTTTGTTTTCCTTATTTCCCTTCTTTGTTAACCATGTCCCTAGCCTATGTTTCGTCCTAATAAAAGTCCTTCTTGATTTTAGGGAACTATAATCTGAAGTAGAAGCTAGTTATATGGGCTAAAAAGATGTAGTGATGCATGAAAAAAAATAAATAAATAAATAAATTGGGTTGACTAGCATTTTTATTTGACTGGAGATCGTATTATTTCTAAGCTGAGGGCATATTTCTTTCATTTTGGTGAGAGCATGTGAGATCACTTCTTTATTATTTTCTCTCAATTACCATTCATTGGAGTGACTATTTTTATTGGGTTTAATTTTTTTTTGTGAGAGTGTCACTATTTCCAGTGAGATTTTGGGGTTTGACATGTCATTCTTGAAAGTAACTATAACAAAGTCTACTCGGCTGATTCATGTGGATGGTTGATGTGGGTGTGATGTTACTTTAGACTGGAGATAATGCTTATACTTTTATTTGATTGCTATCATTAATCTGATTGAATAAACACGAGTGTTTCTAAATTTAAAAAAAAAATCATTTTGAATTTGAATTTTATTTTCGCTTCATTTGCTAGGGACTAGCAATAAGCTGGTTGGGGGGTGTGTTGAGTGTTAGAAAATGCATATTTATAAAGGAGAAAACCGTCATTTTACATTTCAAGTCTTACTAACAACCCTTACTTTTATGTTTTTAACATTCTTGTGATTTAATTACGTGTATTTCATTTTAATTAAGTAATTTATGTATTTTAGGGGCATTATAGTCATTTTACAATAAAGGAGAGATCAGACGGCAAAACGGACATCACTTTTGAACTCAGGACGGTCGAAAACCTTAGGAGGAGCATAAAAGGAAAAATAGCACTATTCACATGTACGGTACTATTCACGTATACGGTACTGTATACGGTACTGTTCACAGCACTGTTCACATAGACGGATCGATGACGTGGCATTGACCGATGATGTGGCATTGACTGATGAGGTGTCACGATCCTGTTGGACTAAAATTCTTATGTACTGTTAATGGTGACGTGGCAGCATATCAGTGGATGAAAAATCTCGCGTACGGTGCATGCATCACACAGGATTATTTTCAACCAAACCGCGTTACTGTTCATCCGGGTCAAACCGTGTTATTGTTCATCCGCGTGGTCAAACCGTGGACTGTTGACTGATGAGATGGCGCAATCCTGAGCGTCCAAACTGTTTTTAATCCGATGGCCATAATTTACTCCATGTATCTATAAAAAGGGGGTCTCCCCCCCTAATTTGATAGCTCTAAATCCATTTTTGGGATCCATTTTCTGTAATTCCCTCTCCATCTTGTATTTTCTTCATATTTTAATAAATTCTCATTTTGCCCCTAGTTCAATTATGAGTGGCTAATTTTCTTTCAAGATTATTTTCAACCAAACCGTGTTACTGTTCATCCGGGTCAAACCGTGTTATTGTTCATCCGCGTGGTCAAACCGTGGGCTGTTGACTGATGACGTGGCGCAATCCTGAGCGTCCAAACTGTTTTTAATCCGATGGCCATAATTTACTCCATGTATCTATAAAAAGGGGGTCTCCCCCCCTAATTTGATAGCTCTGAATCCATTTTTGGGATCCATTTTCTGTAATTCCCTCTCCATCTTGTATTTTCTTCATATTTTAATAAATTCCCATTTTGCCCCTAGTTCAATTATGAGTGGCTAATTTTCTTTCAAGCTTGGGTTGAAGGTGAAGTCTCAACATGTGTCATGGGCTTAATTTTGTAAATTTATTTTCTCTTCCCCTCTAGTTTTTGTGGATGTTTTGACTTCTCGTCGACAAATAATACTAATCTTGTCTAGTACCGCCTTGGTTTCACCGGCCCTCTAGTACAAGGTTATTATTATTTGGCACGATAAGCCCTTAGCACCATATTGATTAGAGCGTGGTTCATGAGGTGTGGATTCCCCCCTCATGATTTAATTGGCATTAATAAGGATTATTTAGCCCATGATGCATGTTGATACGGATCCAGATATCCAAGTACGTCATCTCAATAGAATTCTCTTTAATTTATTCTTGTCATTTCAATTCCAATTTTAGAATTTATTCTCGCCATTTTAATTTAAGTTTTACCATATTCCAAATCATTTTCACCACAAATCCAATCACCCATTCACAAAATTAATTCTATACACAATTAAAATCCACCTCCTCGTGGGATCGACACTCGTCACCATTAGTCTATACTACAATAGATTCGTGCGCTTGCGAGTACATTAAAATTTGCACAACACGAGCCGACAGAGTCCAGAGAGGCCTCAAAACAAATTCATCAAAACGGCGAGCCGATAGGGTCCAGGCAGTCCACTCAAAATTTTGTATCAGGACGGCGAGCCAATAGATAGTTATCAGCGAACTGATAGCTTCCCAAAAACTTTCCATTGTTTCTGCCCAAAACGGTTAGCCGTTTATTGAAATAATGGCAATCCGTTTTCTACAACTTATGATTTCGCACATGTATTTTGATATTTGGCTACTTATTAATACATTTCAAGATCATTTTATTGATCCAAAATGATTTGAGTGCCAGTTCAATGCATAATTCATGAACATATATATATGTATTGCAACAATTAATTCATACATTTTCAAATGTACATACACTTCACATGTATATTACGATTGAGCATTCCATAGAAATTAAAGCATCAAGTCATAGATCAATCAATAATAATAGACTCAATAGCATGAATGAAGATGTTAATGTGAGAATTTCATCATCCCAAGTTCATGCCGAATTTTGGAAAATTGTTCTTCGCAAAGAGGTTTTGTAAAAATATAGGCAAGTTGTTTTTCCGTAGAAATAAACTCTAATGCAATGTCTCTCTTTTGAACATGATCTCTCAAGAAATGATGTCTTATTTCTATATGCTTGGTTCGAGAGTGTTGAATGGGATTCTTTGAAAGATTTATAGCACTAGTATTATCACACTTAATAGGAATTTGTTTAAGATTAATGCATAATCTCTAAGTGTTTGTTTCATCCAAAGTGCTTGTGCACAACAGCTTCCGGCAGCTATATATTCAGCCTCGGTAGTTGAAAGTGCGACAGAATTTTGTTTCTTGCTAAACCATGAAACAAGAGAGTGTCCTAGAATATAGCAAGTACCACAAGTGCTCTTCCTATCCACTTTATAACCGGCAAAGTCCGCATCCGAATAACATGTTAAATCTATATGAGTTCCCCTAGGATACCAAAGGCCAATATCTATGGTTCCACTCAAATAACGAAAAATTCTTTTAACAGCAAGCAAATGGGATTCATTGTGACATGACTGAAATCTTGCACACAAACATACACTAAACATGATATCGGGTCTACTTGCAGTCAAATAAAGTAGGGATCCGATCATGCCTCGATACATTTTGATATCCACTTCTTTGCCTTTTTCATCTTTGTCCAGCTTGGTTGTTGTGCTCATTGGTGTATTCTTGGTCTTTGAATCATCAATGCCGAATCGTTTGAGTAGATCTTTTACGTACTTGGCTTGATTTATGAAGATTCCTTCCTCGTTTTGTTTGATTTAAAGTCCAAGGAAGTACTTCAACTCTCCCATCATACTCATCTCAAATTCTTTGCTCATACACGATGAAAATTCTTTACATAACAACTCATTAGTAGAACCAAAAATAATATCATCAACATAAATTTGAACAATAAGTATGTCTTGGTTTTTATGCTTAACAAATAGAGTAGTGTCCGCTTTACCCATTGAAAAGTCATTTTCCAACAGAAAATTCTTAAGTCTATCATACCATGCTCTAGGTGCTTGTTTTAATCCATACAAGGCTTTAAGCAACTTATAAACATGATTTTGAAATTTTTCATTTTCAAAACCAAGAGGTTGTTTCACATAAACTTCCTCCAAAATATAACCATTTAAGAAAGCACTCTTGACATCCATTTGATATAAAATAAAATCCTTATGACATGCATATGCTAACAACATCCTAATGGATTCTAACCTTGCTACAGGTGCAAAGGTTTCATCAAAATCAATTCCTTCTTCTTAGTTGTAACCTTGAGCCACTAATCTAGCTTTATTTCTTACAGCCACACCGGATTCATCCATCTTATTTCTAAACACCATTTAGTACCTATTATAGATTGATGTTCAGGTTTAGGAACTAATTCCCACACATTGTTTCTTTCAAATTGATTTAACTCCTATTGCATTGCCATAATCCAAGATTCATCATTTTCCGCATCCGCAAAGGATTTGGTTCAATTTGAGAGATAAATGCATTATGCTCACAAGTATTCTTAAGAGATGATCTAGTTGTAACACCTCGTGAGGGATCTCCTAAAAATACATCTATAGGATGTGAAGAGACATACCTCCACTCCTTGGGGAGTGTTTGAGAAATACCTTCTTGTTGCTCCAGCTCCGTATTTGTTTGCTCTTCTTGTCTATCCTCTTGATTTTCTTGTGATGTATTCTCTTGAATCTCTTTTGATGATTCTTCTTGTAAATCTCCATCTGCATCATCATTAGCAACTCCTTTCTCCGCAGAGGAAGGGTTAGATTCATCAAACGTAACATGCATGGATTCTTCCACAACTAAGTTCTTTTATTATAAACTCTATAAGCTTTGCTTGAGTTTGAATACCCAAGAAAGATGCCAACATTAGATTTTGAATCAAATTTACCAAGATTATCTTTTGTGTTTAAAATAAAGCATTTGCATCCAAAAACTTTGAAATAACTAATGTTGGATTTTCTATCTTTCCAAAGCTCATAGGGAGTTTTGTTGAGATGAGGTCTAATCAACACCCGGTTTAAAACATAGCAAGTGGTGTTGACGGCTTCAGCCCAAAAATATTTAGGTAAAACATTTTCATTTAACATAGTCCTAGCTATTTCTTGAATAGACCTATTCTTTCTCTCAACGACTCCATTTTGTTGTAGAGTCCTAGGTGATGAAAATTGATGCTCAATGCCAAGGTTATTGCAAAAGTTCTCAAATGCATGATTTTCAAATTCTCCTCCATGATCACTCCTAATGCATATAATATCATGCCCTTTTTCATTTTGTAATTTCTTATGAAGTACTTTAAAGGCATCAAGTGCATCATCCTTATTGGCTAAGAATAATACCCATGTATATCTAGAAAAATCATCCACTATCACAAATGCATAATACTTGCCATTTAGGCTAGCGTATCTAGATGGCCCAAAAAGATCTAAGTGAAGGAGTTCAAGTGGTTTTGAAGAAGAGATATGGTTTTTATTTTTGAAAGAGGTTTTGATTTGTTTTCCAAATTGACAAGTTTCACAAATCTTATCCTTTTGAAAACCAATTTTCGGAAGACCTTTAACTAAATCATTTTTCGAAATTTTTGAAATCAAATCCATACTTGCATGTCCTAATCTTCTATGCCATAGCCAACTATCATCATGTAATGCGGAAAAATATTTATCAAGATTAGATGCACATTCTATGTCAATGGTATAAACATTACCACATCTATTACCAACAAACAAGATTTTGTCATCACATGAGTTCTCAATAACACAACTAAATTTGTCAAAGATAACTTTATAACCTTTGTCACATAATTGACTAATGCTAATTAAGTTGTGTTTCAAGTTCTCAACCAAACATACATTCTCAATTAGAGTTGAGGAAACTTTACCAACATTTCCAATTCCAAGAATTTTTCCTTTTGAGTTGTCTCCAAAAGATACGTCTCCACTATTTTCAATTTTGGTGAAGCTTGAGAACCATGAATAGTTTCCGGTCATGTGCCTTGAGCAACCGCTGTCCAAGTACCAATTATTTTTCTTCTTCTTTAAGCCCTACAAGAAAAAATCTCAAGTTTCAGGTACCTAAAGCTTTTTGGGTCCTTGAGAGTTAGCAACGGTTCATTTTGGAACCCAAATGCATTTGACACCATAATATGCATTCCTTTTCATGGGACATCTATATTTCATGTGACCATTTTGATTACAATAATGACATACAATCTTATGATCATTTGTGGAGGTAGCTTTAACAAAATAATTCTTATAATACTTTTGCTTCAAGTTAGGCTTATATCCAAGTCCTCCTTTATCAAAAACACATTTTTGTGAGTTAAGCATATTATCCAACATCTTTTGCCCATTTGTAAATTTCAAAACAATTTCATTCAATTCATTACTCTTTTTCTTGAGCATTTCGTTCTCATTTTTCAACTCATCTATATGTGATTCTAGATGCTCATGTAAAATGCTAGGTTTCTCATTTGATAATGCAATTTCATCTTGCAATGTTTTGTTCCCTATTTCTAGGCATACAATTCTTGCATTTAGAGATTCATTTTCATTTTTAAGCTTTGCCATTTCCTTTTTAAGACATACATTCTTTTTACCAATCTTCATCAACTCATTATGCAAATCTTTAAAAGCATCATACAATTCATCATAGGTGGGATCACTTACCTCATTGAGATCATCATCCCCTCCTATTGCCATGAGTGCTAAGTTTTATACTTCTTGCGATCCTTCTTCATCACTTGATTCTTCCTCACTATCATCCCAAGTTGCAACCATTGCTTTCTTCTTGAGTTTGTTGATAAGTGGGCACTCCGATCTTATATGTCCAGGTTTCTTGCATTCATAGCATGTGATTGCCTCCTTCTTCTCCCTATGGTTCTTGAAGTTTCTGAAATTTCTTCGCTCTCCGATTTTCTTAAAGAATTTTCTGAACCTCCTTGCTAGCATGGCTAGCTCTTCATCATCTGGTTCACTCTCTCCATCACTCTCATATTTTGAAGCTTTGAGAGCAATGCTTTTCTTCTTCTCCTCTTGTCTTTTTTCTGCAGCTAAATCCTCTTCATATGAAATGAGAGAACCAATTAAATCATCAAGAGGTAAAGTATTTAAATCTTTGGCCTCTTCAATGGCGGTTTTTTTAGGTCTCCATTCTTTTGGAAGTGACCTAATGATTTTCTTAACTTTCTCACTATTTAAGAAGGTTTTCCTTAAGGCACATAGGGTGTTCACTATGTCCGTGAATCTATTATACATAGAATACACATTTTCATTTTGTTCCATTTGGAACAACTCATATTGACAAGTGTATCTACTGATTTTAGACTCTTTTACTTGATTTGTCCCTTCATAGACAACTTCAAGTTTGTTCCATATCTCTTGTGCACTTTCACAACTAGATACTCTATGGAATTCCTTCTTATCAAGGGCACAAAATAAAGCATTCATAGCCTTGGAGTTTAGAGACATTTTTCTCTTTTCTAACTCACTCCATTAACTTGATGGTTTAAGAATATCATCTCCTACTTCATCTTTAAACATAGGCATGAATGGACCGTCACAAACAACTTCCCAAATTTCATAATCTA
The DNA here is from genome assembly GCF_000493195.1 of Citrus x clementina. Classification (NCBI taxonomy): domain Eukaryota; kingdom Viridiplantae; phylum Streptophyta; class Magnoliopsida; order Sapindales; family Rutaceae; genus Citrus; species Citrus x clementina. Next base: position 14,711,374 of record NW_006262688.1, on the reverse strand, counting down.
AGGCTTGCAAGTAGATTCTCATTCTAGTTTTCCAATAAGTATAGTCATTTCCATCAAAGAATGGTGGTCTAGTTGTAGATTGCCCTTCTCTAAAGGTTGAGTCATTTAAGGTTGCCATGGATCTTTTACTTTAGACGATTAAGTCTTAACAAGAGAACAAGGCTCTTATACCAATTGAAATACTAACTAGGCAAACCCAAGAGGGGGGGTGAATTGGGTTATTAAAAAATATTAAATTCTAAAGCAAAACTCAATTCAAACCCAGCACAAATTTAAAGCAATAATAAATAAATCAATCACAATATAAAAAGATAAGGGAAGAGAGAGCAAACACAATGATTTTTACGTGGTTCGGCAATCCCCGCCTACGTCCACGCCTCCAAGCTCACCGGGCTTGAAGATTTCACTAAGCTAGCCACCCAAGGCTTCAAATGCTTACAATTGACTTCCAAGGTGTCAATGGTCCTTTACAACAAGAGATTATCCCCAATCTCTTAACCCAAGTGTATCCCAACACTTACAATCATTCAAAGTAAAAGATTACAAATTGTTTTTCTCTCGCACAATATCTAAGATTACAAATCAATGCCCAATGTGTGAATAGATGAAAAGAGAATGTGTTTAAAGCTCTATGAAGATTGTATTCTCGGATATAAGCTCAATGGTAGTGTTGTGATCAGCTCTTGTTTGAATTCAAATGAGCTTATTTATAGCTGCAGCTGAAAACTAGCCGTTATTGACTTTCTGCACACTGTCGGATCGCCGCTAACTAGATGTCGGATCGCCGTTTGACTGGTCAATATGACCGTTGGGGCTGATTTTCAAATTGTCGGATTGCCGTTATCTAGATGTCGGATCGCCGTTTGTGTCCAGAGGCTACATTTCAGTTCTGGTTAATATCGGCGAGCCGTTTATCAAACTTGTCGGATCACCATTTTTATCCAGAGGCTACTAGATGATATCGGTGAGCCGTTTATCGATCTTGTCGGTTTGACGTTTATGTCCAGAGACTGCCCTTCAGTTCTGGTTGATATCAGTGAGCCGTTTAGTAACATATCGGTTCGCCGTTTAGGTCCAAAGGCTACTGGTTGATATCGGCGAGCCGTTTATCACACATGTCGGTGTGCCGTTTACGTCCAGAGACTAATCTCTATTTCTGCTTGAAATCGGTGAGCCGTTTATTACACATGTCGGTTCGCCGTTTTCCATAAAAACTGCTGCAGTGAGCTATTTTGCAAGAAGACTGTTTTGACTCCAAATCTTTACTATTCTTTATGAGGCTTGTTAAAGATAGAGAAAATTATGTTGAACTCTTAAAAGATTAACCAAAACTTAATCATGTTTGTTATCATCAAAATCAATGAAGAATTATTTAGGTTAACAAGAAGAACATCCAAGGGAGAGTGTTTTAAAATAATTACAATTATTTTGATATTCATCAAAGCAACTTTTTATCTTCCCACCAAACTACTCTTTATCTCATATAACTCTCACTATCTCATAAGAATTTATGACTAATGATGCATTTATTACGAATCATTTACTTTATTTGTATGATTATGTAATTATAAAAAAAGAGCTTATATCCTTATTTGTACACACTTGTGAATGAACAAACGTGATATATAGATTATTGTTGTGTCTCTTATTAGCTCTCTCTCTCTCTCTCTCTTATTATATTGTTATTTTTTTCTAATTGATGAAAAGCTAAACAAGGCTTATATTTTTATATTATCTCTCTATTTTCTTTTTGTAATTCATTAAAGTTATAATTTAACGTAACTTCTTTTAGAATGCTAAACTTGATTAAATTTCAAGCCCTATAATTAGGTTTCATAGTAATTATATAATACTAACCCATAATAGATTGTTCTTAATAACAATTCACACAATAAGTACTTTTATAATAATTTTTATTAAATAAGAGTGTTTAGAATAATTTTTAAAGTACAAATAGCCTAATTCAAAGATGAGTGCTATGCTTTTTTTTTCTTAGGCCTAGCATGGCACACGATTGTGCCCAAGAAAAAGCATAGAAACATTTTTTTTTAAGAGGACATGCTAAGTTGTTGACATACTTTTTTCAAGTTCATGTATTTTTTTTGAGTTAACATGCCTTTAATCAAATTCAATAGAAATCAAAAGTTGAAGACTCAAGTCAATAGTCATTAATAATAAACTAATAGTGGTAAGTGAATCTAATACAAACTACTAACTTAGAGCCTGAGATATTAGAATTCTTGCTTCTTCTTCTTATAATAATAATAATAATCATAATCATAATAATAATAATAATTTTTTCTTAAAGGTTAACATTTATTTGTTAACTTGAACTTACATAGAGTTATAAATTATAGTCTACAATAGGGATGTCAATTTTTCCCGATATTTGGGACGGGATTGAGATATATTTTTGTCCCATAAAAAAATTTAAGGACGGGAGTAAGACATTTTTTTAATCCCAATTACATATACGGGACAGGAGTGAGATTGGCAAATTACATCCCATCCTGTTTCATTGCCGATTAAGAATGTAAATTTTTCCAATTGGGACCCATCTCTTTTGGGACGGGATTTCGACATATTTTTGTCCAAAAAAAAATATAGGGACGGGACTGAGATATTTTTTCATTCCACTTGCATATACAGGACGAGACTGAGATTGGTAAATCCCATCCCATCTCATCCCGTCCCATTGCCAACCCTAGTCCACAATAATATTAATGCTTACAAGTTTCAAATTAAACTATAATAATTAACAATTAACTTTTTGATTTATAATAAAACATATTTCATTCACAATTTTATTTTCATGTGTAAATGGTAAAAAATATTTCGTTCACAAATGAAACATATCTCATTTGACTAATTTATAATTTTATTTATCAAAATCATGATATCATTTATTCATTTAGTAAATTATAAACATAAAACAATTAGAGTGTTTTTTTTAAACCAAGACTTAAAGTAATTTAAAAAACTACGCTAATGAAATACATTAAAAGATTCAATTTCAAGCTATTTATAAAATTATAAAATTTTCAAGTTTACTTTTCATTAAAAAAATTATTTTGATATACTTTAGCCATTTGCTAACCACCAATAAAGCATACTTATTGTAGGCTTTTTCACATATTATACTTTAGTCCATATCTAATCGTGTCATGTTTTTAAGGTTCAACTACCTAAAATTCTCAATCCAGCCCAATTATCATACGCGTCATGCTCTGCTACATGCCCAACCAAAATATGCTTATGTTGTGCCATGCTGTGCCTGTGTCACCTGGCCTATTGGCCATCTATATCCTCTTTTTTTTTTCTCTTTAGAGAATCTAAAATTAATTGATTTCATATGTATATTGCATAGAAAAATGAAGTATGATTTCACAAAAAATTAAAGACGCATAATATATTGAATACCGATGCATATCTTTTTTTAAAAAAAAAATCCAATATGTGATTATGTTGATCTAGTGAATAGTAGAATGATGCAATTATTATATTAAAATTTATGAAATTTCATTGGCAACAAATAAATACCACATCTTACATCTTATGGATTCATTTTTTAAATATATTAAAAAAAAAAGAGGGTAAGGGCTCGTTTGATAAAGTTGTAGCTTTAAAATTTTATGCAAGCCATGCTGGAGAAATAATCAGTTGTGAAGAGAATTAGTTAAATGTTTAGTTTAGACTACAGTAAGAATACAAATGACCTAATTAGACATAATTTTGAATAAAATTTAATTATACATTTATAAGCCTATATGTAAAATATTTTTAATTGTGTATATATAATATTTGATAGCTAAAATAAATATTTTATATTATTAACTTTATTTTTTATTTTGTTATATCTATATAATTGTTGTTGTTGTTGGTGGTGGTGGTGGTGGTAGTAGTAGTAGTAGTAGTAGTAGTAGTAGTAATTTGTTATAGTTAATAATTTTATTTCTTAATTAATAATGATAATTTTAGATTTTTATATTATATATGAGAATATATATGGAATTGTATTAAATATAAAATGATTTTGAAATCAGATTTTGAAAAGTTACTTCTTCCATGATTTTAAAAATCAATAGTAAGATGAAATGATTTTACCAAAAGTAATTTCTAAAAATATCTATTAAATACAAAAAATAATTTTTAATTTTTTAAAATTACTTTTAAATCTACCAAAAATAATCCCAAATAGGCTCTAAACTAAGTCCATTTCGCGTTCGCGTCTCCTATCTCTCTTAAAAACCACTCTAATTTAAAGAGGCATTATTTGCAGTGCATTAACTATAAAATGTCAAGTTTTAATCTCAAAACAATACTAGAAAGTGTATGGATAAGATAGCGTCACAATACTTTCCACGGTTCCACTACATATAAACACAGAATATATTTCCTCTACGTTACAACCACTCTTAACTTAAAGAGGCATCATAGGATTCATTGTTTGCAGTGCATTAATTATAAAATGCCAAGCTTTGATCTCACAACAATACCAGAAAGTGTATGAAGAAAGCATGTCACGATACCTGCCACGGTTCCACCGTGTGTGTAAATATAGGCACAGAACATTTCTCCTCTAGGTTATAAATTCTTCTATATATAAAAAAAAAGAATATTATTTTACATAATTATATAAAATATATAATTTTTTTATAAATAAAAATTTAATGATAATTAAAATATAAAATAATATTATTTTATAAGATACATGAATTTTTTATAATAATTTAATAATTATAAAAATATAAAATAATAAAATTATATTATTTTTTCGACTGTTAAATAAATAAAGACTGTAAAAGAATCTTACGTGATTATACAAGAGGACAAAAGCCATAAAAATATGATATTTTTTAACGCTACTTGAGTCACACTGCAACATCTTTAACCCTTAACCACATTCAGATATCCGACAATACATAAACCGTACGTTTTTCCAATTTGAATCCTCTACGAAAGCGCTCCATCCCAGCCAGAACCAAGAATCAGCATCATACTCTGAAAGGGGCCCACCACGCAACTTTCCAAATGGAATCACCGAGTGGCGGCTGAGTTAAGAGAGTATCAGCCGAATCATGCGAATCCAATGAATGAACATATCCTTCATTTTGGTCCGGGTCCATACGGAAAGCCACACACACACGAGCGAACGTATCCGCCCCTAACTCCATCCACATTCATCAAAGCTCTCCGATTGTTGTTAAAGGCGTTATGGACTTGTAGCATGATTCAGAGTTCCCACCTCCGATATTTGGAGAGTCAGCACTGACTACTCGAGTGGCGTGATATTTCGGTAACTGCCCCAACCTCCGAATCTGCAATTACAAAATCACCCCTTCCATCAAATACGACAACTTTTTGCTGCTATAAAAAACTTGAGCGCTAGTTGGCTCCGTCGGATCATTTGTCTTTGCGAATTGGTGACCGTCGGTCCGGTGGAGAGAAAATGGTGTCGTGGAATTCAGTTCCGTTGGAAATAACGTACCAAGTCCTCGGATGGATCTCATTCGTTGCGTGGTCCGTCAGTTTCTACCCGCAGGTCATCTTAAACTTCCGTCGCAAAAGGTAATTCCTTTTTTTTTTTAATTTTTGATTCAAAATTTGGAATTCAAGCAAGTTGACCCTTTTTTTTTTTTGGTTAATCCATGAAAACGACGTAGTGTTGTGGGATTGAACTTCGATTTCGTGTTGCTGAATTTGACGAAGCATTCCTCCTACATGATTTACAACGTCGTCCTCTTCTTTAGCTCCACCGTTCAGCAACAGTACTTTCAGAAGTACGGCCGCGATCAGGTTCGATTTTACTTTTCTCTTTTCAACAAAAGCAGAACAAGCAAGAAAAAAAATTGATAATAATAATTACTTTTGAAAGCAAATAAGGATTTTTACATTTTTACAAAATTAATGCATATGGAGTTTGACATGCAGATGATTCCCGTGGCAGCAAATGATGTTGCGTTTTCAATGCATGCTGTTCTCTTGACAATAATTACCCTGTTCCAAATTGCAATCTATGAAGTAAGTGCTGCCGTTTCCTAATTAATTTGTGGACTAAGGAATGTGGCAAGTGGGTCATCAATGTAACTTTGGCTGTTCTTCTTGATCATGAGCAGCGTGGTGTTCAAAAGGTATCTAAGATTTCTATGGCAATTGTCTCTGTTGTTTGGTTGGCTGCCGCAGTTTGTTTCTTCGTAGCATTGCCAAACCATTCTTGGCTTTGGCTCATCAACTTCTTTAAGTAAGTTGCTCTTCTTCTTCTTCTTCTAATGTTTTGACCTGTGGATTGGATTATATATCATGGTACAAACACAATGGTGTTTACATAATAGGTAGAGGTGGAGTTAAATTGATCATGTTCAAGCATTTTGGGGGTCCCCATTTGCTTTTGTCTAGTTCCATATTACATGAACGGATTGTTCAGCTTTGACTTTCAAATCTTTTTTCAGATTCTATTTTTAGCTTCAGCTCAATTGTAGTTCTTCCACATTATAGAGAGTCTAATTTTTTGTGACTTTAATCTTATTTCAGCGCTATTCAAGTTATTATGACACTCATCAAGTATATTCCACAGGTCAGAATTGCCTTCCCTCTGAATGTTTAGAATTCATAATGCACGAAACTGTTTTCGAACCGACAAGAATATTCACTATTTATTGAACATCTGTTGATTTTAGTTTGCTATCTGGTATCAATGTGATGCACAAGAGTGAATGGTTTTAATTACATTCATTTATTGAAATGTCTGTATTGATGTTACTGTGGATCATTATTATTTTACTAGGCTTGCCCTTTCGGTCCTCCTGTGACTGTGGATTTAGTATGCTGCAACACTTATCAGCACTGCTAAATTTCATTTTTCCAGTTGATGTCATTAGTATTGATTCATTTTTATTTTTCAAATTTTGTTAGTACTTTCAGATTTGTGCCACTCCCTCTAACTCATTTATCCATAGAATCTTCAACCCTGCAATCCCATTACAACTTCCTTTGTTATTATTTGGGTCGTGCTTGACCTAGTTTAGTTATGGTACTTGAAAATTTTAATCAATCAATTGTTGAATTTGTTTTTCATTTATCAGAAGTTATTAGGCTTTTCCAGGATTTTCTTGTGATGATATTTTTTACAAACACTTCAGAAACTTTTCTTTTCTCATGTGCAGTCACTTCAGAACCTCTCCTCTAATCTGATGAGAGTAATATTTCACCCGTTCTTTATGTTCCAAACCTTCTTTATCTGATAAATCGGAAATGTTTGCTGAAATAGCCTTGATGCCATTTACAATTTTATTTGATAGAATTTTTTTTCCCTTTTTTGTTTTCTAGTAAGGTAAGTATCTCTTGAAAAATAAATATACTGATAACAAATTGAACAGTAGCATAGGAAATGGAACTGGAGTGAAAGGCATGATCAGGAATGTGATGCTTATGTTCCAAAAGTAAAATTTTAATAATTTTTTCTTTTCCTTTTGCTGAATTTACAACTTTGATGATATGGATCTTATTTGGTAATTTGTTATTAATGTCATGAGATGATTTGGAGATAACTACTGTTTACGAAATGTTGATTTTTATGATCAGGTTAATTGCTTGTTTAGCCACCAGTCATTTATAACTAATTAAGAATTTTGTTACAAAATGCAGGCCATCATGAACTTTAGGCGAAAGAGTACAGATGGTTTCAGCATTGGAAATATATTACTTGATTTTCTTGGAGGGTGTACTAATTACTCACAGATGATTGTTCAGTCTATTGATCAAAGTATGTCGTGTCGTCTCAACCGAATAATCTTTCCTTTGGAATTATCCTTTATGTCTACTGTTGATATTAATTCCGTTGCCTTCTTTTTCCAGATTCTTGGGTTAACTTTTATGGAAATATAGGGAAGACATTGCTATCTCTGGTATGAAATGCTGATATCTGAGACCTTTTAATTCAAGTTTGAATGTTTTCTGATCTTTTGTCCTAGTCATAAGACACATGTTCTGCCTTTTCTTCTGCTTATAATTAAGGTACTTAAAGCTGCTTTAATCTGGGTGTAATTGTTTTGCAGGTATCCGTAGTCTTTGATCTTCTTTTCATATGTCAGCATTATGTGCTATATCCTGCCAAGAAAGCGGTAATCTCTTCTAAACTTAGCAAAGATGGTGGTGTAGAGCCACTTCTTAAGTCTTCTGATCACCCAGAGTCAGAAAATGTATAAAGGTGAAATGCCAACACAATTTGTGAGGACGCTATCTATTTACACCACATAGAAATCAAACCATATTGTTGCTGCATGCACACCACATCAGCAATTTGTATGATTTTCTTACTTGTGTATAGGAAGAAACAGTCATGTTCTGGAATTAGAAATTACTATCAAATATGATTCCTGTAATTGGTTAAAGCTATTAATCTTAAACCATATACTAGTGTTTATCTGGCTCTTTGATGGGGTTTTATGATGGACACACTTGAATGTTGAATCTGATCAGAAAGCCGATGACCCCGAGAGTCAGGAGCAGACTGTAGGAATGCCATGATGCACGGCCCTCCACAACCATACATTGTGATGCGTCTTCATTAGAACCCCTAAACTAATGCCGGCTTTAGCACAAGCATATGGCGTGCTAGGTCAATTTCTTCTTCCTATCCTTTGGTCAAGAACCAAACGTAAAGTGTAAAAGCGTTGAGGAAAATAAGCTATGGAGTGCAATCAAAGCCGCTGCTGTAGTAGCGAGTTGACTTAAGTACAAAAGAAGCTTGATCTATTAAAGTTCATAAATCTACGTTTATGACAATAATTATAACAGAAATTGCAAATCTCAAGAGATAAGCAAATTATAAATTCGTTTGGTATGTAAAAGGATCATGGAATAGATCATTGATGCAGCATATCATTGCCGGATCAATCCTTTCCAAAGCCCTTCTTAGCCCAATAAGACAAAACAAAGCAAATTTTATTTAATGGCACCACAGTTTTTGATCAGCTCAACACAAGCATTGACAATTTGGCACGCACTATATTTCCTTGGTCAACACGTTTTATGACTTTTTAACAATGTGCGTGCACCCCAAGCTATTCTCTCCAAACAAACAAACGAACTCTATTTAAAGAAACCCGCAAGCAAGAACCATCATTAGCTTACCTTCATTTCATTTCTTAAAAGCTCACATAACATTTTGTGCCCAATATGAGGAGAGAAGGTCGCCAGCACGGTATGGTTCGGACCTACCGGATCGCACCGTCTCCATGGAACCCGAGACCCGATGCCCGCACTGTTAACAAGTTCGATTCGCCCCCGACTTGTGGGTTATTTACAAAGGTGTCGCAGCGGCCCACCAACCACTCGAAGTTTACGGGCAAGTGCGGCAGGGCGCGGTGCGTGGACTGTCACATGCACCCGGCTTGCAAGTCCAAGGACAAGACCAAGGGAACTCACAAGCTTATTAATTCACGTGGCTTGGTCTCAAATTATAAGATGATCACGTGGCGGGTCGTGGACGGCCGGCCCGGCCTGAATTTCTCCGGGCTTTCTGCCACGGAGATGTTGGATCATTTGGCCAGTGACTACGTGGATGACAATGTTGATGATGATGATGATGAAGCCAATGATGTTTATGATCACAACGGTCGATATGATCAACGTGACCATGAGCATGAGATTAAAGAAGCTGTTAGAAGAAATGATGATGATGACGACAATGCTAACGATGAAGATCAAGATGTTATGGGTTATTATGACGTGGCATTTGACCAAGTTAATGAGGAAGATGAAGGTTGGTGCTTATTGGGAGAAATCTGATAGTTGATTGGATGGTGCATGTGAATTATTATTATTTTAAATTTTAATTATTTAGTGTTTAAATGTATTGATTATTGCTAAGAGTATGAGATCCAAAAAAGCTATTAGTTTTTCTTGATTTGAAAAATGGATTACATGTGTTTCTCCAGTGCATTCGATATTATCCGTAGGATGCGTAAGCAGAAAGCTTTCGGTTTGTTAAACAAACAAATTAAATTGAATGTCCTTTCAAATGGAATATGAGCTGGAAGAGTATGCATTTACAACTACTTCTCATTAATTGTATATATTTTGTTGGTACACATCCATTCATTAATATTTCATTTTTTTTAATTTTAATTTTTTAATTTAATCTTTCAAGATTTTGTAATTTATATGTGATAGTTGCTTTCGTTCATTTTTTTTTTTTAATATACGTTAATCCCATTAAATGTTGATACCAAATTTATTTTAGCCATCATAATCATTAAGTGTAACATTTCCCCAATTTACTATATGTGCATCAATCACCATTCAATTCCATACCATCGTGTTTCAAATCTAAACACTAATCTGTTTATTTAAAAGAGATTTAATGATTTTTTCATCATGTTATATAAGTTTTCACCGGTATTGATAATGAAGTTATTATAGATCCTTAGATTCAAAATATTTTAATCATCACCATTGATTTAATTTATTCGATAACTAACTACTTAATAATAAGTAGGTAATATTCAAGTTGCTGGTAATACATCGGTTTATGAATATAATTTTATTTTTAATTAATCAATAAATATATTTTGAATTACCAACAAAATTCAAAATTAGATATGCAAATATACATATCATTCGTATGAATGATTTAATCTTAGACAATACATGTTAGTAGAAATCTTTTTTGTCATTTGTTATTGGAACAATTTTTGAAATTACTCATTGGCTAAGATTGAGTTGAGTCGATTATTGCAAAATTTATTAATCTAGTAATTTTTTGTCGAAGAAGAGAGAATTATAAAATGATAAATTAAGATTCAGTTGTGTTAATATTAAAATAAATATTTCTTTATGTGAAACATTGATAAAATCTAACGGTATATACTATGCCACTATTGATGTTGTAATTTGTATAACAAAATAGTAGAATAACTCGAGAAGAAATGATAGGCCATAAATTTTTGTATAAATTATTTCTTACAAATTGATGTGGTGGCAGAAAAATATTGATTAAATAAACAAAAAAAAATTAAATACGCAGAAGAGTAATGTTAAACCTACATACTTGGTACAAATTATTTTGTGAGTGGAAGTATTCAAACTTCACAACAACGTTTTTCATTCACTCTGAATCAAACCAATCCAAAATGAAAATAAATTGTCTCGACCATTCATGTAAGTGCTAGAATAACCTTCAAAAGGCATAACACTCAAAAGGTCTTTTCTAGCAATATTCTTTTATGCAAGTCAAAGCTTCATTTCTAAAAGAGCACCGATACTTAAACACCATCAATACACTACCGAGACAAAAATTGGGTGTACTGTTCATGCTGCAGTACCCCTAGAGTAAACAAAATAACAGCACTATTTATGATACGCTGCCATCATTTCTGTCGTGAACTCATGGTGGTATTTCATTGGTGGCCAAAATATCAATTTTTTTTTTCTGAATCTATCTAAAAAAATAGAACAAAATTAGAGTTAGGGCCCTTGTAAAAGCAAAATTAAAGTTCTCCTTTGCACAAGAAGTCTGATATCTGTTGAAAACATTCCTCTCTACCATTTCCCTTGACTTGTGTTGTTGCCATATGCTTGATTCACATGTCACCCTGAAAAAAGCTGTAATTGTAACAACGAGATGAATTAATTCAGTGATATAGACAAAAAGAGAAATGCTTTCCTGTGACATACTCTTTAATTTGATACATACTAATTGCCTATTCCAAATTGAGGAATATGACAAGAAGAGCAATGTATGGCCCCATTAAAAAACATAACATACCCCCTTGTACTTTGTATGCAACTTGTGGAAATAAGCATGCACAATCCACAGCTGGTGGCGAATGTAGACATTTAAATTAGGGGGTTAATTAAAAAAAAATTAATTTAGTTAGGGGTATTTAATTTTTTTACTATTCATTTGAATATATTTAAAGTTTCAAAGCTCAAATTCTATTATTTTCTTTTAAATTTTAAAAAATAACAATAATAAATTTTTTATTTTAAATGATGGAGCTCATTGTGGCCACATTTGGAAAGGTATCATTTTTCTAAGTAATCTCCACCAAATATTAAAAAATAATATTTTCTATTTTTTTTTAATTTTAAAAAATAATAGTAATAAGTTATTTATTTTAAATGCTAGAGTTCAGTGTAGCCACATTTGTGAAAGTATCATTTTTTTAAGTAATCTCCACCAAATATCTAAAAAATAAAATTATATAATTATTGGGATTTGAACTAAGTCTCCAAAACTACTAAATAACACTTTTGTCATTAAATTACAAGTATTTTATTATATGAAAATATATTTAATTTCTTTTTATTTAACTTTAAAATAATTAGAGCACATTAAAAAAAAGGCCTAGAAAGGTTAGGTCCGCCTATGTCCACAGCTGATGTAAAAAATGCAAAATCCTCACAACTTTATAATCATCATTAGAACTTGTCTATGTTGCAATTGTTGTCACATACGATACTTTTTTGTCTGCATTCATTATTGTCGTTGGATGAAACCCAGCTGCATCGAGCGGTTGAGATGGACTCACTTTATAATTAAAGTGACCGGTTGCCTCATGTAAAAACAACTGTAGCAGATACCATATAGGTTCTTTTTGGGTATGTTTTGAGTGGCCATATCAAAATCTTATCCACAACCAAAAAATTGCATCATTTTTTTGCACACATAAGACTTCGATAATCCAATCATTTACCAATTGAATTGTGGTCATCTCAGGCGGAAGTAATTCTAATTTTGACATCAGATAAATTGAAGG